>NC_137069.1:23006382-23026382 GCF_032717465.1 Coenobita brevimanus
TCGTTGATGTATAAACATGTGATCCGCTGTTCATGGTGTAGCAGTCATTACGGTCATCTCCTCTCCCCGTCAGTACCCATGTCTGAGTCGGGAAGAGGGAAGGGGGGACAGTAAACTGGATACTGAGGTTGGAAATCAGATTGCTTCACAGTTACGCGTCCTTCATACTAGTTTCCTCTATCACTTTAGGGTTAACAGTAATTCTGCATAAAGACCACATAATACAGCTGATAAGGTATTTCTCTACCCACTATTAGCCCATACAAGTATCGCCACCTATGTTCTGGGACCCAGTCCATCCCCCCCCCCCTCCTAGTAAATCACGTGTTGGTTTACACCGGTGCCATACAGATATAAACGAGAACCATAGGCAAGAATCACTACTGTTAACTGTTATATAATGTAGCAAGAGAAAATTTCTCCCTCCCCCTCCTCTGCTTTCAATAGCACGGTCATCATCCACGACGTTACTATGTAAACGCAACAAGAATAGCTCCCAGTCGCTATGACAATAGGTGACATCAAACATTCTGAGGACGTTTCATGCATCACCATGTGATGACATGGTCGTCACCATACACTAATAATGCAGGGTCTGTGTAATGCGCCACCCAATGGGGCGTAGGTCGTCCTTTAAAAGATATAACAAAATATGCTGGTAGACTGCGTACCGTGCCAAAGTTTGCATAACGTTTTACAGCCTGACTATCATATTTCATAATCAACGTAAAACTATAGCTGATTTGGCACCACGTCACCAGTGTATCATTTATCCATCCCATCCTAGGTTCCTGCAACAGTCTGCTCTCCCCTACCGCATCACTCGTCTCCTGTAGAGCCGCCCTCCCATCAGCCAGACCAGTATTGCCCCCTCCTCACCCACTTCCCTTCTCCAGTCTCCCAGGGTCCCCACCCTCTCGACTCCTGTGGCGCCACCCAAAGAGGTCTACCAGGTTCAGATTCATGGTCAGGGAGGAGGGGGGTCACGGTAATTTTGTGATTATTATGATAAGTGCGATAATGCAGAGTTATAATAGCTTATATGCTCACCGTCGGTAAATGTTAAATGATTCATGATGTTTGTCGAAAGTCACACTTACGAAACCTGTGTTTCATGTAAATAAATTACGAATATGTATGGCGTGAAATTATTTTATTACTATATTCACAAAACGTTGTTATTATCAGTATATTGTCAGGCGAGACACTGTTTATATACCATCAATAACTGCACACAGCGGCAATGATCGCAGCTTTCGGTTCGTCCTAGCAACCGAACGAAACCTCGTGAAGTTCCATGTCAATCACAGTTATCAGATGCGGAGAGCATTACACCACCTCGCTGGTGGACGGGGTGTTTCTGTTTGTTATGTCCGCAACTGTACCTCTCTGTTGTAATTTGTACTTGCCCAAGAAGAGAGAGAGAGAGAGAGAGAGAGAGAGAGAGAGAGAGTACAAAAAGCTAAATGCCATTATTTTTCACTAAATCCTGTAACACCGAGAGGGAAAAACTATTATTTTGCCACAGCTTGTTTGGCTACGTTCATTTATCTATCTCACTCTCTATCTATGTGTCTATGTATCTATCTGCCTACCTACTTATCTATCTGTCTGTCCATCATCTTTTGATCCTATCACTGATGCTCTGAAAAGTGGCATTTCTGTTTCCACTTGTATATCACCTACTCTTTCCTTGATGCATTATTATTATTATTATTATTATTATTATTATTATTATTATTATTATTATCGTTATCATTATAATTATTTATTACTCCTGCATTCAATACCTAACCTATCCCACCCACACCTATCTTATGCCACCCATTTAGCTCCCACCCACATCTACACCCAAACTATTATCATCTCTGTACTCACATTTACACCCAACCTCTCCCACCCACACCTAACCTCTCCCACCTACACCTAACCTCCGCCACCCACTTCCACCCAGTCAACTCTCACTCACACCCAACCTCTCCCACCCACACCTAACCTCTGCCATCCACTCCCATCCAGTCCATTCTCACTCTCACGCAACCTGTCCCACCCACACCTAACCTCTGCTACCCTGTCCCACCCAGTCATCTCTCCAGTCAATCAATCAACCCATACGATCAGATTAAACTTCTTTCATAATTATTTGTCTCGACCCTCATACATTTTTTTTTTTTTTTGGCCAAACACGATCAGACTTCAGACTCCGTACATTTTTTTGTCGCAGCCTTGTGCCGAGATGCGTTCCTTCTTGCAGTACGTTGATGCGGAAACTGAGGGTATGAGCAAGTGAAGTCAGTGCCGCAAGTTGACATCGGTGCCGCAAGTTGACATTAGTGCCGCAAGTTGACATCAGGATCATAAGTTATCATCACTGCCGCAAGATGACATCAGTATAACGATCGAAGTCAAAATTAGGATCGTTAGGTTGATATTACCCGTGCTAGCTGACATCAGGTTCGCATGGTGACATCAGTGCTACAAGGTGACTTCTGAATTGCAAACTGACATCACAAGTGACATCTTTACAAGCATCAATGCCCAAAGTTGACAACAAGATCACAAATTGACATCAGCGCCCCAAGTAACATCTACAGAGACACCAACACCAGATTTTGACATCAGTGCCGCAGGAGACACGAGCCCCGCAAGTTTGGTTTTTACGGACATTGAGACCCTATTTGGACATCAGAGCCCCAGCTGACAAATTCCAGTGATAGCGGTCCCGCAGCTCGACATCAGGACAGCCATCGGGGTGAGTGGCATAGAGTCGACGTAAATGGCCAGGGCAGTGTGTCCCACAGGTATCGGTTCCCATTACTAGGTTGTGGGGTGGGGGGGGAGAGGCGGGGGGGGATGAGGAGGGGGCTGGGAAACGGCAGGAGAGAGGGAATAGTAGTGTGTAATGGAGCTGAGGTAGGGAGAAAGAGATGTGCGGAGGAAGAGAGGGAGTTGAGGTGGGAAGAAAGAGAGGGGGTTGAGGTGGGGAGAAAGAAAGGGAGATGTGGGAAGAAAGAGAGAGATGTGGGGAGAAAGAGAGGGTGATGTTGGGAGAGAGAGAGAGAGAGAGAGAGAGAGAGAGATGTAGGGAGAAAGAGAGGGAGATGTGGGATAAAAGAGGAGATGTGGGGAGAGAGGGAGATGAGGTGGGATAAGGGTAGAAAGAGAGGGTGATGTGGGGAGAGAGAGAGGGAGATGTAGGGAGAAAGAGAGGGAGATGTGGGATAAAAGAGGAGATGTGGGGAGAGAGGGAGATGAGGTGGGATAAGGGTAGGAATGGGTGGGTGGGAAGAGTGTGTGTTGGGGGTGGGGGGGTAGAGCAGGGGGCGCTAAAAGGAGTGTGCCGTTGGGTCGGGGTGACGTGTAGAATTAAATGGAAAGGGGAGGGGCAGGGAATGGGAGTGGAATGGGTTATAACAAAAGGAGTGAAGGGGGATGGATGTGTCTGTGGTGAGGAAATCACAGGGAATGTGTGGGGGAGAGTTCTAGGGATCTGAGATGAGTAAGGATTGGGGGAAACAGGGGCTTGAAACTGAAAGGAATGAGAGCGTGTAGTGAAACAGAGGTTGGGAGATGAGACTGAGGCAAGGGGGATGGTGTCTTAGGGGAAGGGGTGAAAGTATGTAGAGTAGTCAAAAGAGAGAGGATAGAGAAGTTTGGTAAGTGCGTGAGGTTGTGTTGGGGAGTTGGAGAACGGGGATAAGTTGGGAAGATGATGGGAAGTGGGATGGGAGGATGAGGTTTGGAAAGCACGGGAAGAAAGAAGAGTGTGACAGTGTGTAGTAGTGACGTCAAGCGGGAATGTGTGGGGGAATCTGAGAGGTATGAGAGGTGTTCGGGGTTGTTGTTGTTGTTATTGTTGTTGCTCTACCTCAGTCTCTCTGGCCGAGCAGACCCATCGACCATAAGCAAGCAGTCGCCTTCCTGTGGTAAACAATGCCTCCCAGAGAAGGAAGAGGGTCCTTCCACATGGAAAGGTACAGAGAAAATGGAGGAAGCATATCCCCCAAGAGGATGGGTTGTGTATAGAAGATATGCATGAGTTGTAATCTAAGCCTGGACTTTGACTGCTTGGTATACGGTATGTGGTGGAGTTACCCACTTGAGAGTACTGGGGTGACCCGGGAGTCAGGGACTATGCAGGAGAGAGGCGTCCATCTTAACCTGAGCCGGATACATGCTCCAGAGCATACCCCGAGTTGTTTGGGATTGAGTTGTGGAACTGGGGAATGAGGTTTGGGAAGGAGAGGAAATGTTTGGAGGGAAGTGGAGGTAGGGGGATGAGACTGGTAGGGAGGAGAGGAAGTGTGTTTTGTGGGGAAAGTCGGAAGGGAGAGGGACTAAGGAGAATGGGGAAGGAAGTGCAAAAGGGTATAAGACATGGCCACAAAGTTGAAAAAAGGATGCAGTAGCATAGAGGAAGGAATGAAAGAGAGTAAAATTAGGTTAGGGAGGAAGCAGAATTAGAGTTGAGAACAAAAATATCGATTCATCTCTTTACAACAAATAAACAAGTCACAGAGCAATGAAATTCGAAAACAAATGGTGTAATCTTTCAAAACTCTGTGGACGCATTTCAAATTTGTTGTAATATGAGGAAGAACGATATTATTGTAAACAACCGTGCATGAAGGAAGGGAATGGAGTGACGTTCGTAGGGAAGGGAAGTATGTTAGGATGTCAGGAAGCAGAAAGTTCAAGTTAGGCAGTTCAAGATTTCACACTGCCACCACTGCTCTCTGCTCTTGCCTCCGACCCACTGAGAGGAGGGTCCTTAGCAGATCATCATGCCTTCAGCGCCCATCCAGGGAACCATGGTTTGGTTCAACTGCAGGGAGGGTACGGGTTCATCAAGCACCAGGACACTGGCGCTGATGTATTCTTGCACCGCAAAGCTGTTGTTACACTAAATCCACAGCATCTACAACGATCTCTTGAGGACGGTTAGGTGGAGGAGTTTGCTATCTTTGAGACTCCTAAGGGTCCTGAGGCCAGGGATGTTACCGGGCCATGGGATGCGGCCGTGCAGGGTTCCATCCATGCACAGCGTTACAGCTCAACCCAGAGACAACAGGCCAGGGTCCCTGCTAGCCCTAGAGAAGCTAGCACCATCGTTGAGATGTGCGTCACAGTGGCAAGGGCATTTTGTTTGGGTGACAAGAGGGCATTGTGCAATCTCCTCCTCAAGACATTGAGGAGACTAGCCTTCCCCACCTTGTCATCCGTGAGTGCTTTGCCCGTGACGTACGTCCCCCTCCCGTCGACATTAAAGTCTTAAGGCCCTACTGCCACAGCCTATTGCTCCCGAACGACACCAAGGAAGTGGCTGCTGCTTGCCACCCCTCTCAGTGGTCGCACCTACCCACCTACAATTAACTATCCGGCTCCGAACCAGGCAATGAACACAGTAGTCAATCCTTCTGGTGTCCACCACCAGTTGCCAGCAATTAAGGAGGGGAAGGACTCTTCTTCCGACTCCGCTTCCATGGCTGAGGATGTATCCACCAACTCCTCGGCCGAAGTGGATGTTGCTGAGTCCTCCACTCCTCCAGCTGTGGAGGGCGGCCCATCTCGCTCTTCCCTCAAAACCACCAGATTCAGGTATCTGCCTACCACCACCTCCTGGCTTTTGAGGTTACCACACTATCGTACCAGCTTGGGGAATCGTCATATGAGACCTTGTACAATGTTCTCCTGGTTTACAACCTTGTAAAGGGGTCTCTCATCATTTGATCATCGGGGGTGAGACCATATCCGTGGAAGACCTCTAAGCTTTTTATTTTATGCTCCCCAATCACTTGGCTCCTTAGAACAGCCATTGTGTCTCCTGCCTTGTTTTGGGATATGAATTATGTATGGTATGTATCAGTTGGCCTAATGCCCCTTCTAGTGGGTGATGACAAAACATCAACAGAAGAAAAAATAATGAAAGGGAGGGAGGAAAGAAGGAAAGGAGGGAAAGAATACAGACGAGAGGGAAAATGGATGGGGAGGGAGGGTGAGAAACAGAATCCAGCTTCTGTCTCACTGAAGATGGGCCTTGGGTTTTTAGAAATGTTAGTAACATAAAAACTTAATCTCTTTCCTATGCTTTTCACCTGCCACCCATTTAACTGTGTGGGGTACCTGGCAAAGTTAATGAGGAGACCGCGGGGTGTGATGGGGGTTGATGTGTGGGGAAAGTGGGTGTGTGACGAAGTGGACATGTGTGTGGGGAGGGGTCTGCGAGATATCCTGGATAATTTCTGAAAAGGGTGTATAGGGGAATATAAAGAGGGGAAAAGGAAGATAAAGATAAGGTATGTGGGGTATAACGGAGTCTGAGTGGCGTGTGGGGGTATGTGGTATGTCAAAAAAAAATGTGGGGAAGTCTGTTTTGGTTGTTTGTCTAAGGGAAAAGGGATGGGCGTTGGAAGGTGTTTGTGGGGGTGACAGTGGTGAATATTTTGAATGTGTAGGGGAGGAGGGGACTGTGTGTGTGAGGAGATGTCATAAAACGGAGGGTATGGCTGTCGGTTTGTCTGAAAAGGTGTGTGTGGAGGGGGGGGGGTGAGGAATTGATGAGGAAATGAGGAAATAAAATGTGTGTGTGTGTGTGTGTGTGTGTGTGTGTGTGTGTGTGTGTGTGTGTATGTGTGAACGAGAACGAACATAACTTAGCCGGTCTCTAAAACAAGAGTCCCCTGAGAGTCTTTATCCCCTTAACCACGAGGCATCACTTTCGTGACACTTGGGAGCAAGGGATCATACTGCAGGGCGTCACTTTTGCGATTCTGTGTTATTTTGAATTCGCCCTGGCTTTCGAGTGGTGGCTTGTATCATCTATCAGTACTGCCAATGTCCAACACTAGTCAGCACTCCTAATCTCATCTGTACTCCCATCCATTGTTGACAATTTAGCCATTTCTCCCCGTTCTTGATTCCCCTCCCTACCTCCCCTCCATTACCCTCTCCTCTCGCCTGCCCGGCCGTGCTACACTAAGTAAATCTTCCCTGGAATTTTCCACTGATTTCATCCATTGAAATAAGCCCTATGCCCTATTCTTATACCAAATAATATATACCAAAAAGAAATAAGGTAAGTGATAGTGCCATACACCTGGAATTGGCTAATTATCACCTGACAACACCTCACGTGCACTCGTTCGCTAATTTTCACTGTTTATTTCCCCTTGAAATATGCCGTATAATCTATTCTCATAATAAAAATATATATAAGGAGGGAAGGGAGAAGCCTAAGTGATATTTACATTCACCTGGAACTACCTGATTTATAATGTATTGTCTAGATTTCCTGCCAGTCATTTCATAGCTATATATTAGCAGCTCTCAAGAGGCTAACGTTGGCAGTACTGCATTCTCCCTAGGTAGGCCACCCCGGCCCACCACTATCAGTTTACTGTCGTCTTTCAAGGTGAAAGTACATCGGATTCGCTCCTGCTAACTTCCGCCGCTTTTTAGCCCCATGCAAAGGGCCCTGTGACCTCTACCCCCTACTAAACCTCGTGTGGAAAGAGGTAAAGAGCTGACAATTGATGAAGAGTGACTACGATCTTTCTGGTGTGTAAAACAGTGCAAGTGGAATTGTAAATAATGTGTAAACAGCAAGTGAAAGCAATGAATGTAAATATAAGTGAACAGTGGAAAATAGTTTTATAAGTTACTGCAAGTGACAGTGCATAACACAGTGTAAATAAAATAGAAATGTAAATAATGTAAATAAAATAGAGAACTTAAATAGAAATGTAAATGAGTAGTATATTAAGAATACGAGTATATACTAGGAGTAATGAAAGTGAAAGTTTCACTGTAGCATGTATGAATACTATGAGTTATGAGAGTGAAGGTGAAAGTGACATTCACTCTCAATGCTAGTATACAGGACGAGAAAGTGAATGCTACGTATTTTACTGAAAGAGAAATTGAATCCCTACAGTGACAATAAACTACTGTTACTGAAGGAAACTTATGGATAAAGACTAGATATATATAAGTGTTATATAGTAATAGAAATATAAACTGTGTGTGTTTTTATGAATAATAAATGACAGAACACCAGCGGCGAACGATGTCAAGTGGGAAGGTCATAAACTCTCGTAATTTTCCTTGCTTTCACAGTGTTTTTTTTTTTTTTGGAGTATGGATTCCCAACTATTTGAGAATCATAGAATAGTGTTTCTAGTGATAATATCAGGCTGTGGTAATCATATTACGGGTTGTCGGGAAGTGTAGAGTGGAGACTTCGTTACCCAACTTCAGAGGTCTCCACAAGTCCTACGGTACTCGACGAAGGCTCAACAAACATCCCACGAGAAAGTTGAAGGTATGTGCCATAAGCATATGTGATTTTAATATTCTAGGACTAATAACTGATTTTGGCAAATATTTTTAGAGAGTCTGTTGGAGCGCGAATATGCCGCAGGAGCCGCAAGAAAAAGCAAAACAAGCCCACAGTTAAGGGGTTATGCAGGCTCCCACGATGGGACTGAGTTTTACGGAGGTACTTTAAAGTCATAACTCCGATGAGGGTATTAAAAGTTGCCCTCCTCCCCTCAGATCACCCCAGAGAGTCGACTAGTAAAAGGGCTTCAAATTTGTCTCGAAATATCTGATTACTGGGACCGTAACACCTCTTCCTTGGCGATTTATCTGCGGCTGGGATTTAGGTATCTTCAGTTCAAATCATACCTCGTGATGAGAATGTTAAAAGTTACCCTACCCTCCCCCCAACTTCACCCTTGAGATATGAATTATAAAGAAGCTTCAAATTTGTCTTGAAGCATCCAATTCATGGGACCCGAACACCTTTTCCTTGGAGATTTAGTTGCGGTTGAGTTTTTGCACATCTTCAGTTTAAGTCATGGATCCTGATGAGGGTAATAAAATTTGCTCTCCCCCACCCCCCTCCCCAGATCACACCAGAGAGACGAGTCATAAAGAGGCTTCAGACTTATCTCAAAGCGTGTGATTCATACGAACACAACACCTCTTCCTTGGCAATTTATTTGCAGCTGAGTTTCATGTATCTTCTGTTTATGTCATAATTCTTGATGAGGGTATTAAAAGTTGGTTGCCCCCACCAGACCAGCCCAGAAAGAAGAGTCATAAAGAGGCTTCAAACTCGTCTCGAAACACCTGATTCATGGACTTCCTAGCACCTCATCCTTGATAATTTCGTTGCAAGACTGACCTTAGTGATCTCTGGTGTATTATTTATTCTATGCTGATTTAACACCGACTTACGATAATTGGGGAAGGCTGTGGCTCAATCGGTAGAGAGATGGCCTGCAGTCCTACCGGACCCAGATTCAAATCCCCGCTGGGGCAGGGAAGAGTTTAAGGATTTGAAATGCGTGAAATCAGACTTTACTGATCTACCAGAAGATCCGCCGACAAGTAAAAATACCCCCGCTAATACCAATACACCAGTCCTGTATGAGATAGCCCTAGCATGTATTCAATATGGACAGTGTGTGTTAGCGCCGAAGTGGTGACATGTAGAGAGGTGTATGGTATGTAGGAGGACTATTGGGCCTTGAAAGTAGGCTGTGCAGCCTATGCCTAGAGTCGGACACACACACACAAACACACACACACACACACACACACACACACACACACACAAATCGGCTTTGGACTCCCCCCACCCACCCAAGAGAAGGGCCATGAAATGACTTCAAACTTGTCTCGAAGCACCTGATTCATGGGACCGTATTCCAGGTGGAGCAGGATACTTTGCAACACCTCATCTGTGGCGAATTAACTGTAAGATGACGGGCCCTGGAACAAAGCACCTGTTTCATTCCCACAGTGCCATTCACCTGGGCCTAATTTATGGTGGCGATGGTGGCGCAGCAGGTAGAGTAGAGTGCTGAGGATGGAGTGAGGGCGGGTTCGATCCAGGCTGTTAGAGGGAGTGAGTGGTTAACTGCTCACTTCCATCTGGTCACACCCACACGTCATACTCGTATAAACACACACACACACACACACACTAACATCATAACACAAACTCTGAGTGTGACAGCCTTAGCATACCTCAGTAAAGATGGTGGGTCATCGTAATCGTCGTCATGGTCATTGTCATCACCATCACCTTCACCATCACCATCATCAAAACCATCATCATCATCGTCATCGTCATGTTTGTATAGTACATTATGCTAGTTAGTGTATGATAGTTAATAGTTCATGTTAACATAACTATCGAGTGTAAAACATACTATAAATAAAAAAAAAATGAGAGAAAGAAAGATGTACAGAGTGGCCTGTAAATAGAGCTGCACTAGAAATACTGGTATTATCTCATGTGTTGCGGGAATGGCTCAGTCTGCTGGTGTGGGCGTGGATGTGGAGGTGGGAGTAAGAAATAAATGATACAGTTGACATTCATAACCATGACTAAGCCGTCCCCAAAGAACACAAGAAAGGACCTGGAGAAGTGTGAGAGGAGCTTTATATATGAACCACCCTGTATTGTGTTTATTGTTCATGTTGAGTATGTCAGTGTAGGATTATGAGAACACACACACACACACACACACACACACACACACACACACAGTAAATCAACGTGTTCAAGACATTTCTCAGCACAAAGAGCAAAAGGAGAGAATGGAAAGGGTAGAATGTGTGTATATATATATCTATATATATATATATATATATATATATATATATATATATATATATATATATATATATATATATATATATATATATATAGTGTTATGCCTTTCGAATACATCGTGAGCCTCCTCTTCCTCTTTCTCCTCCCTCTGCTCCTTCTCATCCTCATCCTCTTCATTTTTCTTCTTTCTCCCACTCCTCATCCTTCTCTTCCCTCTCCTCCTCCTTTCTTTCCTCATGTCATTTGTGAACTTGTGCATGTCAAATGAGGTCATCACAGTCTATAAGCCCACTAAGTTTCGTGGCTCTAGCTTTAATCCTTCATGGAAAATTAGCTGACATCCAGAATATCCGGAAAAGTCTGTTTTTTACCCCAAGCGACCTGAGAGAATACTCAACCGAATAGAACCATACTCCTTTCCGCACTGTGTCCGCCTTAAGGCTATTTTGTAGTAAAACTTCAGCTTCCTAGCATAAGCGCTTCATGAGATAGCATGGCTGACACAATTGTCTGTGTTCTGGATAAAATCCGGAGATCCGGTTGACTGATTGCCACCATATTTGGCTAAAAGAAACGCACAACTGACTGACTTAGTTGACCAAGTTTGAAGGTGCTAGGCCAAATAGCCTCTGACATTTCGCAGTTTTAAAACAAGTAAGAATAAGTATAATATGGTTGACAAAAAAAAAAAAAAAAAAAAAAAGTTTCCACACAGGAATGTGGGAAGTTTTAATTTTATTATTGACAAAAACAAGAAAACTTCCCACAGGGATGTGGGAAGTTTTAATAGCAAAATCACACGTTCAAAAGAGAAAAACGAGAGGGCAAGATGTGTTTATACCGCTCTGAAAATAGCGTTATTTGCCTCCTTCTTTTTCTTCTGGGGAGCGCGGTAGCTCGGTGGTAGGGTGTCGGGCTCGTAATCGTGAGGTTGCGAGTTCGCGCCCCGCCCGGTGGCTGCTGTGCTGGGAGGGGTAGCGCTCTCCTGTAACCCTAGCAGGGCTATATGATCTGATGAGGTCTAGCTCGGGGATTAATCCCATCTTTTTCTTCTACGTTCTTTGCCTCCCGGCGGACCGAATATACAAACTATCTAGGATTAGGATTGTTTGTATACACATTTGTCTCTTCTCCCAATGCCACTAAAATCTCCATAACCAAACGAGCGAATAACGAAATGAAAAATATCAAAATAAAAAAAAAGGTCTCTGAGAATAGCTGGCTGTTATGGAGACTCGCTTTTCTTTCTTTATAAATACCATCCCTCCGTCAGTAGCGAAAAAGCAGCGTTCGTAACAATCTTGCAAATAACCGAACCACCTGCCATCCGAAACGCCCCCTCAGCCTCCCACTTGGCGGTGAAAAAACGAGATATTTCACGTAAATTATGACATGATTGCGCGTCACTGTCTGGCCGTGGTGTGCGCTGTAATGGAACAACTCTACATAAATACAGACTGGATTCCCCTCTTCCCCTGCCTCCTCCTCCTCCTCCTTGCACTGTCTTGGGATTCTGTTCGTATCTTTCATCTGTCTGAATTCCTTTGTCTGACTTCTTCCCTGTCTGCTTCCCTCCGTCCATCACTTCTATTTGTCTGTTCCCTCCATCCAATCTTTGCCTCTGTCTGTCCGTTTGTTCTTCGTATGCTCGCCTCTTCCATCCATCGCTTCCGTCTGTTTGTTTCCACTGTCTGTCTGTCCATCTGCCCCCTTCGCCCTCTGCTTCCTCTGTCCCTTCCATCCATCTATCCGTCTCCGTCTATCTGTCCGTTTGTCCTTCCACCTCCTCCATCCGTCAGATATCGTCATCCATATTCTGTCCCTTCTGTCTTCGTCCGTCTGTTAGTCTCCTCCTTATGTCAGCCAGTCTCTTCTGTCCGCTCCATCCGTCTGTCTCTTCACCGTCCGTTCCTTTTCCCCGTCTCCCCTGTCCGTTCCGCCCGTGTCTGTTTCTCCCAACTGTACGAGTGTCTGTCTCTGTTATATGCGTGCGTTTGTCTGTCCTCTTCATTCGTCTCAATTAATCTCTTCTGTCCCCTACGTCCGTCCCCTTTCCGCTCCTTCCGTCTGCCCGTCGCTTCTGTCCAGTCTGTCTGTCTGTCCACGTCCATCCATCCTTCCATTCCAGCCTGACCAAAACAAAAGCAGAATTTCCCCTCCCCAGCCAAAGGTCTCCCAAAGCAACTCTGCTTCCGAAGGGGCTCAGCAGGGCAAGGATACGTTCAGCAGTTGTAGTGGGTCTATAGAGTTACCTCAGTCTCTTGCTCTAGTCTGCTCTAAGCCAGCACATCCTGTACCCTTTTCAACTTAACCTGGCCTAGAGTTTTGTCCTTTTGTCGCTTATTTCATGTAGCTGAGAGGCGAGGACAGACAGTACTACGTCTCTACATCTCATCTCTAGCACTTCTTCGTGACCAGCATCCTACTGTAATGCTAATCCATTGCTACAACTCAGTGTTCATCTTGCCAAGTTAGATTAAAAAGAGTAAAGTCAAAGCCATATATTCTATTTTATATATTTTGCAGAAAGAGAAAAAAAGGGTGTATATATATATATATATATATATATATATATATATATATATATATATATATATATATATATATATATATATATATATATATATATATATATATATATATATATATATATATATATATATATATATATATATATATATATATATATATAATATATATAAACAGTGAGGTGAAGAAGAAAAATTGTTAGTGTATACTGTCACGAATTTGCGCGATTTTGTATCTAAACAAACTCGTGACATTGATCTTTGGTGGGAAACCGCGAATTCTAGTGGAATTCCCAATAAGTATCTCTCAGTCAACCGTCCACGCATTCATTCGATTGGGACGGTTTTCAGAACATTTTTCAGTTTCATAAGTGATCGTCCTTGTGCGCGACATTGGCGCATTCGCTGAGTGAATTGTTGTAGGCATTCATCGCTCACATTTTTTCTGTTGGCAGTTAATGGGCACGGCCCGCCCCAGCCCTTGCCTCGCAGTTTGAATTCAGCCAAACTTTGTGCGCCGTGAGAGCAGGTCGTTCTTCAGCGAGTTCCTGAAATCTCCACTCAGTGTGATTCGGCGTTGAGGTTCAGCATGGTGGCAGCGTCCTTCCTACGTAACGACGCCCAGTTCATCCCGCCTAGCCCCCCCTTTTTCTGACCAGTATTTCTTTTCGTTTTTCCTAGGCTTAAGAGTTTAGTTTAGCTTGGGAGTGAGCGAATGAGTGTACTCTCTTTATTATTTTGAAATCATTTTGAGACATGTAAATTTATCTCATTGTAAATAATAAATTTACAGTTCTTTTCTCTTGAGCTTAATGTAATGTAAACTCATGTTTTATTTTTCCACATTAAGTTTATTTTACTTACCGCTCCTACTTTGCATAACGCTTTGCATTATTCATAACTGGTACTTAGGCCAGTCCTTTTGCATTAAACTTAAATCCGTTGTGCCAACTTGGAGTTAATGCACCAGCAAGAACCTGTTATCATTCATAGCATTAGTTATTGATTGTCAGGGGTGGAGTCACTTTCTCGTGAGGCTAGCAGTACTAACAAACAGCATTTCTGAGTAATTAGTCTCTGCTGTGTACTGCTGAGAAAGTAAATAAATTCTCGTCCTTAGAGAATCGGCGAAGTAAGCCGGCATAAAGTAATCATTGCTTGATTTTCACAAGTCAATTCTTTGTCTCTATTTTCAAGCAAAACACATAACTTTTATTTAATTTTGAAATTCTCAAAATACCCCATGACATCTTTTTCAAAAACCCCGTGACATATACAGTAGGTGTATGGTGTGTATTATTATTATTATTATTATTATTTTTATTATTATTATTATTATTATTATTACTATTATTATTACTATTATTATTACTAGTTGTAGCTGTAGTAGTAGTAGTAGTCGTAGTAGTAGTAGTAGTAGTAGTAGGAGTGGTAGGGGTAGTAGCAGCAGCAGCAGCAGCAGTAGTAGTAGTAGTAATAGTACTTTTTGGCTGGTAAGGTTTATCTCTAGGGCACCTTTTTCATATATTCTCCGCAGAGCTGAAGATGTTTTTTTGAACGTAACTAGACGATTTTTACTCAGTCATATAAACTTCCACGAGTATAGGCCTATGTTATTGTCTCTCTCATTAAATTGCACTCAGAGCCATGTGTAAGCTATCTATATTTAATCACCCCCAGACGATTTTCCTCGGCTGCATCATAACTCCTGGGTCCAAGAGCAAGAACAGCAGTGCGTGTTTGTTAATTTGAGGATCTAGAATACATAGTTAAGTGCTCTTAGTGGGTTTGCCTTAAAAGTTGAATGAATCATGTACCCTCTCTCTCTCTCTCTCTCTTTCTGTTCCAGCGGTGAGATCCTGTGAGTAATAAACAATAAATCCATTCAACCAACTCAATCTTAACTTCGCATGCGCAGAGAGAGAGAGAGAGAGAGAGCGAGACAGACAGACAGACAGACAGACAGACAGGCAGACAGATACACAGACATACAAACAGAGAGAGGAAAAAATGCCACTGATGAGGAAGGTACAAAATATCACCATCAAGTCTCAACACGGCACCGTCCTTTTTAATACACTTTTTCTGGGTACCATTAGGCGAGTATATTAGAGCAGTAAAATATACCTGGGAAAAAATCTCTACTAATAAAGGGGTTTAGAAGGGAACTTGGGATGTAAAAATTTTCAGAAACATCTGAGAAATATGAAAAAAAAATAATAAGATATTTTACCAAGAGACGGAAATCAAGGAAAAGGAAAAACTGAGAGGTTTGATACCTCCAAGCTTTCCTCTCCCATGGGTCGTAAATAAACAAGAAACAAACAAACAAACAAGTACACACGCAGATAGGTAGATAGACAGATAGATAGATAC
This sequence comes from Coenobita brevimanus, assembly GCF_032717465.1. Taxonomy (NCBI): domain Eukaryota; kingdom Metazoa; phylum Arthropoda; class Malacostraca; order Decapoda; family Coenobitidae; genus Coenobita; species Coenobita brevimanus. The sequence goes on from NC_137069.1 coordinate 23,021,914, forward strand.
AGAGAGAGAGAGAGAGAGAGAGAGAGAGGGAGAGAGACAGACAGACAGACAGAGTACGAATATCCCGAATCTGACCTGTCTCATCTATCATCAGATACAAAATAAAATGCATGCCATAAATAAATAAATGAATACCGGTAAATAAAAAGGGCAACATAAAGGGGAAATAATAAGGAAGCCCAACATGACTTTAGCAGCATTAATCCGAAACTAATATGGGTAAGAGAAAAACGGGGAATGAAGCACAAGTGAAACAGACTCGAAGATTCAAACAGCAGAGGTCGGAGAAAAGCGAAAAGCACGAAGGTAATTTTCCTAGAGACAAAAATCTGGCCAAAAGAAAAAACAGAAGAGCACAGATTTCCTCCCACACAGGCCGTCTTCATACACCAATATCGAAAAAAAAAAAAAAAAAGAAGAAGAAGAAAAAACTGTGATTGTAGATTGGCTGTGCGGTTCAATACACAGCCAAGATGAAGCAACCTCAAGAGATTGTGTCCAACATCATCATCATCATCTACTACTACTACTATTACTACTTCTATTACTACTACTGTACAAAAACTGTACCTGGTTCTACAGGTACCCAGTTATGTGTGGCAATTTTTCTCTGATGATTTTTTCCATGTTATAGCAATATCCTGGCACCTTTTGCAAAAGCAAGGAAAGAAGGAAGAAAATGAACAACTGCTGTGAGCTGAAGTACTACCACTACCAGTACCACTACTACCGCTTCCACTACTACTACTAGTACTACTACCACTACTACTACAACCGTGCATCCCTGCACTAACATAAACTGGAATAGAACCAGATACAGAGAAACTTATGTATCAGTGTAAGAAATCTATTTTGCAATTCTGTGCCTTGTTCTTAAGGTGCCAGTTACATTAAGCAATTTTTCCTTAACATTTCCAAGTTTTAGCAATATTCCAGTAAATTTTGCAAAAATAAGGAAAGAAGAGACTGGGGGATTGCTGTGAGTTGAGGTCTCGGAGAGGGGGAGAACAAATTTGGAGAAGCGAGTTATTGTTGTTATTCTATCTACTAACAACGATTATATTTATCTACAGTATCTACCTGTCTATAGCCACACCTTATACCGGTAAGGATGGATGGAAACGTACAGCATCTATGTCAGTCTGTTCAACGTCATTAGGCTGCCCTCCCTCCACATCGCACACTCCACTTTCATATAACTCCCCACTCCATCCCTCCATCTGATCCTCAAAGTGAGATCTCAGAGTGGGGTAAGAACTCTCCATTTACCTCTTCTGTTCAATGAGAGAGAGAGAGAGAGAGAGAGAGAGAGCTCATACGGGTACAGTATATTACGCGTGCAATAAAATTTATCTTCATCGTCATCATCCTCATCCTCCTCCTTCCCATCACCATCACCACAAACAGCCTCAGATTAATGGGATAATGGATATAACAGGACATAGTTTATAGGAGAGTGAAATGGGCAGAGAAGTACTTAGATGCAGGGGTGGTAGTAGTAGTACTGTAGCAGTAGTAGTAGTAGTAGTAGTAGTATGACACCTTTTGTCATAGTACTTTTGTTATAACCAGACTATTTTAATCAATTTCTGAATGTTTGAGAGAGAGAGAGAGAGATTTAATGTCAGACACACACACAGCGACAGAGACTGACAAGGGCCAAATGAGAACCGAGATAGAAGGGAGAAGGGTCATTAATGGAGAGAGAGAAAAACACATACACATACACACATCCATCCATCCACACACACACACAGACACACACACACACACATCCATCCATCCACACACACACACACACACACACACACACACACACACACACACACACACACACACGCAGACGGAAAGGAGAGGAAAATGGGACAAGGACAGGAATATACACAAACACAATTTACACACATACAGAGAGAGAGAGAGAGAGAGAGAGGAGGGTGGGTAAATGAGAGGCGAGATAGAAGCAGGAGTGTCACTAACGCCAGCTTTAAGAGAGGGCCAAGTGAGGCTCTGCAGTCAACTCGAGTCATAAACAACAACTTACAACCCTACTACAAATGACACACACCTAAAATACCTGCACGTTCGCCTACCCAAGATAAAGCTTAGGTGCAGAGAACTGGTTTGCTTTATTTAACTTTACTTGTGGACCTTAATTACTTTCCTACTTGCTTTACTTTGTTTTTCTCTATAAACAGTATATTTGTACTGTAAATCAGACACTTAAAATACCTGCACGTCCGCCTACCCAAGATAAAGTTTAGATGTAGAGAATCGGTTTACTTTATCTTTAGTTCTAGACTTTCTCATCTCCACTATCTTGTTTTATTTTATTTTTTGCTCTAACTAGACAATTTACTAGTAATGCAAATGAGACACACGTAAAACATCTGCACGTCCGCCTACTCAAGAAAAAGCTTAGCCATAGAGAATTGCTTTGCTTTCACTTAAATTTCTTTCCCCAACTTCTTTATTTACTGCTTTGTCTCTGCCTGCAGCAGACGCTTTTATCGGTGCTACAAATCAGACGCGTCCAAATATTTCCATGGCCATCTTGCTGTAATTAAGGTTGGCTACTGTTGCACTCTCTCTCTCTCTCTCTCTCTCTCTCTCTCTCTCTCTCTCTCTCTCTCTCTCTCTCTCTGTTCCAGCGGTGAGATCCTGTGTGTAATAAACAATAAACCCATTCAACCAACTCAATCTTAACTTCGCATGCGCAGACAGACAGACAGACAGAGGGAGGATAAAATGCCACTGATGAGGAAGGTACAAAATATCACCATCAACTCTCAACACGGCACCATCTTTTTTAATATACTTTTTCTGGGTACCATTAGGCGAGTATATTAGAGCAGTAAAATATACCTGGGAAAAAGATCTCTACCAATAATAAAGAGATTAGAGGGATCCTGGGATATAAAAATTTTCAGAAACATACGAAAAATGTGATGGGAAAATAATAAAGAAGATATTTTCCCGAGGGACTGAAATCCGGGAAAAGGAAAAACTGAGAGGACTGATACCCCCAAGCTTTCCTCCCCCATGGGTCGTAAGTTAACAAGAAACAAATACACACACAGATAGATAGATAGGTAGATACATATATATATATATATATATATATATATATATATATATATATATATATATATATATATATATATATATATATAGAGAGAGAGAGAGAGAGAGAGAGAGAGAGAGAACGAGTATCACGAATCTGGCCTGTCTCATCTATCATCAAGTACAAAAAAAAAAATAATGCATGCCATAATTAAATAAATGAATACCAGTAAATAAAAAAAGGCAACATAAAGGGAAATGATAAGGAAATCCAACATGAATTTAGCAGCATTAACCCGAAACTAATACGGGTAAGAGAAAAACGGGGAATGAGGTACAAGTGAAACAGACTCGAAGCTTCAAACAGCGGAGGTTGGAGAATAAAGAAAAGGAAAGATCATGAAGGCAATTTCCCGAGAGACAAAAATCTGGCCAAAAGAAAAAGAGCAAATCACGGATTTCCTCCCACACAGGCCGTCTTCCTACACCACTATCGGAAAAAAAAAGAAAAAAAAAAAAAAGGATAAAACTGTGAGTGTAAGATTGGCTGTGCGGTTCAATACACAGCCAAGACGAAGCAACCTCGAGAGATTGTGTCCATCATCATCATCAGCTGCTACTATTACCACCACCATTACTACTATTACTACTACTAGGCTACTACTACTACTACTACTACTACTACTAAAACAGTATCTGGTTCTACAAGTGTCCAGTTACATTTAGCAGTTTTTTTTTAACGATTTTTTCCAAATTTACCAATATTCTGGTAACTTTTATAAAAACGAGGAATGAAGAAAATGAAGAATTGCTGTGAGTTGAAGTACTGCCACCACCAACACTACTACTACTACTACTACTACTACTACAACTACCATGCACCCTTACCTTGAGATGGGTGAGAACCAGATAAAGAGAAGCTTATGTATCAATGTAAGAAATATGTTTTGCAATTTTGTGCGTGGTTCTTCAGGTGTCCAATTAAACAATTTTTCTTTAACAATTATTTCCAAGTTTTAACAATATGTTGGTAAATATTTCAAGAACAAGGAATGAAGGAAGAGACTGAAGGATTGCTGTGGGTTGAGGTCTGGAAGGGGGGGGGGAGAAACAAATATGGAGAAGCGAGTTATTGTTTTTATTCTGTTTACTAATAATGATTATATTTATCTCTCTGTATACCGGGAAGGATAGCTAGAAACGTACAGCATCTATTTCACTTTGTTCAATGTCATCAGGCTACCCCCCCCCCTCCACATCACGCGCTTCTCTTTCATATCTCTCCACTCCATCTCTCCATCTCATCCTCAATGAGAGACCTCAAAGTGGGGTAAGAACTCATCATTTACCTACTTCGTCTGTTCAGTATGAGAGAGAGAGAGAGAGAGAGAGAGAGAGAGAGAGAGAAT
>NC_137069.1:23028882-23091382 GCF_032717465.1 Coenobita brevimanus
GCGAGTCTGCACAAGGCTTGGTGGTGACATACTGAGCCTCACATTGCGTCCACAGCTCGGGGCCTGAGTTGTAGGCATTTCATTATCTTTATTTATAAGCTCCTAACTCAATTTATTTTCATTTTTATTATTATTTATTCTTGCTAACGTCAGACGATTTCCTTCATCTAGGAGGGATGAATCGGTCTGTGAAGGGGTTAAAAGAGACATCGTTTCTAATATGTCACTACGAACTAATACGCTAGAGTTAGCAAAATCAGCTGGAAATAGCAAGAATAAACTACCATAATAAACAATGAGAGTCAGGTGGATGGCCCTTTATTATTATTATTATTATTAGTAGTAGTAGTAGTAGTAATAGTAGTAGTAGTAGTATTTCCTTCAGCCTATGACCTCCAGTCTTTTAAACGCAATGCATGTAGGCATCTCGAAACGAACGTACCGATATCTTGAAATTGGACTCATTATTATTATTATTATTATTATTATTATTATTATTATTATTGTTGTTGTTGTTGTTGTTGTTGTTGTTATTGAAATTCCCCTCAACCCTGTGGGAAGTTTTCTTGTTTTTGTCAGTACAGTCCAATTCTTTTTTCCGCTTAAAAAGTACATGGCCATTACTGGGAGGCTGTTTGGCCAAGAGCCTTCACACTTTGTCAGGTTAATCTCCCACCTGGCGGCTTCTGCTGGCCAAATATGACGGCAGTCCATAACCCGAAGCACCGGATATTATTCAGAATGTGTAAAAAATTGATTCCTGGACGCTGTCTCAGAAACCGCCAGCAAACTGAAATTTTAAGTTAACAATGTACCCTTAAGGCGGACGCAGTACGGAAAAGAAGTCTGGTTCGAAGCGGCTATTCTTTGTGACAGCTTGGGATCAAAAACTGGGACTTCTGCGGATATTCCGGATGTCACCTAAGTTTCCATGAAGGCTGGAGCCACAAAACTTGGTGGACGTATAGACTGTGATGACCTAAGGTGACATGCACAAGATCAGTGACCTTTACAGCTCGGCTTCAAGTAGGAAATGAACGTAGGAAGTTTTTATCAAAACAGACCTTGGACAATTTTACGGTGTTCGTCATTATTATTATTATTATTATTATTATTATTATTATTATTATCATCATCATCATTATCATTATTACTATTATCATTATTGGAAAGAACAGTCTTGAGGGTTTCTGGCCTTTGTTTCTTTTTCCCCTGCATTAAAGTAAATAAATAAATAAATAACACCAGGTGATTTCGTACAGGTGAGATAAATCCTACCAATCAAACGCTTCAAATGTCCTCTGTTATGTCGAGTAACATTTAACATTTTTTGTCTTGTTACTGGTGTGTCTTTTGCTTATAATCTACGTACTGACAGACAGACAGATGGACAATTAGACAGATAAAGGACAGACAGACAGACAGACAATTGGATAAAAGGCAGGTTAACAGAAAAACAGCTTTTTTTTTTTTTTTTACTTTTTCTGCTCATCACTGGCTTTAAAAAATCCCCTTTTTTATACCACATCCTTAGTGTGTTGCCAGCAAGTTTGATTTCATTATATATCCTACGTAACGACAGACAGACAGACAGACAGGCAGACAATTTATTTCGAGTTCATCCTGTTCATCATAAATTGCTCAAAATATTCTCTCTCGTTTTCATGTATGTATAATTTACACTGTGTTATCAACGATTTTTTTTTTTTTTCCTTATATTTCCTGTCGTTATTTTGGCGCCAACCATTGTTTTCCTCCCGTTTTCTTTCCATTTTGTTTTCCTTTTTTCATCACAGACTAATAGTTTTCGCTCGCGTTAAGTTTCTCCTCAGCTGGGCCAGCCTTTGTTCCTCTGGCTTCCTCCCGCCTTCCGTTCTTTATTAACCTTCTCTCTGTCTCTCTGTCTCTGTCTCTCTCTCTCTCTCTCTCTCTCTCTCTCTCTTTCTCTAAATAATAAAATTCTGAAACTGAGGTCTTGGTACTCTCCCCACCCCCCGCCTCTCTCTCTCTCTCTCTCTCTCTCTCTTTCTCTCTCTCTCTCTCTCTTTGTTCTTGTCATTGTTTTTTAAGCCATTTAAAAGACCCAGACCAGGGATAAGGTAGCATTTCAAAATCTGCCTGACACCAAAAATAAAATTAAAATATCTATGGAATTTTGCGAGTTATCTCTATAAAAATCACAGAAAATAACAAAAATAATTACAGGATATTCTCTTACGCTAAAGGCTTCCACTCATGAAGGTGCGGAAGATGTCCCAGCGAGCAAGATTGATAATATTCCTCTCTTGGTTTTCAAACGATGTGTGTAAGTCCCTTGGAGTTTTAAGGATTTTCAAGTTCTCATTTGAATGTGTGTGTGTGTGTGTGTGTGTGTGTGTGTGTGTGTGTGTTAATACGGTGTCGAATATGGAGAAAACTCGCCAAACAAACATCCTTTTTCCCTCCAAAGCTTTCCATCGATGTCCACCATCACCTTGCTTCAAAGATAGTTGGATTCTGACTCTGTGCTCTACTGAGCTTACAACTACATGTCTGATAGAGCTCTCTGTCGCTCTGCTTACTCTAAATGAAGTTTTTAGCATTAATGAGATCAGGTTTTGCATGACAGGTGGAAATTTAATATATGGGTACAAAATTCTATATGTCTATCTATCTATTGCCAGACGCCTTAATAATGTAAAAGGTGGCCACAAACAAATCGCCTCTATATCGCTGTGTCCCCTGCCATTTCACTGCCCCCAGCTCACACACACCCTCTCTCATATACCCCTCCACTCCATTCCTCCATCTCATCCTAGGCCTCCCCCGCCATTTCACTGCCCTCCCCCCAGCTCACACCCTCTCTCATAGGTTATACATCTCCATTTCATCCCTCCATCTCATCCTCGGCCTCCCCCTCCCTTTCCCCGGTCCACCTCACTCACATATTCGTACTCTCTCCTTGTTAGTCTCTCACTTCACGGTTCACAAATCGTACTTAAGGCGCTAATACAAACAAGACAGCTAATGTAAGACTTATTTTACAGGTTCAGCCATTAATCTTTAATTGCTAGTAGCGATTGTGAAGAAACTATTAGAGGCTGGCTATGGGGTAAGGGTAGTGAAAACCATTTAAGATCAACATCAAACACAGCGTAACACTGACTTTCACCAGGCACGATGTACTACCTAAACATTGTGTCAAACACCTAGGGAATAAGTGGCTTTCTGCATCTGGCTCAGCTTCGGAGTAACAGGCAGGAGTGGCAATTTTTTTCCCTTCGTAGTTCCCGACACGCACCAAAACCCACAGGCGTTATCAGATTTCTTGGTTCGGGGTCATTTTGCATCGTAAGGGTGCAGAATTTTAGTGACTGCACATCTAAACACTTGAACTTAAAGACCGAAGGGTTAAGGTAAGCTCCAAGATTTAACCATAATTTCTGCTATGTGATAAAGCTAAAACGTGGCTGACCTTTTCATATTGCTGACTGCACTACAATATGGGATGCAGGCTAAACATGTCTAATAATTCCTGTTGATCTAAAAATGACAGTAAAAAAAAATAAGCTTGCAATATACACGTTGGCCATTCTAAGTTTTAATAATCAATCAATCTGTCCATCTGTTCCCAGACACCTTAATCCTGTAATGGATGGTCACAAACAAATCGCCTCCACGTCGCCCTGTCCTCTGCCATTTCGCTGCCCTCCCCCCAGCTATTAAATTCCAATCAGATTTAGACCTGGGAGAGAGAGCGGATATGAGGCAGGGAATGAGAGGGGCTGTTTATTATTCCAGCATGATGAGAGTTTGTGTTTTATTTTTGAGACCGACAGGCGATTTTTGCAAGATACCTAGAGAGAGAGAGAGAGAGAGAGAGAGAATGAAAAGACCAAACTCAGCGAAAACAACGTAAAAGAAAGAGAGAGAGAGAGAGAGAGAGAGAGAGAGAGAGAGAGAGAGAGAGAGAGACAGACAGACAGACAGACAGACAGACAGATAGACAGACAGTCAGAAACAGGAAGATAGACTGACAGACTGACAGTCAGAAACAAGGAGACAGACAGACAGACAGACAGACAGAAACAAGGAGACAGACAAACAGAAACCAGGACACACACACACACACACACACACACACACACACACACACACACACACACACACACAAGTGCCACGCCTAACCCAAAACCATTCATAACAACATTCATCTCAACTTCATTATTTCCAAACACACCTCCGAGTCACTTGCTACCTTCACCCACACCAATATCGAGGCGGAGAATGATCCTCTTCACAGTCGATATCACACCAGGGGGCAGGGTAGGTGATTGCCTCCTGCCCTCCCTGTGTGACACCTCGAATGGAAAGGCAGGGGTGTCATACAGATTTCCTACAACTTGACACCTTACATGGAGAGAGTGTCATGCGGATTTTCTACTGTCTGACACTTTACATAGGAATAGGGTCGTGTCATACGGATTGTGTGTGTGTGTGTGTGTGTGTGTGTGTGTGTGTGTGTGTGTGTGTGTGTGTGTGTGTGTGTGTGTGTGTGTGTGTGTGTGTGGTGTGTGTGTGTGTGTGTGTGTGTGTGTGTGTGTGTGTGTGTGTGTGTGTGTGTGTATGTGTCCTTGTTTCTGTCTGTCTGTCTGTCTGTCTCCTTGTTTCTGTCTCTGTCTCTGTGGTGGTGATGAAGTATGAGGTTACTGTCATGCGTGTTTTAGTGTAAGATTTTTGAGACGCTGATGATGAGGTATGTCAGATTTCATTTGTGGTGATGGCGAAAATGGGTTCCGTACCATGCAAATTTCACTTTCAGATTTTCATTGTGATAGTGGAGTAGGTGGTTACTGGCATGCATATTTAATTGTGCAATGAAAAGAGTGAGTTTAGTGTTACACATATTTTTATTTCTAGAGTTTATAATGACGATGAAGTGTATGGTTTTTGTTATGCATATTTTATTTTCTTAGTTTTTAGTGATGATGGAGTATGCAGTTAGTGTCAAGTATTCTTTTATTTTCGGGTTTTGTGTTCAGCATCTTAAACATCTCGTTTCTTATATTCTGAAGTGATGATAATATAGGTGTTCAGTTTTCCAGTTATCTTTCTCACTCTTTACTATGTTGAATTTTGTTTTCCAGTTATCTTATTCACTCTTTACTATGTTTTGTTTTGCTCTTTGCGTCCACTGTTTGGCATGCGTTATCAGTAATTTTATGAGACAACTTAACTGTCTACGCTGCCTACACTAGCAAACTGAGCCATCCCTACAACGCACAAGATACCTCCAGGTGAGTCAAGGGGGCGTAATATATGGACCACCCTGACTTGGAGGCAGCTGAACTTCCCCTCGCCAACTCAATAGCTTTTATCTGCCTAATTTTGCTGCTCCTGTGACTCTTAGCTGAATAAAATTGTCATTAGCAGAAACTAAAAGCTAGAGTTGTCGCTACCGAAAGAGGGTTTATGGCCACGGTACTAACACTCTCAGGCACCTTTGACTCAATCAGCTGAAGAAAATCGTCTGGCGTTAATCGGAATATAATGGGAGAATTTATGAGTCTTCTGCAGTCGATACACATAAATTTACTTCAACTAACAATAATAGGAAAGAAAAATGTCCACCTTGCGTGTGTGAGAGGAGAGTGCGTCTGACACTTTCTTTGACCTGGGTTTGATTTTACCCCGGGGCGAGCGTTTAAGACAGTGCTTGTTCTTTATTTGTGTTCTAGTTATTTTGTTCATGTATAAATCTGTGGTCAGTAGTATCTGTATCTGTCTATCTATTTTTGTCTGTCTGTCTAGGGGTATAAACTACTATTGGTCTATCTATTCAACAGTCCATCCATCCGTCTAATATCTCTTTGCTCTCTCTCTCTCTCTCTCTCTCTCTGATGTTTAGCAAATGGGGGGCTGTGTGTGTGTGTGTGTGTGTGTGTGTGTGTGTGTGTGTGTGAGAGAGAGAGAGAGAGAGAGAGAGAGAGAGAGAAGGGGGGAGGGGGCGATGACCCCTTCCTCACCCAAGCGTGACGTCAAGGCCCTGTGTCAAGGTAACTGGAAACTTTATTCATGACTGTGCTTCGGGGAGCTGTGACCCACCCCTTCCCTCCCTCTCGTGGCATCTGGCCAGAAAAAAAAAAAATGAAAACTCAGATAAACACAGGTAAACAATAATAAGCTGTAAGAAACGAGAAAATCAACATCATCGTCATTATCATCATCATCATCGTCATCATCATGTTTTAACCCGTCCCATCCCGACCACTTTTCCACCACTGACTCCCCCCAATCCAGATCATTTTTGGAAAAAAAATTTTTTGGCTCAAACCTCCGCTTTTGGTGAGAAACATCGAAAATTCATAGAGAAATCGCTCACCTGAGGTTTAAAATACTCGATACAGGTAGGAGTACCTCCTTATCTTACTGGGTTTTATATATATTAAGCCCCCTTGACTCGGAGGTATCTTGTGCGTTGTAGGGATGGCTCAGTTTGCTAGTGTAGGCAGCATAGACAGTTAAGTTGTCTCATAAAATTACTGATAACGCATGCCAAGCAGTGGACGCAAAGAGCAAAACAAAACATAGTAGAGTGAATAACTGGAAAACAAAATTCAACATAGTAAAGTGTGAGAAAGATAACTGGAAAACTGAACACCTATATTATCATCACTTCAGAATATAAGAAACGAGATGTGTAAGATGCTGAACACAAAACCCGAAAATAAAAGAATACTTGACACTAATTGCATACTCCATCATCACTAAAAACTAAGAAAATAAAATATGCATGACAAAAACCATACACTTCATTGTCATTATAAACTCTAGAAATAAAAATATGCGTAACACTAAACTCACTGGCACCAAAGAAAACGAGTTCTATGGGAGGATAACTATTTCACACCACTGATAAACAGTATCTATTTATTTACTTGGTACGAATTTATATGTAGTACGAGAGTATATTGGTTTATAAGCATTGTTTCACTCACTAACTCATCACCATACCTGACCTTTTTTTGCCACATTACCTGATCATCATTTCTGACTGTTTCTTCCTCTAATGCTATGTAAAGTTTGTCCTCCACATTGTCATTGATTGGGGAATCACTCTGGCCCTGAATTTTGTACCATGGCATGACATGGCTTTACTGGCCAGGTCACTGATAACAGGTGAATTGCTGAGACAATGGCATGCAGGGGGGGGGAGGAGGTCATGCTGGGTAAGGCATTGTCCCTGCCTGGCATCTTGTAGAGGAAGGTGTCACGTGTATATGTACGAAAAATCACTCACGAAAATTGAAAATTGTGCAAATTAGGGACCTTGCAATTGATTCGCGTTTATGTACGTCGACGGGATTGGCAGTGACAAAACATGTAGACATTAAAGAACGTCGACGGGACGCCGCGGGTTAAAAATCTCCCTCTGTTTGCCTGTCTGTCTGTCTCTCTCTCTCTCTCTCTCTCTCTCTCACTTTGCATTATCCTGAACCACTCTACAAAACGGTCTAAATCAGATAAAAAAAATTGCTTAAATTGACCTTCCAATGTGACCTCGACCTTTGACCTGTTATTCTCCAAACCTACAGGTGATCCCATCGTGTGACCCTAACCCCATATACCAAGTCTGGGTTAGATCAGACCAAACCCGATTTAATTATTTTGCTCTCTCTCTCTCTCTCTCTCACTCTTTCACACACACACACACACACACACACACAATATCCCACTCATGCTTTGCGATCGCGTCTATGACAATATATTAGACAAACTTTAAAAAGAGAGACAGACAGACAGATTGTACAGGAAATGAAATGCAGTTCATAAAGGCATATATGAGGCAAAAATTGAGAGAGAGAGAGAGAGAGAGAGAGAGAAAGTATAAAACATGAACAGGATTACAGGTATCAAGGTATGATGCAAAACAGACATCTTAACATATGAACAAGCCATCCACACAAGATGCGGGCATCTCCAGGTACACTGCTTTTATTCTAACTTGGCCTAAAATTACCATATCTCCACTTGACATCTAAGTGTAAAAATAGATCAATGCGAGAATATAATGTTAGTCACGAAGAAGTGCTTTGAAAAAGAAGGTAGAGTTGTAGTATCGTCTTTTTGCCACTGAGCTACGTGAAATAAATTGCAAAATGAAGAAAATCTAGAAATCAGTAAGCAATAATTGCAATACTAGTAGGAGTGCAATATATGGACTACCTTACACGTTAACTCCCCCCTCTCTCTCTCTCTCTCTCTCTCTCTCTCTTTATTTCTATCTTTCTATCTATCTGTCCATCTATCTATCAATTTTCCTCATTCAAAGGAGTGACGAAGGGAAGGTAGAATCTCTCCTGACACCTTCATTACCAGCACCTCTCTCTCTCTCTCTCTCTCTCTCTCTCTCTCTCTCTCGCTCTCTCTCTCTCTCTCTCTCTCTCTCTCTCGTCCACTGAGAGACGGTCACGCTGGTCTGTGCTCCACTAAATACCTAAATTTTGTGTGGATAAAAGTGCTCCAACATACCAGTAACCATATAAACTAGTGTGAAAGACCATTTAGTAAAACCGCATATACAATTAAAGTACCTAAACATCAAACATACAGGAATAGTTCGTGCTATACCCAGAAAAACTTGTCACAAGACTAAACATGGCGACCCACAGTGATCCAGCCCTATAACAAAGGCAAACCAAAATGAACTACACACGAAGTTTAACCAGTCCTACCGGAGATCTCCTCAGTGCCAATTATACTAAACTGCGACTACAAAAGCACTGTAGAGACTTGGAACTACCAAATGTGTGGGTCACAAAAGAACAGTTAATAAAGAAAATAACTGAACATTCGGCGAGTGTAAACCAAACCAGTGACTCTCGCACCACAGAGTGCATATCTAGTGACCATCCTGTAACTGCTAACAAACAGATGGTAAGGGGGTGGAACAAAATAATCGGAGACAATAAAATGAAAGACCAAGATATCAAGCGCCTAAACCTAGAAATAAACACATTACTACAACAGGTATTCGAACGTGTGGCAACACTGGAAACCATGACCTTGACTACACCGAGGGAATTAGCACCTGCCACCACCTCAGGTCATGCTTCTTCTACCCCACCGCCACTTCCACCCCCACCCCCGCCACCCAGTATCATGACTAAGAAAGTGGACGAAATAGATAAGCGGGTGTCTATGCTGGAGGAGAAATGACACAAACTAACAACACATGCGACTGAGACACAAAAATATCAAACAGAAAAACAGAGACAGAACCAGACAGTCAAGAGAAGACCCTGTACTAGGCGACATCAACCTAGCTAGAGTGAGAGCATCGGATCTAAACAATAGGTGCACTATTCACACTCTGCCCTAAGTGAATATTGACCTACTGAAGTGCTGAGTCCAAGAAAAACTATCATGGACTCCAACAAAGTGCATAGTTTACTGTGGACTCTATGATGTAATGGAGAAAGAAGACCCATCAGCCACACTAGACAACCATGGAGCACTAATCAGTGAATTATGAAATATAAATGAAACTATGGATATTTGTGTGAGCCAACTAGTACCAAGTCTCCAGTCTGAATCCCTAAATGCGAAAATCAGCACCCTCAATGAACAGGTGCTAAAGTGGATCACAGACAACGGCCTAAAGAGTATAAACCCCACCTCGTTTTCAAGCTGGCAACTGGAGACATTGATGAATCCTGCTACGATGTGCATGGAGAAAACCAAGGCTCTATATTGAACAGAAGTGGAGCTATAAGGTTACTGAGTGAAATGACAAAACAGTACCCCAGCTTCAACGACTGCATTAACTGGACCAAAAGGAAAGGGAAACGGGAACAGAACTCCTACAATAGCAGGTCATATCAACACGACACTCGGAACTCTGCAGTCAACCATGAAACATATCCTCGCCCCCATCCTCCTAGTAAGAACCACTTGGACCGCGATGGATGGCAGGTAACAGGAAGCAGACGCCGAGCCCAGCTGAAGAGGTGGGAAGACAGGGAGCACCTCCACTACCCACATCCTCCCAGCAACGCCCGGGGGAACAAGATGAAGCAGGACATGACGTGTAGTGCTCCATCCCACCCATGCTCTGCTCCCCGACACCCCCCTCAATACAACCATCACTACAAAGAAATCCACCATAACCACAGGAAACCGGTTGTAACAATTGTGGGGAATTTAACCACGACGTATCATGATGTGGATTCGACCACAAAGTACAGTGCACAGAATGTTTTACCTACGGACATAAAAGCCGACTATGCAGGTATTACAGTGCTTAGGAGTGTGTCAACGAAGAACTAGCCGTTTGCTCAAATACTATTGATGTAAAGGATAAAGTAATCATAGAACATATCAACGCCCAGTCACTACTTTCAAATTTTGAAGAAAAGAATCTTCTGGTAAATGAATGATAGACGTTCTATGTATAAGCGAAACATGGCTTCTTTCCCACACTCCTGACCTGTATATCGAAAAACCTAATTATAAACTATACAGATGCAATAACGGCAAGTGTGTAGGGGTGTGTATCTACGTGAAACAGTATCTCAACTCAGAAAAGATTGATACCAAAGAAGCGAAACAAACAGGTGTGGAAGACATATGGATCAAAATACAGTGCAGAAAATTACCTTCTGTTATTATAGGCTGACTTTATAGACACCCTAAAGCACATTGTAACTCCTATGCCTATATCATCAGTACTAGCCTATAAGATCCATATCACTACACAAGAAAACTTTTTTTGTCCTTGGTGATCTAAACGACGATCAATTAAGCCCGAACTTCAAATTATCTAGCATCGTAAAAAACAACAAACTTTCACAATTAATAAACAAACCAACTCGAATTACTTCCACATCTGATACTCTTCTTGATGTAATAATTACTAACAACACTGACATAGTATTACACAGTGACGTAGTACTGCAAGCTATAGCAGACCATGATTTTATTACTGTAACAGCAAATATTACCAAACTAATGACATTCAAGAAACAACAGAAAAGTTTAATAGTTTCTTCGCTAATGTCGTTAAAAATACATATGAAATAACACAAGAAAACCTACAAAGTGATGATAATACTCTACCAATAGAAAGCACTGGGCACAGGAGCCACCCGCATTTCCGACCCCAGCTGAGCGATACAAATACAGTTATATTAACCATTAAAAGCCTACGTGATACGAATTCTTATGGTTCTGATAAAATACCAATATGCTTCATTAAAGACTCTCTCTTTGTAATTACATATTATCTAAATCACATTATAAACACTTCCATTATGACAGGGATATTCCCTACAGCCTGGAAAAACGCTGTAGCCACTCCCCTATATGAAACCGGTAATGCAAGTTACATAGGCAACTACCTGCCAATTTCATCATTACCAATATTCTCAAAAATTATCGAAAAAAAAATCGTTGCTAATCAATTTACTAACTTCTTAGAAATTAACAAACACCTATCTAACACTCAACATGGTTTCCGACCTAAATTATTTACAGATACAGCACTTACAGTAATAACAGAAAATTTATATAAAAACATGGATAACAAACATATATCTCTGTTGACTCTTTGTGATCTCTCCAAAGCATTTGATGGTGTAAGTCATAATATTCTTAATAAACTAACCATTGATAGCTTCTGGCTTGAAACATTCTTAATGACAGATCACGAAGAGTGCGTATACAAAATGCAGTTTTCTCTAATTTACTGTAAAAGTAGCATATGGTGTTCCTCAAGGTTAAATTCTAAGCCCAGTACAGTTCAATATATACGACAGTGATAAAGAAATGAAATGAAAAGGTAGCACCAGGTAACAAAGACCATATGACACTAAGTCGCATCACAGTGTGAAAATATGGTAAAGGAGGAAAAAAGGGAAAAACGGAAGATAAAATTAAATATCATACAAACTCCCTAAATGAGTTAAAAAGGACATTAAACGGGTAATAGAAAAATACCGAGACTCACTTAAAACAGTGCTTAAATCTGGAGGTTGGCAAAGTGAGGATAAAAACGGGAATAGTCGAAGGCGAACTCCTGTATGTCGAGGGCAGGCAATGAGAATGCGGTGTACTGACAGGGGAACATTGTAAGCAGGGCAGAAAGGCGGCGAATCGCCAGACATCAAATACTCATAAGTAAGACGAGTATGGCCAATCCATAAGCGAGCGAGGGCAGTCTCCCAATGGGGGTTACGTTGACAAGGACTGGACCAAGGAGAAACAGAAGATTTAACAGTCTGGAGTTTATTACCAGTCAACAAGGACCAGCAAGACTGCCACAGCTGTCGGAAGAACTCTCAGAGAACAGGAAAAAAATCAGAAACTGGAACAGATCGAAAGGGCACACAAGGGGACTGGAGGGCTTCGTGAGCCAAGGCATCCACAGTTTCGTTACCAGGAATGCCGACATGACCTGGCACCCAGCAGAAAGACACTGATTTTTCTTGACAGACAGACCAAACAGCCACTCTTGAATCTCTTAAGATGAGAGGTTGGAAGTGCAAAGTTGACTGCAACAGAAGGATTGCACTAAGGAAGTCAGAGAATAGAATGAAGGACGATGAAGGATGGCTGTAACATTTACGGGCTGCAAGTAATAAAGCATGAAGTTCAGCCATCATAACTGAAGCCACTGAAGGAAGGCTATACTTTTTTTTTTTTTATGCGAGGAAGAAGGAACCAAAGGCCATGAGCCCGCAGTAACAGTTCCCTCCAAGAGAAAAACAAAATACAATATAGAGCCAAATTCAAGATCCGATCATTTTGAGATGCCTGGACACACTGCGTTTGAAAGACTGGAGATCATAGGCAGCAGGAAATACAGACAGAGGGAGACAGTTCCAGAGCTGACCTTTGCATAAATGAAAGACTGGGAGTAACGGTTAACTCTTGCATTAGAGAGTTAGACAGAAAAAGGATGAGAGTTTGCTGCCAGACGGGTGCTACGCGCCCGTCGTAGAGGTGGAGGAATGCAAGCAGACAGTTCAGAGGAGCAGTGACCATTAAAGTAGCGATAGAAAAGAGATAAAGATGCAACAGTGCGGCGAAGAGACAGAGGTTGAAGGGAGTCAGTAAGAGGAGGAGAGTTAATGAGACGAAAAGCCTTTGACTCCACCCTATTGAGAAGAGCTGTATGTGGGGAGCCTCCCCACACATGAGAGTTGTACTCCACACAGGGGCGGATAAATCCCCTGTATAGAGTTAACAATTGTGCAGGGGTAAAGAAAGAGCGGAGTCGGCTTAGCACACCCAATCTCTTGGAAGTAGATTTCACCAGAGATGTAATATGATCTCTCGAAGATAAGTCCCGAGTAAATGAAACCCCAAGCATGTTCAAAGATGATGCAGGATTAAGCTGAATATTATTAAACATTAGTGGGTATACCTGTGGAAGATTTTGTCGGGTTGATAGGTGCAAGAACTGAGTCTTAGATGCATTAAAGACAACCATATTATTCTTACCCCAGTCAGAGATACGAGCCAAATCAGACATCAGGTGTGCCATAGCCTCATCCCTTGCTTGTTGAAGCAACTGTTGAGATGGGCGTTGCAGGAACCGAATGGAAAGGTGAAGGGTGGAGTCGTCAGCGTATGAGTGAATAGGGTTAGATGTACAGTTTAGAAGATCATTGATGAATAAAAGGAAGAGAGTTGGTGATAGGACAGAGCCCTGAGGAACACCACTGTTGATAGATCTAGGAGAAGAACGATGGCCGTCTACAACAGCGGCTATAGAACGACCAGAAAGGAAGCTAGCGATGAAGGCACAGATAGAAGGATAGAAACCGTAGGAGGGCAGTTTGGAAATTAAAGATTTATGCCAGACTCGACCGAAAGCCTTTGAGATGTCAAGTGCAATGGCAAAGCTTTCGCCAAAGTCCCGAAAGGAGGATGACCAGGAGTCTGAAAGGTAGGTGAGAAGATCGCCAGTGGAGCGTCCCTGACGGAACCCATACTGACGATCGGAAAGAAGGTTGTGATAGGAAAGATGCCTTAAAATTTTTCTATTAAGAATTGACTCGAAAACTTTTGAAATACAGGACGTTAAAGCAATTGGACGATAGTTGGAGGGCTGGGAGTGGTCACCTTCTTTGGGACTGGCTGAATGAGAGCAAACTTCCAGCAAGAAGGAAAGGTACAAGTTGACAGACAAAGGCGAAAGAGTTTGCCTAGGCAGGGTGTAAGCACAGAAGCACAGTTCTTGAGAACAACAGGAGGGACCCCATCAGGCCCATATGCCTTGTTAGTACTGAGGCCAGTGATGGCAGAAAATACATCAACTGAAGAAATTTTAATGTCAGCCATGAGGAAGTCAGAGGGGGGAAGTGATGGAGGAACAGCACCGGAATCGTCTAAGGTAGAATTGGAGGAGAAAGTCTGTGCGAAGAGATCTGCTTTATCAGTAGAAGAAATAGCTACAGAACCATCAGAGTAGAAAAGAGGAGGGAAGGATGATGAGGTAAAGTTGTTAGAAAGATTTTTGGCAAGATGCCAGAAGGAGCGGGAAGAATTCGAGTTGGAGAGTTGAGAGCATTTAGTATGGATGAAATTATTTTTAGTAGAGCGAAGAACAGACTTAGCACGATTCCGGGCAGAAACGTAAAGATGATGTGATTCAGGGGTGGGTTGGCTCCGGTACCTTTTGTAGGCCCTCTCCTTGTTGCGGACAGCATTAGAACAAGCGTGATTAAACCAAGGCTTTCTTGCATTAGTCAAAGGATATGAGAAAGGAATGTATGCTTCCATGCCCGAGAGAATAACCTCCGTAATGCGCAAGGCACACTCAGATGGCTCACGGCCATGGAAGCAATAATCATTCCAGGGAAAATCAAAGAAGTACTGCCTGAGGGCCTCCCAGTCCGCGGCTCCAAAATGCCACAGATGACGTTTCACTGGAGGGTCCACAGGCCGTACCAGAGTGATAGGACAGGTTAAGGTAATAAGGTTGTGATTGGAGGAGCCCAACGGAGAGAAAAGATTAACAAAGTAAGCAGAAGGATTAGTTGTGAGGAAGAGGTCAAGTATGTTGGAGCTCTCTCCAAGGCGGTCAGGGATACGGGTAGGGTGCTGTACAAGCTGCTCTAGGTCATTAAGGATAGAAAAGATGTAGGCTTGTTCACCAGGTGGATCTGTGAAAGGAGAGGAGAGCCAAAGGTGGTGGTGAACATTGAAATCTCCAAGAATGGAGATTTCAGAGAAAGGAGAAATGGATAGAATGTGTTCCATTGTATAAGTAAGATAGTCGAAGAATTTTTGATAGTCAGTAGAATTAGGGGATAAGTAAACAGCACAGATATATTTAGTCAGAGAATGACAGGAAAGCCGAAACCAGAGTGTGGAGAATTCAGAAGAATCAAGTTCAGGAACACGAGAGCAAGATAAGTCGTTGCGTATATATACACAACAGCCACCTTTGGCTTTGAAATGAGTATAGAGAAAGTAGGAGGATACAGAAAAGGGTTTGCTGTCAGTTGCCTCAGACAGCTGAGTCTCCGTTAGAAAAAGAAGATGAGGTTTAGAGGAGGAGAGGTGGTGCTCAACAGAGCGAAAGTTAGATGAAAGGCCGCGAATGTTGCAGAAATGAAGAAGAGAGTCAGACAGTGGTTCCAGGCACCTTGAGTCGTCACCGGGAGACGGGCAGATGGTGGGGGCATTTATGGTCCCCCCCCCCTGGGGACTCCGAGGCTTGATAAGACGACGCCATTTTGGTAAATTTTGAATAGGAAGTGTAGTGTGTACTGTGCATGTAGTTTGGTGAAGATAGTTAGAGAAATTTGTACTGGAGAGCATGCTGGCCTACTCTCTGTGTAACTGAGACACTGAAAAAGTTCAGCAAAGGGGGATGGTCAGGAACTAGTCCTGAGGGCTGATGAAACGGGAGCTCCAGCACTCCCTGCCATCAGCTTTCCATCCACCTCGGGAGTACTGCCCTGCTCGACTGGTGCTACAGTCTACTGATATGAATGATCAGGGAACTGAATGATCAGGGAACTGAACTGCAAACCCAGTACCGTGTGGCATTTTTGATCCATCAGTATAGACGTGGACTGCAGAAGCATGTTCAACAAGATGTGCGTGAAAGGAAGATCTAAGAACTATGGAAGAAGTAGATGACTTTGAGGAAGGCAATATGGAAGAACAAACAGAGGGACGTGGCAGCAGCCAAGATGGAAACTGCCCAGGGCGAAATAAGAGAACATTGTCTATGGAAACTGGGAAGGACGTGTGGAAGGACTGAACACGTAGTATGGAAGGCGGTCGACGATGGGGATGGGTTAAATAATAATCTGCAACAGAGGAATGTATTCTGAGCACCGAAGAAGACTGAAACTGATGTTGTCTCAAGAAATGGCAATGAGAAAGTAATGCACGCCGTCTATAAAGTGGAGGATAACCCGACTCTGCATAACGACTCTCTACTGGAGAGGAGCAGCAAGCACCAAGAGCTAAGCGAAGACCAAAATGGTGTACCGAATCAAGTTTTTGTAGCGTACGAGCGGGAGCAGAAGAGTATACTTGGCACCCATAGTCTAATTTTGATAAAATAAAGGCTTGATGATAGGTTAAGTAGACATGTATGTTCAGCACCCCAAGACACATGGGATAAAATTTGCAAGAGACGTAGACATTGTAAAGTTGACACCTTCAAAGATGAAATATGGGCGTCCCATGTTAACTTAGAATCAAAGATCAGGCCCAAGAATCTAGTAGATGCCCGATACTGGAGAGGATGATGATAAAGATAGAGAGGTGGGTGAAGTGACTGGCGATTTCGATTAAAGGTCATTGCACACGACTTAGAAGTGGAGAACCGAAAGCCATGAGCAGTAGCCCAAGAAGAAGCATTCGTAATAGCAGACTGAAGAAGACTCTGTAACACTACGGAATTAGAGCCTGCAACATAGACAGCGAAGTCGTCAACATATAAAGATGAATGTACACCTACTGGGAGAGACGCAAGAATATCATTAATTGCAGTAGGGAAAAGTGTTGTGCTAAGAACCTTGCCCTGAGGAACTCCTTCGTATTGTGGGTAGGAATCAGACAAACTATTGCAGATGCGAACAGAAAAGGACCTATCTGTCAAATAATTTTGAATAAAAACTCCCATATTGCCAACAGTACCAAGTAATTGAAGTAATTGGACTGTGCAGAGATTATGATACTTCCATGCTGTATCATATGCCTTCTCAAGATAAAAAGAATACAGCAAGGACTGATTCACCTTTGGAAAATGCAGCCCTAACATACGTTTCTAACTTCATCAATGGGTCCAAAGTACTTTTGCGTTTTTCGGTAGCGGAACTGAGCTGGAGATAAAAGACGGGTAGATTCTAACAGCCACATTAGCCTAGCATTAACCATGTGTTCCAGGACTTTGCAAAGACAGCTTGTCAGAGCTATTGGACGATAATCTTGAGGAAGATGGCCATCTTTAAAAGGCTTGAGGAAAGGAATAATAAGCATGATGTCCCAACTTGGGGGAAATTCACCTGTGGTCCAAACATGATTATAAAGTGCTAATAAAAACCGAAGCCCCACCGATGAGAGGTCTTTAAGCATACTGTAATGAACACCATCTAAACCCTAACATGTATCTCTGCAAGAATGAATAGCATCACGTAATTCCGCTGACATAAAAGGAGCATTATAATGTTCTTCATAAGAGAGGTGGAAGTGGAGCGGATGATGCTCTGCTGTTGAACGAAGTTTATGAAAGTCTCTCGTCAGATGAGAGCTTTTACTACCCCCCCTGGGGGTAGGGGGGTTTCAAGAATACTCCCCCAGTATCCCTGTTTGTCGTACGAGGCGACTAAAAGGGTTGGTGGTGGGTTAGTGCCCCACCCCGTAAAAAGAACTAACTAAAAAAGCGAATAAAGAGCCTTGGACCCGGACGGACTATACGTTGACAACTAAGGAACGGACAAAGGACATTCTTAGGGTGGGAACGTGGAATGTGAGAGGAGTGAATGATGAAGTGAAAGAGAGAGAGATTGTTCAGGTGCTTGAGGATGCAAGAGTGGATATATGTGGATTGACTGAAACTAAATGGTAGGTGAAAGGGTGAGAGAATGGGAATATGGTTTAGGTATATGTGCAGGAGTCAATGAGAATGAGAGGGCAAGAGAGGGAGTATGTCTGATGATAAACAAGAAGTGGAAGGAGAATATAAGAGAGTATGGAACAGTGGGTGCAAGGATTGTATGGGTGAGGATGAAAGTAGGTATACTAGCGTGGGCGATTGTATGTGTGTATGCCCCGACAGAGGATCGAGTGGCAAGAGTGAAAGATGAGTTTTGGGCGAGAGTCGAAGCGTGTATGGACAAGTTTGAGAGGAGCGAGAGAGTGCTGTTGGTTGGAGACATGAATGGTAAAGTTGGGAATGTACGAGTGGATAGAGTGGTTGGTCAGTGGGATGTGCCAGCTGACGTAGATGGGAATGGAAGTGCTTTGGTGGACATCTGTGCTGGTAAGGGGTTGGCAATAGCCAACACCTACTTTCGTCATAAGATGATCCACCGGTATACATGGAGAGTAATGAGGAGGATGGATGGTGAACTTGTTGAACGATAGGCAATGATAGACTACGTGTGTGTGGATGAGCGAATGAGAAGACAAGTGTTGGATGCAAGAGTGTGGAGAGGGTGAGGGAATGGAGTCTCGGACCATCACTTAGTGATGGCCAAGGTAGAGCTGCAAAGAAAGTGGTTGAGGAGATGAAGGGGAAGACAGGAGGAAGCAGCTCCTGTGAGAAGAGTGGAGAAATTGCAAGATAGTGAGAAAATGACAGAGTATAAGTATAAGAGCATAGTGGAAGAAAGATTGGGAAGGTATGAGCTAGAGCAGATGGAAGGGGTGGAAGACGTATGTAAGATATTCAAGGAAGAGATAAGTACAGCTTGTGAGGCGGTTTGTGGAGTGAGGAGGAGATGCAAGGGTGTGCAAGGGACAGCATGGTGGAATGATGAGGTGAAACGAGCTGTGGAACAAAAGAAGAAGGCATATAGTGAATGGTTAGCGAGTAGAGGTAGGGGAGAAGATGAGAGAGGGAAGAGAGAGGTATATGTGAGCAGGAGAAGGGAGGTTAAGAGACTGGTGAAGGAGAGTAAGAAGAAAGTGGATGAAGAGTTTGGGAGGAATCTGAGTGTGAAATGGAGGGAGAGTAAGAAATTGTTTTGGAAGGAGGTAAAGAAAGTAAGGCAGTGTGAAAGGGGAAATAGTAGGGGAGTGAAAGATAGGAATAATAGATTGTTGGTGGAGAAGAGAGAGAAATTGAGGAGATGGAAGGAGCACTTTGAGGATTTGTTGAAAGTAGAGAGTGAGAGCAATGCGAGTATAAGTGGTTGGGGAATGGCTGGGAAAAGAAGAGATGAGAGGAGGGAGGAAGAGATCAGTAGGGCGGAAGTAGTGGAAGCGATGAAGAAGATTAAGTTGGGAAAGGCCCCAGGAATTGATGGAGTGTGTGGTGAAATGCTTAGGTATGGGGGTGAGATTGTTGTGGAGTGGATATGGAAGTTGTGTAGATTGGCTTGGGAAGAGGGAAGGTTCCAGAGGACTGGAAATCAGGTATAATTATTCCTTTATACAAAGGAAAAGGGGAGAGAGAAGTATATGGTAACCATAAGGGTATTTGCCTTCTTAGTGTGACTGGTAAAATATATGGTAGAATACGCATTGATAGGGTTAGGCATATGACAGAGGAGCTAGTTGGAGAAGAACAAGGGGGATTTAGGAAGGGAAAAGGGTGTGTAGATCAGATATTTGTTCTAATTTGTTTAGTGGAGAAGTATCTAGAGAAGGGAAGGAAAGTGTATGCTGCCTTCATGGACTTGGAGAAAGCTTATGACAGAATAGATAGGCAAGGTATGTGGGAGGTATTAAGAATATATGGAGTGGAGGGGAAATTGTTGAGTGCTGTGAAG
This sequence comes from Coenobita brevimanus, assembly GCF_032717465.1. NCBI lineage: Eukaryota > Metazoa > Arthropoda > Malacostraca > Decapoda > Coenobitidae > Coenobita > Coenobita brevimanus. The sequence goes on from NC_137069.1 coordinate 23,048,826, forward strand.
AGTATGTACGAGGGAGCTAGGGCTACAGTGCGAGTGGATGGTGAGCTGAGTGAGTTCTTTGATCTCAGTGTGGGACTGAAACAGGGTTGTGTGATGTCTCCATGGCTGTTTAATATATACATGGATGGGGTTGTAAAGGAGGTGCAGAGTAGGGCAGTGGATGTGGGGGTGGCTCTAATGAATGAGGGTGAGATTTGGAAGATTCCGGTGTTGCTGTTTGCTAATGATACAGAACTGTTGAGTGAAGATGAATGGGAGTTGCAAGGTTTGGTGAATGAATTTGGGACAGTGTGTAGGGGGAGGAATCTGAAAGTTAATGTAAAAAAAAGTAAAGTTATGGTGTTTGAGAGGAATGAAGTCACAGAGTGTGCAGTGAGATTGGATGGTGAGGATATGGAGAATGTGAGTGCATTCAAGTACTTGGGTAGTGTGATGAGTAAGGATGGAACTTTGGGGGATGAAGTGCGTGAAAGGGTACAGCAGGGAAGGAAGGTTGTTGGTACACTGAAAGCAGTGATGAGAAATAGGGAGGTGAGTATGGAATTTAAGAAGTCACTGCATGATAGTATTGTGATCCCTACCCTGACGTATGGAAGCTAGGCATGGACCTTGCAAAAGGGGAACAAGTCAAGAGTGAGAGCAGTGGAAATGAGTTACTTGAGAGGAGCATGTGGAGTGACGTGGAGGGACAGGTTGACGAATGAAGAAGTGAAGGAACGTTGTGGGGAGGATGTGGATGTGGTTGAGAAGATTAGGAGAAATACACTGAGGTGGTTTGGACATGTGAAGAGAATGGAGAATGAACGACTGACTAAGAGGGTGTATGTAGGTGACGTGGAGGGAGGGAGAGGGAGAGGTAGACCGAGGATGAGGTGGAGGGATGGAGTTGAGAGGTATATGAGGGAGGGGGGGGTGAGTTGGGGGGAGGGTAGTCAAATGGTGGGTGACAGAGCGACTTGGAGGCGTTTTGTCTGTGGCCACCCTTCGCGGGATTAGGGCGTTGGGCTATAGATAGATAGATAGATAGACTAAAATGTTTGCCTAGCGCATTGGCAAGTAAGTTGGGATCTGCCATGGAAGTACCATGCAGATGGAGGACCGGAGCAGGAAATGGTAGTCGTTTACCTGCTATCTTACGGATACAGGCCCAAACCACTGAGATGGGCGTGTTAAAATTAACTTGAGAAACATATAGCTTCCATTTGGATTTCTTAGCCTCTTTAACTGTTCGACGAAAGGCAGTGCTAGCACATCGGAAAAGTATAAGGTGATAAACTTTATCAGCGGAATGACGTTTGCAGTGATAGCTCTTCCAAGTAGCCCATTTGATGCAGAGGGCTCTTGAGCATTCCGGCGTCCACCAAGGAACACAGACGAAAAAGGACGAGTGGTCTAAGGAATTGCCTGATGAGCAGCATTTAGGACCACATCGAGGAATTTAGTGAGCATATCTTGTACACAAGCAGAAGGAACAGAAAGAGGACTCGTATAGGAAGTAAAAGCTGTCCAATTCGCTCGAGCAAAACACCAACGTGGAGGGCACGGAGTAGGAGAATACGACGTGAATTGAAGATGTAATGGAAACTGATCTTTAAACAGACAATCTTGAAGGACAGACCAAGTGAAGTCAAGAGCAAGAGATGAAGAACACAAAGAAAGATCAATGCAGGAAAAGGTATGCGTATGTGCATCAAAGTGGATGGGAACACAGGTATTGAGGACTAAAAGCTCATGATGGTAAATAAAAGATTCCATCAGTCGACCACAAGGATTGATAACAGAATCACCCCACAGGAGATTTCGACTATTAAAATCTCCGAGTAAAAGGTATGGAGAAGGAAGACTGGACAGCAGGATGGCTAATGCCGAAAAATCAAGTGCCACTGAGGGGAAGAAATAGAAGGAAACAATTGTTAACCAACATCCAAGAAATATGCGGCCTATGATGCAGGGGAGCTCAGCAGAAATTTGTAATGGTTCAAATGGAACCATATGGTGAATCAAAATGCAAACATCAGAAATGGAATGAGGAGAGTTAAAAAAGGTATAATTGGGGATAGGAGGTGGGGACTCCTGAAGGTGAGTCTCCTGTGAGCAAAGCACCGTAGGTTGGTGAGCAGAAAGCAAATAAAGTAAGTTGTTATGTTGTGAGGTAAAACTGTTTAAATTCCATTGTAAAATAGACATCATAACATAAAACAGAGGATCAGAACAATGACAAAGCTGATGGTGCTAAAAAACTATGTTTGTTGAAGAAGAGGTTACCTTCGAGTAAGGATAGTGGGTATCTGGAGAACTGAGTGGTGGTAGGGCATGGCTCGGGCAAGGAAGAATGGCGGTGAGGGAAGGGGGTTTCTTCCCCTGGAGGCAAAGGAAGGGCTAAAAGGGATTTGGCGATAGGCTCACTTGAAGTTGAGGTGGGGGAAGAAGTGAAAGGTGGAGGTAACGGAGAGATTACAGATAAAGTAGAGGATGTAGAGGCTGCAGCCTCAGGGGGAAGAGGAGTGGAAGGAAGAGTGAGAGGAGAGGAGTGAACATCAGCAGAAACGGTAATTGCAGAAGTGGAAATAGGGATGGTTGCAACAGTGGTTGGAACAAACGATGGTGAAGAAGTATCCTGAAGAAACCGTGTAACTTTCTGGATAGTTTCGGAAGAACTGTCACCCGAAGATGCATGACGAAGTGGCGGAAGTCAGATCTGGAGGAGAGAGGTTTGGGGAACAGGACGCGACCCACGATGGGCTTTACGTTTCTTAACCGACTGAAGGGGAGTGATAAGGTGGGAGAGGCGTGGCCAAGAACGGGAAGGATGCGACATGGGCACGGAAGTAGATGATGACGTAGGCGGGGTAGAGGAAAGAGAGGTGGAAGAAGAGGAATCAAGAACTGAAAAGGAGTTTGATAATAGAATAGGGGTGGATGAAGAAGGGCAAGAGGTGTTTGAGAGAGAAACAGACAAAAGTTGGACCACAGAAAGAGAACAAGAAGGCTGTAAAGAAAACAGGGAGAGGACGAAGAAGTGACAAAGACATCTGAGGTTGCAACAGAAGAATAGAGATGATAGGCTGTGGCAGTAGCATCTGTATAGCCTTGATGTCGTGCTTCCTGGCGAGCTTCAGCCCGGCAGAGTCCAGTGGACAGTTGGATTCGGAGAACCTCACGTTCAAATTTGTACAAAGGGCAACGACGTTCATTGGCGGTATGCTCACCTCTACAAATAGGACAGCAGTGATGCCATGAGGGACATTCATCATCCTTATGATCTGAAGATGAACAAAGGCGGCACATAGGAGTGGATCTGCAAAATTTCAGGGGGTGTCCAAACTTCCAGCAAGCACGGCATTGACGATGGACTGGGGGAGATTCTTTAACGTTTATCTTGAGACCACCAAGCATAACAGTGGTAGGTAAGGTATGGCTGTCAAAACGGATATTTGCAATATTTATAGAATAGTGGCAGCGATGCGTAGGAGGAAGCAAGTAACACTGTGCTGTAACAACTTTATGACCTTGGAATTCTAATATCTCCTGGATAAGAGGAGAACACTCTGGCCACTGACGGTCACCAAGACCAACATAAGTGGGAACTAAGACTGTCCTTACACAAGAATTGAAAGGAACATTTTTTGTTACAATAATCGGTGTACCGGCAGGACTAAGTAAACTGGTCATGGCAGTCGTTTGTTCTTCGGACTGAACTGTTACAATACGAGAGCCATCTGGACGAGACGTAAATTGGACATCTTTGCCCACCTGCTTCAATAGGCAACACTGAAAAAGCAGGTCATCGCCTGCTAGAGGGCCAGTTGAGGGAATGTCAAAAAACTTGGTCCAGGTCTGGGGGCCGAACAAAGCTTGGAATTTGACATGTTCTGTTTGCTTAGGAAATGGGAGTAGAGATGGACAAGGAAGAGAGATACGCGTGGAAAAGGTAGAAGAGGTAAGAGGAAGATAAGGTTCTAGAGTAATGATAGAGAAGGAGCTAGTAGAGGAGGACTGGGCAGAAACTGGAGGAGAAGAAGATGAAGGAGGTGAGGAGGAGGAGGAAAGAGGTGGAAAAGTGGAGGGAGTCGGTGGGACGTCCAAAAGAGAAGCCGAGGTCATAACCTGGGTCAGGTCGGCGGCAGAACTGGGGGAGGGGGACCTAATATCCAAATCCATAATGGTATATGAAACAGGAAAGGCTCATCATGATGGTTGAGAAAGGAAGGACATTATGGGAGAAACCCCGAGTCTAAAGGCCCGGCCAATGACCCCAGTGGGGGTCAAACTCCAGTGTGCGCCCCATACCCTACCCTGAAAGGGATAGCAACACTGCGCCAGAGAACAAAAGTTCCCTGCGCCACAAACGGTCACAGGCCAATGACCGAGAGTCCCGCTGCTGAGCCACGGCACCCCTGGAACCGACGGCCGCAGCCCAGCGGCGGTACCACCTCCACAGAGGGTCCCTCTGCAGAGGTCTGCACACTGGGGTGGCGCCGAACCACCATGACCCCCACCACTGGCCGAGACAATAGCCCAAGGGCACACCCAGTCCTTCCTGTTACAACTTATGCGTGGTCAATGATGAGGATTTTGATGAATGTGGAAAGGTCCATGCCATTTAAAAGCCAAATGATAGCTTAGAGAGAGACAGAAGAAAACGAAAGAAGTGATAGAAAAAGAAAACGCCTTGCAAAATTAGTTGAGGTAATGACTGGGACCCAAGGAGGGAGGAGAGGAGAGAGCAGAATGGACTTGAAGGCCATCTTGCAACCAGGCCTCCACGTCTGTGAAGGGAATGAAGGTACCCTGCTAAACTCCCCACACATCAAGCCCCAGTCGATGCCCCCGAAGCCCCCCACGACGGCAACGAGCAAGGGAACGGGGGGTACGTCAGTGATATGGCACAAAACTTTAATGACTGCATACTAGTCCATTATGCTGACGACACACAATTCCTTCATAGTGGTACACTAATGAACTAAATACTCTAATCAATAAGGCAGAAGAAATTCAAAAAAATAATGCCAGAAGATATTTCTCAAGAAATGGACTAATGCTAAACACACACAAAACTCAGCATGTCTTCATAGGGACCCGTCAGCTAATTGCAAAAATACCACCTAACGCTACTGTTAATTATGATGATAGTCATATTAAACCAAGCAACTATGTCAAAAACTTAGGAGTGTACATGGACCGCAACCTAATATTTGACACCCATATGAACGAGATAAGCAAAAAGGTTACAGGGGCCTTAATGTATAATAACAATAAAAAACAGTTTTGATACTGCAGTTCGGCTAGTCATTGTTCAGTCACTTGTACTAAGCTTTCTAAAATACTGTATTACAATACGGGACTCAACAAACAACACTTTACTCATTAACGTTCAAAAACTACAAAATTTTGCTGCTAAAATAGTAGATGGAACGAGCTAGAAAATATGATCATGTCACTCCTATCTTAAAAGAACAAAGTGCTTAAATATTCCTAGTAGAATAACCTTTAACACAGCAGTCAAAGTTTTCAAACAATTACACAGTCAATACCCAGATTATCTCCTATCTCTCCCTACTGCAAATCGTGTAATTCAAATTACTACCAGACAACAAAATAACCTGTATGTCCCCAAAGTAAACTCTAACACTGGTGCCAGATCAATCTCTGTAAAGGAATCTATGACAGTGTTTCTCAACTGGTGGTCCATGGACCACTGGTGGTCCATGGTGACTTTTTGGGTGGTCCACAGGAAGTCCACTATATTTGGTATTAAACTGGAGATTGGTGCATATCTTTTTTAATTTATTGAAAATGAAGTACGAAAATTTTATCAAAATAAATAATTGGCCATTCATTTTATTGTATTATTCCTATTTAAGAAATATATTTCAAACCAAAATGTTTGTTATCTATGCTTTATTTATCATTCCTCAAAAATGAAATGGTCCACGATATCTTTTTAAATTGGTCTGGTGGTCCGTGGCCAGAAACGAGTTGAGAAGAGAACCACTGACCTAAGATATGGAACCAACTCCCATTAAATATTAAAGAAGCCAGTAATATATATATTCATTAAAAGCAAAACTAAAGGAATTCCCTCTGACTTACGCACATCAATTTATGTAGACTATTGTGCACTATTGTAAATACCCTTGTCAATACTATGTAAGAAGAATAACCACTCTTGTGGAAATAAAGTTTTTTATTATTATTTTGATGATGATGATGATGATGATGATTGTTTTTATTATTATTATTATTATTATTATTATTATTATTATTACTCTCTCTCTCTCTCTCTCTCTCTCTCTCTCTCTCGCATTTCTTTCTCCCTTCTCTACGTCCCCTCATCCCTTTTCTTCCCTCCTACTTACCTCATCACTACCTCCGCTAAGGAGGCTATGTTTTCACCCCTGTCCGTTTGTTTGTTTGTTTGTTTTTTTTGGTAGGTTTGTGAGCAAGATTACACTAAAGCTGCTTGACGGATTTCCACGAAACTTGGCAGAAGAATGAGCCTTGGCCCAGAAGAGACTCTATTAAATTTTGGTGCTGATCCGTAAACAGGTGCGGATCAGGGATTTTTTTTTGTTTTCACTTTCTTTAACATTCCGAGATAGGGCGTTTTTCGATATTTTTGTAAATTTTTCAGTGAATATTGGATGGATTTTGATGAAAAAAAAAACAGGCATATTTAGGATGTTGGTATCTACGAATGTGTACGGTCTCGCGTGGATCCATATAAAATTCCGGATCTAGCGGATTTAAATATGCTTTTATAGGGGGGTAGTCTTTCTCCATACGGTATTGGATTAGACTTGACTGAAGGAACTGCATGTTGGGCCTTGGCAGAGGTATGCGCTCTACTGAGTGCCATTCTAGTTTCACCTCTTTTCATTCCCCCACCCGCCCAACCCTCCCTTTCACTCCCCATCCTTCCCTTCACCCCTCATTCCCCACCTTCCTCCCCTTCACTCTTCATTCCTCCCCTCTCCCCAATACCACATCATTCCTCTCCTCATCTTTCCTTTCCACTCTCCTATCTCTCTACACCCTTCCCTCACATCCCTGTCCACCCACTCACTCCCCCATCCCTCCTCCACCCCATCCCATCTCACTCTTTCACTCCCTCATCCCACCCCTTCCCTTCCCCAACCCATTAATCCATTTCTTTAACTTTCTCTTTCCTCTGACCAATCACTTTCATTCTTCTTCACTCTCTCCTTCCCTCTTCTATCTTCCTCCACTCTCTTCTTCCCTCTTCCATCCTCTTCCATTGTCTCTTTACTCTCCCCCAGTTTCCCTCCACCCCCTCTCCCCCCACTGCCATTAGTCTGCCGGTCTAAAATAGAGGTCAGTCTCTGGAGAAACCAACCCACCTGGAACAGATTGTCCACACACACACACACACACAAACCAGACCCCCCAAAATAAAGTCCCCACCAGCCTGTTAACCTTCTATATATACACATTTATTCTACACACACACACACACACACACACACACACACACACACACACACACACACACCAGACCCCCACATATAAAGACCCCACCAGCCTGTCAACCTTCTAGATATACACATTATTCTCCACACACACACACACACACACACACACACACACACACACACACACACACACACACACACACACACACACGACAGCCTAGCACAACACAGTAAATTATCACGGAATAAAAATTTTGTTCTCCCATTCCAACCATATCAGGCTGGGGCGTGTTCGTCACCCCCCTCCTCGACGCATCGTATAAAAAATACATTCGTCTGAGAGAGAGAGAGAGAGAGAGAGAGAGAGAGAGAATACAGGGTGATTCACTGCGGACCCACAACTACGCCAGCATATCCGAAATTTGTGGACGGACTAATATGTAACTCTGAACTTACGAACTAATATGTAACTCTGAACGTACGACCTAATATGTCACTCTAAACTTACGACCTAATTATATAACTCTGAACTTACGAACTAATATGTAACTCTGAACTTACGAACTAATATGTAACTCTGAACTTACGAACTAATATGTAACTCTGAACTTACGAACTAATATGTAACTCTGAACTTACGAACTAATATGTCACTCTAAACTTACGACCTAACATATAACTCTGAACTTACGAACTAATATGTAACTCTGAACTTACGAACTAATATGTAACTCTGAACTTACGAACTAATATGTAACTCTGAACTTACGAACTAATATGTAACTCTGAACGTACGACCTAATATGTCACTCTAAACTTACGACCTAACATATAACTCTGAACTTACGACCTAGTATGTAACTCTGAACTTATGACCTAGTATGTAACTCTGAACTTACGACCTAATATGTAACTCTGAACTTACGACCTAATATGTAACTCTGAACTTACGAACTAATATGTAACTCTGAACTTACCAACTTATATATAACTCTGAACTTACGAACTAATATGTAACTCTGAACTTACGAACTTATATATAACTCTGAACTTACGAATTAATATGTAACTCTGAACTTACGAACTTATATATAACTCTGAACTTACGAATTAATATGTAACTCTGAACTTACGAACTTATATATAACTCTGAACTTACGAACTAATATGTAACTCTGAACTTATGAACTTATATATAACTCTGAACTTACGAACTAATATGTAACTCTGAACTTATGAACTTATATATAACTCTGAACGTACGAACCAATATGTAACTCTGAACATACGAACTAATATGTAACTTTGAACTTATGAACTTTAGTCTTTCAGTTTATGCCACATTTGGAAAACTTCTTGACATGTATATTTAAGGAGGCTGATGCAGGAAGTCAACTAATCCTCCCTCACTGGCACCACGCTGAGTGGATAGTAGTTGGCCATTTGCACTGATTATTCTATAGTCAATTACTGACAGTGTATTATTTATTCAGACTAACGCATGATTATTATTATTATTAATATTATTATTATTATTATTATTATTTTTAATATTTTTTATTACTATTATTATTATTATTATTATTATTATTATTATTATTTTTATTATTATTATTATTGTTTTTATTACTATTATTTTTATTATTATTATTATTATTATTATTATTATTATTATTATTATTATTGTTATTATTATTATTATTATTATTACTACAATTATTATTATTATTATTTTTTTGATGGGAGGGGCTCAGGGGTAAATTAAAGGAAGAGGGATTTATAAACAAACCTTCCACAACTGATTAGTTAAAAGAAAACATTACTAAGAAGAATCCAGCCATTTAAATCAATATAGTAAACTGAAAAATCTCTCTTATGGAACTCAGGATTCAGTATGTATAAACACTAAAGGAGAGCGCTTTCAAAACTTGGTGTGTGATTCAATGTAATTTAATGTTGAAAATATGTACCAATATTTACTGAAATCGTTTGGTTAGTTACTAGAATATTGATATTACTCTGGGGCCTCTAAGTAGTGAATCATTATTTATCTTACAGTTGTTTATCTATCTAAATGATCTATCTATCTGTCTATCTGATCTATCTATCTGTCTATGTCTGTCTCTCTTTACCGGTGTCTATTTGTGTTTGTCTCAATGTGTTGTCTTTCCATATCTGTCTGTCTGTATCTGCTTATAATCTATCTTTATCTATCTGTTTGTATGATTCTGGCTACTACTCAGGAGAATCGCCTCTTTACCTCTGCTAAACTATGATATCCTTTCTCAGAGCTCTTACACTTTGGCACTTGAGGACAGAAATTCGTCTTACTTTTCGCCTCTTCTAACGTTCCTGTACTGTCTTATCCTAAACTGGGAGAAGCTTGGTGTGTGTGTGTGTGTGTGTGTGTGTGTGTGTGTGTGTGTGTGTGTGTATTATTTCATATTTACATGTGCTCATCTCCCACCAACGTAAAAGGCATCAGTGCCACTCAGTAACTAAATCACCATCACGTGCTGGTATTCGCTGCTCCCGTGACTCATTTCCCTGATGGATTAATTCTAGGCATGCGTGACGTCATGGCATCGTTCACGAGACGCCAAAATTTACCTAAAACCATCCATTATATCATTTCTACCTCAAAACTTCATCAAATATCACTTTTTTTTTTTTTACTGGTATCAGACTTTTTTTTCTTTTTTTTTTACTGCGTGTGGTTTTTCGTCCTTTTGCATTTAATTTTTTTCGCCTAACCCACCGGTTGAAAAGTACCACGCTACAGCTGTACGTCCTTCCTGTAGCACTTCTTCGTGACTAGCATCGTAATCTAGTGTTTGTCTTGGTTAAAGTGAACAGGGTATAGGAGTGAGAATCGGCGTTCCTCGGATTTGCTTATTATTATTATTATTATTATTATTGTTTTTTTATTTTTTGATGGATCTGTTCGGAATCTGCGGCCCCTCCCCACCACGCACATTTATTTCCACTTGTGCCCTTCACGTATGTATATATCTAGGTTCGTGTATATATATATATATATATATATATATATATATATATATGTGTGTGTGTGTGTGTGTGTGTGTGTGTGTGTGTGTGTACGTATTATGTATGTTTGTATGTATGGATGGAGGGATGAATGGATGGATGTTTGTATGTATGTAGGTTACCTCTGTATTTATGTATGCATCTATGTATGTATGTTTGTATGTTTGTCACCACCACCACATCCATTTAGCACGTTCCATCCACACAGCCGTCATTCAGACCTAGCCTAACCTGACTAGTCGCCACCACAACTACCAAACCCACAACCACAACGCTACCACCACAACCATAACTCGCATCACAACCACAACACTACCACCACAACCATAACTCATAACCACATCATCACCACCACCACCACTCCCAACCACACCACCACCACCACCACACACTCGAGTCACTCCCATGTGTAGCAAATGACGCTGACAATAGCAATGAGCCGGGCTGGAGAGGCAAGCTATCTGTCCTACCCAGTTTCATTATGGCCCTCTCCACCGTCTGCATCCTCACTTACTGTCACTATCACCACTATCACCAGCCTTTCTTATCACCACTATCACCCCCACTACATGTACCCTGCTTATACTACCACTATCATCACTATCACCACCTTTCTCATCACCACTACTAGCATTACAATTATCACCATCACCACTACAAGTACCCTGGTTATCTCTACCACTGTTATCACTAGCACCAACCTACTCATCACCACTGCCATCACTACCACAGCCACCACCACCACTACATGTACACTGCTTATCATCACCACTGTCATCACTATCGCCAACCTACTCATCACCATAACAATCACTATCACAATCACCACCACCATTTCATGTACCCTGCTTTATCACTACCACTGTCATCACTACCACCACCGCCACTATCACCAGCCTCCTCATCACCATCATTGCATCTACTCAGGACACTCCAGTCTACCCTACCCTACCCTACCTTACCTTACCCTTTCCTGCCCTACCCTACTGTACCCTACCCTACCTAACCTTCCATATCCTACCCTACCCTAACGTAACCTAACCTAAGCAAGTGTCGCCTCACCTAGGCTATCCTATTCTAACCTATCCAATCCTCTCCTAACCTATACTCTCCTATCCTGTCCTATCCTAACCTATTTAATCCTATCCTATCCTATCCTAACCTATCTTAACCTATCCTATCCTAACCTATCCAATCCTATCCTAACCTATCCTATCCTATCCTGTCCTATCCTATTTAAACATATCCTAGCCTATCCTAATCTATCCTACCTATCCAATCCTATCCTAACTTATCCCGTCTTATCCTATCTTATCCTATCCTAACCTATCTTATCCTATCCTAACCTATCCTATCATATCCTATCCTAACTTATACTAACCTATCCAATCCTATCCTAACTTATCCAATCCTACCCTAACCTATCCAGTCCTATCTTATCCTATCCTATCCTATCCTATCCTAACATGACCTAAGTAAATCTCACCTCACCTCATCAGTCCAACCTAACATAGACTAACTTACCTGGACCTGCCTATAGCCACCACAGTCACAACCTCCACAAAAACCACATCACCAGAACCACCACAAAGCAACCACATCATCACACCCACCACAAAACAACCACATCACCACAACCACCACAAAGCAACCATATCACCACATCCACCACAAAACAACCACATCACCACAACCACCACAAAAAAACACATCACCACAACCACCACAAAACAACCACATCACCATAGCCACCACAAAACAACCACATCACCACAACCACCACAAAACCACATCACCACAGCCACCACAAAACAACCACATCACCACAGCCACCACAAAACAACCACATCACCACAGCCACCACAAAACAACCACATCACCACACCCATCACAAAACAACCACATCACCACAACCACCACAAAACAACCACATCACCACAGCCACCACAAAACAACCACATCACCACAACCACCACAAATCATCCACAACCACACCACCACAGCCACCACAGAACAGCCACACCGCCACAACCACACCACCACAACTACCACAAGACAACCACAACCACACCACAGCCACCACCAGACGCTCACTGCATCAATAAGTCGCCAAGGAGAAGGGGGCTACGTATCTGTGCCACTCGGTATCATTGTGGGCTCTACGGCATCAGCATCTTCAATTAACCACGCTATTCTCACGCCTGGTACGTCATGAGGAGGAGGTGTGTTGGGGACCAGAATATCCCGGTTAATTCACACACCCTTGTTGGAGGACGACCTTGAGGATTGGGTAGTTGGAGGAGGAGCTTGAGCATTGGGTGGTTGGAGGAGGACCTTGAGGATTGGGTGATTGGAGGAGGACCTTGAGGATTGGGTGGTTGGAGAAGGACCGTGAGGATTGGGTGGTTGGAGGAGGATCTTGAGGATTGGGTGGTTGGAGGAGGATCTTGAGGACTGGGTGGTTGGAGGAGGATCTTGAGGATTGGGTGGTTGGAGGACGACCTTGAGGATTGCGTGCACTAAGGAAGGGGATTTGGGAGTGATTAAAAATGCTGGAGGGGGGGAGATTAGAGGGTTAGGATTTAATTAGGAACGAATGAAACGAATTAGAAGATTGGAAGAGAAGAGGTGACCACGCCTGCTGGAGGAGGACCTTGAGGACTGAGGATTGATTGGACTGGAGAGGGGGATTTGGAGGTGATTAAAGTGCTAGAGGGGGGGATAAGTACGGTGGAATTTCATCAGGAGCGAATAAAAACCTAAATGGAATGAACGAAATTAGAATGTTGCATTAAATTCACTCACCCTTGTTGGAGAAGGACCTTGAGGATTGAGGTTTAGTTGCACTGAGGAAAGGGAGTTAGAGGTGATTAACATGCTGGGGTTGAACTGCGGGGGGATTAGAAGGTTGGGATTTAAATAGGAACAAAATAAACGATTAGGAAGATTGGCCAAGAATAATGGTGACCAGAGCCGTATTCTCCCTAGCACCTCTTTCTTCCCGATTTATTTTCAGAATTATTCATTAACATCCTCTGTTTTGCCCCAGTCTTTTCAATGTCGATAGATATTGCATGAATAACACAAGAATATAGCAACGGTGCAGACTCAGAAATAAATTGGTAAGAAAGAGGTGTTAAGTATGCTTCCTAACCACACGAGAATACCTCCTCAGAAGACCCCAGTTAACACACACACACACACACACACACACAAACAAACAAACAAGCAAACACACTTGTTGGAGAAGCCTTGGGGATGAGTCGCAATGATAACGGCATTAGGGGTGACTAGGACGTAGGGATTTAATTAAGAACGAATTAAACCCTTAAGTGTATGTTATTGTGGAGAATTCGAAGATTAGAATTTATTTAAAATAATTAAAAGGTAAAAAATGAGAAAGATGGTGAAAAAGTAAGAAAAAACATGAACAATAAGAAAAATTATGAAAAATAAGAAAAATAAAAATAAGACAAAATATGAAGATAAAGAATAATTTTGAATTACAAGGAAAATTCAAAAAAATAAGAAAAATATGAAAAATAAAAATGAAAAATAAGAAAATTATGAATAATAAGAAAAATGTTGAAAACAAAAATGATGAAGAAAAATAAAATATAAAAAAATATTAAAAGTAGGAAAAAGTATGAAAAGTACGAAATCTGAAGAAAAATAAGAAAATGATGCAAAATGAGAAAATGATGAAAAATTAGAAATTTTTTGAAAAATGAAAAGCAGGAAAAATTATGACACAATAAGAAAAATAAGAAAAAGGAAAAACAAGCAAAATGAAAAATAAGAAGTATGAAAAATAAGGAAAATTGAATAATAAGAAAAATAGTGAAAAATAAGATATATAATGAAAAATACAGCATTTTATTTTGAAATGCATATTCGAGAAGGGCTGAGGATTTTTTTTTCTTTTTTAGTGAGGGCAAATTAGGGGGATTTACTGTCTGTTTATCTATTGTCAGACACCTTAATTCGGTAAGGGGTGGACACGAACAAATCTCCATGTCGCCCTGTCCCCTGGCATTTCACTACCCTGCTCCCAGGTCACACCCTCCTCTCATATACCTCTCCACTCCATCCCTCCACCTCATCCTTGGCCTCCCCCCCCCCTCTCCCCCCTCCACTTCACTCACAAAAACTCTCCTCGTCAGTCTCACACTCTCCATCCTCTCGATATGGACAAGCCACCTCAGCGTGTTTCTACTAACGCGTCCTATCACATCCACATCCACATCACAACGCTCCTTCACTTCCTCATTTGTCAGTCTGTCTTTTCATGTGACTCCACATGCTCTTCTCAAATAACTAATTTCCACTGCTCTCACTTTCGATTTGTGTCCCTCCAACAAAGTCCAAGCTTCACTTCCATACGTTAGAGTTGGTATCGCAGTACTGGATACTATCATCCAGTAACTTTTTTCAGTTCCATGCTCACTTCCCTGTTTCTTATCACTAATTTTAAAGAACCAAGAACCTTTCTCCCTTCTTGTACCTTTTCAAGCACTTCACCCTCTAACGTCCATCCTTGCTCATCACACTACATAAGTACTTAAATACACTTACATTTATCATTTCCTCCTCATCCAACCACACTGTGTATTCCGATTCTTGCACACTCTCCCAAACTCGTTCACCAAGCCTTGAAGCTCCCCTTCATCTTCACCTAACAACACAGTATCATCTGCAAACAGCAGCACAAGGAGTTTCCACACACTGCCCTCTCTCATTAGGGCCACTCCAACATACACTGCCCTACCTTGTATCTCTTTTATAACCCCATCAATGTACAGACTGAACTAGCATGGAGACATGACACAGCCCTGTTTCAATTCAACCTTCAGATAGAAAAATTCACTTAGTTCACTGTCCACACGCACTGCAGCCTTAGCACACTCATACATACTTTTCACGGCACTCAACAACTTCACTGCAGCCTTAGCACACTCATACATACTTTTCACGGCACTCAACAACTTCCCACTTACTCCATATGCTCTTAATACTTTCCATTAATCCTTGTCTATCCACCCTCTCATATGCTCCCTCCAAATCCATGAAGGCCACATACAGCTTCTTTCCCTTCTCTAGAAACTTTTCCAAGAATGACCTATGAATGAATATCTGATCTACACAACCCCTTCCCTTCCTGAAACCTTCCCATTCTTCTCCAGCCAATTCCTCTGTTTCCCTAACTCTGTCAGCAAGCATCCTACCATATACTTTTCCTAATACACTTAGAAGACAAATGCCCCTATGACACTTCTTTTTCCCTTTTTCCTTTTTATAGAAGCATAATTATACCTGATTTTCAATCCTCTGGGACTTTACCTTCCTCCCAGGTAAATCTGCACTTCCACATCCATTCTACTACTATCTCTTCCTCATGCTTCAGCATTTTGCCACACACTCCATCAATTCCTGGTTCTTTCCCCATTTTGACTTTCTTCATTGCTTCCACAACTTCCATCCTACTGATTTCTACTAATTGAATTAAATGACGACCTATTAAACCCTGACTCTAAATCCGTGGCCACTGGCTAGTAAGAGTGAGAGATTGGGCGTGCTAAGCCGACATCGTACCGTACCTTCTTTACCCCTGCACAGTTGTTGACTTTATACACTTTTTTTTTTTTTTTTTTTTTTTACCCAGTGTGGAGTACAACTCTCATGTGTGGGGAGGCTCCCCACATACAGCTCTTCTTAATAGGGTGGAGTCAAAGGCTTTTCATCTCATTAACTCTACCTCTCTTACTGGCTCCCTTCAACATCTGTCTCTTCGCCGCACTGTTGCATCTTTATCTCTTTTCTATTGCTACTTCAATGGTCACTGATCCTCTGAACTGTCTGCATGCATCCCTCCATTTCTACGATGGGTGCGTACCACCCGTCTAGCAACAAATATCCCTTTTCTGTGGGGAAGGCGGTGGTTGAATCGGTAGAGAGGCGGCCTGCAGTCCTAATGGACCCAGGATCGAATTCCGACTGGAGCAGGGAACAGTTTAAGGATCTGAATGTCCTAAAAGGAGACTTTCCTGATCTACCAGATGACCCGCCAACATGTCGCAAAAATACCCCCGCTAATACCAATACACCAGCCCTGTATAAAACAGCCCTAGCATGAATTCAATATGGATGGTGGGTGTTAGCGCCGAAGTGGTGACATGTGGAGGTGTAGGAGGACTACTGGGCCTTAGAATAGGTCACTACCCCTAAGAAATAGGCCCTGAAGCCATTGTCCAGAGTCGGACACTTAAAAAAAAAAAAAAAAAAAAAAAAAAAGCTCTCTAATGCAAGAGTTAACAGTTACTCCCAGTCTTTCATTTGTGCAACAGGTCAACTCCAGAACTGTCTCCCTCTGTCTGTATTTCCTACTTCCTATGATCTCCAGTCTTTCAAACGCAGTGGGTCCAGGCATCTCGAAATGAATGGATCTTAAATTTGGCTCTCTTGTATTGTTTTTGTTTTTTTTCTTGGAAGGAACGATTTGCGGGCTCCTGGCCTTTGGTTCCTTCTTTATTGCGTGAAAAAAAAAAATTGTCGTTAATCCCTTTATAGTCTATGAAGGTGACTTGGAGATTAACTGCACTGAGAAGGGCCAGTTAAGGGTGAGTGGGACTGAGATTACTTAGGGATATAATTAGGAACGAATGAAACCTTTTGGTCGAGTGGAAGAAGAAAGTTTATTTATTTATTCATTCATGTGTTTGTTTTATAATCTTGCTGTTAATTCTTTGACGATTGTTTGATGAGTCCTCCGGATTTAATTGGACTGTGAGGGTAATTTGGGGCTGATTAAGATGAGGTATAATTAGGTAGGATATAATCAGGGGTGTAATTAAGAAAGGAGGATTATAGTGGAAGAAATGTTATAAGAACAAGGAGGTTAATTAAGAGTAACGTGTAGGAAAATGAGACGTGAAATATACTCCTTTCACCTTAACTTGGCCCAGACTTTCGTCCTTTGGCAGCTTAATTCACGTAGCACAGTGGCAGAAAAAAAGAAAAAACACTGCGGTTCTGAATCCTTCCCAAAGCACTTCTTCGTGACTAGCATCATAGTTTAGTGTTAATCTCTCGTTACAGCTCTGCATTCATGATAGAGAGAGAGCAATTGTAGACCAAGTTAGAGTAAAAAGAGTATAGGGAAGACGTATCGTAAGACAGTACTACGGCACTACGGCTCTGCATCGTTCCCATAGCACTTCTTCGTGACTAGCATCCTTTTCTGTTGTCAATTTCTTCTCTCAACTCAGCACTCCAGATGGAGAGATGGCAATAATTAGGCCAAGTTAGAGTAAAAGGAGTATAGTTACACAGAGATGGGCATTTTATAGGCTGATTAACATGGCAAGAATAAATTATAGATGAGTGTCCCCTTTCGTCCATTTACATTTCTCTCTCTCTCTCTCTCTCTCTCTCTCTCTCTCTCTCTCTCAAGAAGGAAATGTAAAAAAAAGGACATTTGACGAGAGTGAAGCCTCTCTCAGTGAAAATGTCACCAGAAATACGTTTGGAACAGGCTCGCTTCTTAATTACGATCCAATTAAAAGATGAGAGTTTTGTGGACTAATTATTGGAGTGAAGGTGAATAGGGTTAAGGACGAATGAATATCTGTCTGTATCTGTCTGTTTATCTATCTATCTGTCCATGTATCCATCTATCTATCTATCGCTAGCCAGACGCATTAATCCAGTAAGGGTGGCCACAAACAAGTCGCTTCCATGTCGCCCTGTCCCCTGTCATTTCGCTGCCCTCCCCCCAACTTACACCCCCCTCTTTCATATACCTCTACACATCCCTCCATCTCGTCCTTGGTCTTCCCCTACCCCTCTTCCCCCCTCCAACTCGCTAACGAATGAGCCTTTGTAAATTGGTAAGGAGAGTTTGAGTGGAGGGGGAGGGGGAGGTGGAGGAGGACGAAGAGCAAGAGGAAAGGAGGATTTGAGTGGAGGAGAGGTGATGAGAATAGGGCATTTAATTGACCTGCTTGTTGAAGGAGGAGGAAGAGGAGGAGGAGGAGGAGGAGGAGGAGGAGGAGGAAGAAGAAGAGTAGGGGGAAGTGGAAAGAATAATAATAATAATAATAATAATAATAATATATATAATAAAATAAATAATTTGGTTTTACGCCAGGTATCCCCAAAGGGCTAAGGCGATTGCCCCTGGGTAGAGGACTTTTGGACTGGAGCGTGTAGCATTTTATGACCGGATGCCCTTCCTGATGTCTACCAATGACCCTTGGGTGGATTCGATCCTCCGACCCTTCGGTCAGAGCGGAGCACTCTAACCCACTGATAATAAAAACAATTGTAGCTAAACTCTACCTATAACTAAGAAGAATATAAATACGTCATGGAACTGAAGAGATCAATTACGAATTACTTAAAGGAGGGAGTCTTGTGGATCAGGTGTAATAAGAAGAGCAATTAGCACGCTGAGATTTAATTAGGAATGAATTGAAGACGTTGAGAGTAATGATGGTGAGGAGAGTGGGATTGAAAGGAAGGAAATGACGATAGTGCATTTAAGGTGGAGGTGGAGCAGGAGGAGGGAGAAGAGAAAGAGGAGGAAGAAGAGGAAGAGGAGGAGGTGGTGGTGGCAGTGGTGGTGGTGGTGGTGGTGGTGGAGGAGGAGGAGGAGGAGGAGGAGGAGGAGGAGGAGGAGGAGGAAGAGAAATACAAAGGAATTCAAAGGAAAGCAAACAGCAACAGACCTTATGGTCCTTTCGAGGCTGCTTGTTACAGGGTAGTCTGTGACTACAAGATCTAATTCTACATTCTGAAGGATAAGGATGGTAATGCAAGAGGGTTTCCCCCGCCTCCAAATCCTCCAGGAAGAAATTGAGAAAGAACACCATGCAGCATGGAAAAACTGACATGGAAATTTCATAGGAAAGACTGAAAAGGAAAAGTTATATTCTACAATACATGATCTACATGCTACCTGTAAGAGAAAGTAATGAAGTAAAATGAATAATCAGATTAATAAATACATAAAGCATGACATTTTGTACTGGTACGGTGAGTTAACGGGGCGTCTGAAGACATAGCGTGGAAACTGCACAGTGTACAGTGTGGATGTTCAGGGTTGGTGCAGCAGCCTTGCCTGGGTCTTTTAAGGTAGGCAGCAGTCAATCAGGCCCCAGCTCCATTCACTCCACTGTGACAAGGGACTTTCCCATGCGGAACAAATACACAAGAGTCCTCCTGAAGCAGTGACCCCTGGTACATTTAAAAAAAAATCTCGATGGTGGTCACTTAACTAACAGGGACCCTCAGTGATCCGCAACCCCTCACAGGTCAAAAGTAAAAGTAGTACCATTAACTCAGGGCTATCTGTGCAGATCCTAGTCGGTACTTATACTACTGTATTTACGTTTAATAAATTGATTAATATATAATGACGTGACGCGACGCTATGTACGAGTATGCTGTGTATGGGTACGCTAAGTTTACGGAGGAGGAAGAAGGGGAGAAGGAGGAGGAGGAAAGTTCAAGAATATTGGTAGTACTTACAGAAACACTGATAATAATTGTCAGGAATATCGGTGTTAAATTGCCAGGAATATAAAAGTCAGTAAAAATAAAGTGGCAAATAAAGTTGGTAAAGTAAAGTAGTCTAACAAAGTCAGTCCAATAATAAAGTTAATTGGCCAAGCGTGGAAAATGGTATTGTCAGTGGTGGCTGGGATTCGAATCGTGGTCCGTGTCAACATGCGAGACCACGTAGGGTAAACTGAGAGAGAGAGAGGGGGGGGGCATTTAATCCTTCCGAGCACACAAGCCAGACAAACAGTGAAAGCAAATTCCATAGTAATATAAATGATGTACTGTACTACGTTCACTGTGGCTTTTCCTAAAACTGCCCTTCTCTCTGTCTTACATGCTGAGTTGTGGGAACTGGTTAATGATAGAATATGATGCTAGGCACGAAGAAGTGGATTAATGCTAGGATATTATACTAGTCACGAAGATGTGGATAATGACTAGGTTATATTACTAGTCACGAGGGAGTGGACAAAAACTAGGGTATTTTGTTAATCACGAAGAAGTGGGTGGATATAAACAGGGTAATGATGCTAGTCACGAAGAAGTAGAAACTGAAATATTTGGCGTGTCATAAAAGAAAAAAAAGAAATATATATAATTATGTTGAAGTCAAAAGTAATTTTAGGCTGGCAAAAGAAAGAAAAATCACGCCAGATTTTATTAATTTATTTATTTTTGACTGACCAATAAAATCTTAACCCTCGCCTTGGAAGTCAGTGTTTTATCATACTTACCTTGCTAGTGTGTGTGTGTGTGTGTGTGTGTGTGTGTGTGTGACAGACAGAACAGACAGACAAGCGGACAAGCAAACAGAGAGAGAGAGAGAAAGCTACCTTACCTAGACAGTTGGTAATGACGGGGGTATACCTGTACTGTACTTACCTTAAAATACTTATGTGCACGAAAAACTCAAGTAGTTTTAGTAGGAACGAGATAAATATATACACACATATCTCATTTACCGACACACACACACACATACACACACACATACATTGATAATTTGAAGGTATACTGTAATGTGGCTGCTTCTAGTGAGTAGTGGTAGTGGTAGTGGTAATGGTAGTGACAGTGGTAGTGGTAGTGGCAGTGGTAGTGGTAGTGACAGTGGTAGTGGTAGTAACAGTGGTAGTGGTAATGACAATGGTAGGGGTAGTGGTAGTGGTAGTGACAATGGGGTAGTAGTACAGTGGTAGTTGTAGTGGTAGAGATAGTGGTAGTGGTAGTGTTGGAGACAGTGGTAGTGTGTGTGTGTGTGTGTGTGTGTGTGTGTGTGTGTGTGTGTGTGTGTGTGTGTGTGCAAATCCTTACTCAACACCTTTTTACCATTATGAGATATGTACGTGTCTGACAGTCTCGTTACTGCTCTAAGTTTAATACGGTTTTTCGTGCACATAAATATTAGAGAGTAAGGACAGTAGCTCTCTCTCTCTGTGTGTGTGTGTGTGTGTGTGTGTGTGTGTGTGTGTGTGTGTGTGTGTGTGTGTGTGTGTGTGTATGAGTATGCATTTGTGTCTGTGTGTGTGCTTGTCTTCATATGTATATTTGCGTGAATGTTTGCGTGTGAGTGTGCAGTTACCCAACCTATCACTCCCACTCTTTATCCCTTATCAGTAAATACCAGTCTCCATCACACTAATAACTTTTATCGCTCGTTCCTAAATATTTCATGTTCAATATTGCAGTTTCATCCACGAAAAATAATAATAAAAAAGACCAAATCACTTTTTTCCTCTTATAATATATCAAGTTTATTTCCACTCAATATGCAGTATATTTTTGTAGGGAAGGATGTTTATTACCGGCAGTGTCCGTCTCACTCTCACTAATGTTTTTCGGACCCGAGGTACTTCACGCCCGTAGACTTTAGCGCCCTCCAGTATTACAACCCTGATCTGCATCTCTAGTATTTTTTTAACACCTGATTTAGTTTTTTAACAGGTATACTTAGCACTGTTTGATAGGTGATTTGTTTTTACCAGTGTATGCAGTACTAACACTCCTAGGGTGGTATTCTCATCGGTTAAGGAAACTCCCTGACACTTTTTCCTAAGTCATTTATTTGGGTAATTACATCTTCCTGTCCCCGTCGTCGGTTTAATGAAGCTCCCTAACGCCTCTTTCTAAGTGATTTATTTGGCTTATTAGATCTTATTGTCCTTTTCTGCGTCATTTAATTCCTTCTATATCGCCAGACTCTACATTAATAACGAACCGTACGAAAGCTTATTAACCAGCCATATCCAAGAACAAATCACTAAAGAAGAGATGTCTACAAAAGGATATTAACCGCCCACATCCAAAAATAAATCGCTAAGGAAGAGGTGTGAAGGATCTCAGCTAAATACATTCGTTTGGGGTAGGCTAGAGGACTAGAGTTGGCCCAAGGATGAGAGAGTTGACGTCTTCCTTATCTTTTTGTTTTATCTGTTTATTCACAGGCGCTCACATTCTCTCTCTCTCTCTCTCTCTCTCTCTCTCTCTCTCTCTCTCTCTCTCTCTCTCTCTCTGTACTCAAACTTCACATGTCTTTCACACCTCTGATATACAGTTAAATTTACACCTCTGATATACAGGTAAATTTACGCTTCTTATAATTGTAGTAAATTTACTTCTCTGATATACAGCGAAATTCTATATCGCATATACAGGTAAATCTACACCTCTGTTATACAGGTAAATCTACACCTCCGATATACAGGTAAATCTACACCTCTGACTCAGTTAACCCCTACACCGCGGGATTGTTTACCAATGACTTGCGTGTGCCGCGGGGTTATTTGGGCTCCGACAGACTCTCAAAAAATATTTGCCAAAAATCAGTTATTAGTCCTAGAATAATAAAATTACATATGCTTATGGCACATACCTTCAGCTTTCTCCTGGAATGATTGTTGAGCCTTCGTCTGTTACCGTAGGACTTGTGGAGACCTCTGAAGTAGGGTAACGAAGTCTCCACTTTACACTTCCCGACAACCCGTAATATGATTACCACAGCCAGATACAAACACTATAAACACTATTCTACAATTTTCAAGTAGTTTGGGATCCATACTAAAAAAAAACACTGTGAAAGCAATGGAAATTACGAGCGCGTCTGATCGTCGCACTGGCACTAGTTCGCTTTTGTTACTCTGTCATTTATTATTCATAAAACCCCTCACACTTTATATTTCTATTACTATATAACACTTATATATATCTACAGTCTTTATCCATAAGTTTCCTTCAGTAGTATTAGTTTATTGTCACTGTAGGGATTCAATTTCTTTCAGTAAAATACGTAGCATTCACTTTCTCGTCCTGTATACTGGCATTGAGAGTGAATGTCACTTTCATCTTCACTCTCATAACTCATAGCATTCAGACATGCTAGAGTGAAACTTTCACTTTCATTACTCCTAGGGTATATTCTCGTATTCTTATAATACTACTCATTTACATTTCTATTTACGTTCTCTATTTTATTTACGTTATTTACATTTCTATTTTATTTACACTGTGTTGTGCACTGTCACTTGAAATAACTTATAAAACTATTTTCCATTGTTCACGTATATTTATTCATTACTTTCACTTGCTGTTTACACATTATTTACACATTATTTACAATTCCACTTGCACTGTTTTACTCAATAGAAAGATCGTAGTCACTCTTTTATCAATTGTCAGCCCTTTACCTCTTTCCACACGAGGTTTAGTAGGGGGTAAAGGTCACAGGGCCATTTGCATGGGGGTGAAAAAAGGCCTTGAAGTCAGCAAGAAGAAACATACGTACTCTCGCTTCGGAAGGTGAGAGTAAACTGATAACGGAGCGAGGGCCAGCGTGGAGGCCTGCTTTAGGGGTTATTCAGAGTTACCAATACTGGTTCTTGAAATAGCTAAGTCTAGCACTGATATGACTGGCAGGAAATCTAGACAATACATTATAAATTTGGTAGTTCCAGGTGAATGTAAATATCACTTAGGCTTCTCCCTTCCCTCCTTACATGTATATTTATTACGAAAATAGATTAGAGGCCTACTTAGGATATATATTCAGAGCTACCAATGTTATATCTTGAAACAGCTTTGTCTAGCACTGATATGATTGGCAGGAAATCTAGACAATACATTATAAATTAGGTAGTTCCAGGTGAATGTAAATATCACTTAGGCTTCTCCCTTCCCTCCTTACATGTATATCTATTACGAAAATAGATTATACGGCATATTTCAAGGGGAAAAAAACAGCAAAAATTAGCGAACGAGTGCACGTGAGGTGTTGTCAGGTGATGATTAGCCAATTCCAGGTGTATGGCACTCTCACTTACCTTACTTCTTTCTTGTATATATTATTTGGTATAAGAATAGGACATAGGGCTTATTTCAATGGATGAAATCAGTGGAAAATTCCAGGGAATATTTACTTAGCGTAGCACGGCCGGGCAGGCGAGAGGATAGGGTAATGGAGGGGGGGTAGGGAGGGGAGTCAAGAACGGGGAGAAATGGCTAAATTGTCAACAATGGATGGGAGTACAGATGAGATTAGGAGTGCTGACTAGTGTTGGACATTGGCAGTACTGATAGATGATACAAGCCCCCGCTTGGAAGCCCGGGTGAATTCAAAATAACAAAGAATCACAAAAGCGACGCCCCGCGGTATGATCCGTTGCTCCCAAGCGTCACGAAAGTGACGCCCCGCAGTTAAGGGGTTAAAAATCCACGTAAGCAAGGAAGTACAAGCTAAAGCCTTCATTTATCAATCTTTCATGTATTGGGTCACAGAACGCACGAGTGGAATACTGTAATTCATTTTTCCTTCTGGCTTCTAATTTCCATCACTTCATACCATGCTAGATCGCTTGAAAATGTTAAAATGCTAAATGCTAAGCTGCTAAAATGTTTTGAACTCTTTCTCAGGTTGAATAAAATCGTCTAATGACAGCAGGAACAGACAAATGACCTAATTCAGTGTCTGTTTGCGCCATACATTTCGTGATATATTTTATTTTTTGCGGTTTTTCATAAGCTGTGTTTTCTTTTGTTCTGACGCACTGTAATATTATGTTTATCTATTTCTTTGTCTGTCTACACACACACACACACACACACACACACACACACACACACACACGAAAGCTTAAAATAGTAATTTTAGAGTTGGCTTATCTCTTATCGCCTCTGGTACACTCTCCCAGAAAAGTATCGGCACCGTTGGGTGCGATAGTTGTGAAAATGAGCAACTTCTGCAGACACACATGAGTCTTTAAATGTGGTGCCTCAAAACATATACCACCCAGTAAGTGAAACTTTTTGCAAGTTTGAGTTCTAATAATTACTAAATATAGTATCTACACTAATAATTACAGGATGACCCTGTCACGGGGTTTTTATGTATATCCAATGTTAAAGAATATTATTCAATAATACTTGAGAACAGGACAAAGAATTGACTTGAAAAAATCAAGCAATGATTACTTTATGTCGGCTTACTTCGCCGATTCTCTAAGGACGGGAATTTATAAACTTTCTCAACAGTACACAGCAGAGACTAATCATTCACACGTGCTATTTATTAGTACTGTTGGCCTCTGGAGAAAGTGACTCCACCCCTGACAATCAATAACTAATGCTATTAATGATAAACAGGTTCTTGCTGGTAAAATTAACTCCTAGATGGCACAACGGATTTTAAGCTTAATACAAAAGGACTGGCCCAAGTACCAGTTATGAATAATGCAAAGCGTTTATGCAAACTAGGAGCTATAAGTGAAAAAAGCCTAATGGAGAAATAAAACATGAGTTTACATTACATTAAGCTCAAGGAAAAGAACTGTTAAATTTATTGATTACAATGAAATAAATTTACGTTACATGTTTCAAAATGAATTCAAAATAAGGAATCGCACTTACTCGCTCACTCATAAGCTAAACTCTTAAACCTAGGAAAAACGAAAAGAAAATACTGGTCAGAAAAGTGGACTAAGCGGATGACTGGGCGTCGTTGCTGAGGAAGGACGCTGCACACGCTGAGCCTCTCACCAAATCACGCTAGGTGTGAATTCAGGAAGTGGACAAGGGCGGCACTGCTACACACAGGGCCCAACCTGCTTCCACGGCACTCAAATCCTGACTAAGTTCAAATCGTGAGAGAGACGAGTGTCGAGCCGCACTTGCTAACGGCTAGAATGAGCGAAACACGCCCATAACAAATCACTCAGCGGAGGTGCTAATGTCGTGTACATAGACGATCACTTATGAAACAGTGAAAAATATCCTGAAAACATTCCCGACTGAGTAAACATGGGGATGGTTAAACTGAATGATAAATACTGGGATTCCACTAGAATTCGTGGTTTCCCAACAAAGTTTAATGTTATGAGTTTATTCAAATATAGGACGCACCGACTTGTGACATTAAGCCCCAACAAAATGAATTTTTTTTTCTCTTGGAAAAAAAATTTCAATATACATACATACAGTATAAATCCTAACTCAGTCACAAGATTCACACTGTGGTCTGTGTGTGTTATCCTGCTATAGGAGAAAGTCACAGTCGCCAGTGAGCGAAAAAAAAATCGTATTTACATTAATAGAAGCAAGCTTGAGGGAAAAACTCCATGATGACGGTGAAAAATCCTGTACTCAGGTCAAACTGAGCGAAAAGTTCGCTACATTTACATTAACAACTAATTGTTATGTAGCGTGATGTATGTAATACACGGTGTAGGTGTGACAGTTGTGGTGTAACTGTACGTACGTGTAAAATTACATAATGCAAATCAATAGTAAATGATGATGATGAGGCAGAAGAGAAGAGGCGGCAGCATGCACCAGGGACGATCAGCTGTTCTGCACGGCAATGCTGCACCTGCCAGCTGCACCTGCGAAAGGAATCAAGATGGAGCATCAAAAGTGTCATTTCTCTCTCTCTGTCTAGTAATCAGTACCTATGTCATTATTAACCAGGAAACGTAGTCTTAGGATTTACAAATCTCTCAGGACCCTTGTAGTTTACTGGTTAAGCTAACTTATTAACCAGGAAACATGTTAGTTCTTGAATTGCTCAAATGTCTTAGAACGGGCAGTTTACTGGTTAACCAAACATTATTAACCAGGAAACGTGTCAGTTCTTGAACTGCTCAAATCTCTTAGAACGGGCAGTTTACTGGTTAACCTAACTCTACACTTACGATTAATGACAGGAAGCTGAGAATCGCTACGCAATCTTGGGCAGGTCACGTTTTAACACCCACCGTGGGTGTGAACACTTATGTGCATATTGTGCATTCTCTGGGAATCCTCAGAGAGGCCCACAGCTCGAGACGTTCCACAAGGTAATTCATACACAGCCTTGGACTGTCTCTCCAGGGTTCTCGAACTTCCCCCTTAACTTATGGTATACATGTATATACAGGTCCTGGACATAACGTGTCCTGTGGGACCAACGGGCAAGACGTCAGCAATTACTGGTACACTTTTAACTGGGAACCAGGCTGGTCCTTGGATTACTCAAATCTCTGAGAACGCCTATCTTACGGTACCCAGCATACAACAGTTGCCCGTGTTAGTCAGCAGTTAGCAGGCGAGACATCAGGTCTGCACCCACATTACCACTGCCCTGTCTCTCAACTGACTCTGAGATTATGGGTGTGGATTGCAATGGCACAGAAAGGACGTGTCCCTGATTGGTGTTACGTGGACACACATTGCAGGAACACACAAAACTATCTATCTCTCGTCCCATCCCTGGCCAGAAAAAGTCAGCTTGGATACGGCCCAGGGTCTTCCTTTTGCCCATGTGACCTCCTGAGGCTGAACAATGACCCCAATCTAACACTGCTTGGCGGTACTTGGCGGGAACAACAAAGTGCAGTCGAACCTCACCCTGGGGTATTCGTGACTCACGGTACAGCCGTCCTTGTTTACGAAGGAACTTGGCTTGACCTCCCCGTGAATACTTTATCACTCTACCCTTTTTTTCTTTCGCACAGCAGCAAGTGTCGGGTCAGAATGTTGTTCTTGAACAACAACTTGGCTACACACCAGATCTTGCAGCGATTCAATGGTCACTGGGGTGACACAGTTTGGAGCCTTGGGCATGGCTCATGTTACTGCAGCTGAAGTCTGAGTAGCATTATCCTCGGTGCAACTATACTTGGCACTGGGAATATTGCTTATGATTAGGTCAAATAAGGGTTCTGGCATGACAACTGCGACTGTTGTACCAGTGTAAAATGGAGATGTCACCTGGATACGTGCCTCAGGGAACAGTCTCACTGATCCATCAATAAGGTTAGCTTGGATCTGTCGACCTGTGTACTCCTCAGGCCGAACTAGACTCTGCCTGACAGAACAACCTGAGGAACCATTGTCTCTCAGGACCTTTACAGGAATGCCTCCCACAAACCCTGGCTGAACAAGGAAGGCACTGTTACCTGTGGGAGGGCCTGTGGAGGAAGCAGCCAGCCACTAATGAGGCTGCTGAATAAATGATGTGGAAAACATGGTGCCCTGAGATTTTGATACTTGAGGGGTTGTGCTTGCCGTCTGGGGAGACGGAGCATTGGCCACCTGTGGAGGAGGGTTCACTGTCGCTGGGAAATTGTGAACTGCGGGGAAGTACCTGTACTTGTAGGTTTGCACCACTGTGCACTTGTTGTGGCATAAGGGCTGCATTTGCATCCTGCCTCCGATACACTAAAGTCGATTGTCCTGACTGAGGGTTATGTGGTTTGTCCTTGCCCTGCTGCTGCTTGAAATACCAGTACTGCTGCTGGTTAGGGTTCTGCTTGTCATACCGCTTCCAGTCAGGTTTCTGAGTGTTTTGCCCCTGGTCCTTCTTCTGCGGTTTTGGAACTTGGCCATTATTCTGAGAATGGCCTTGTTGCTGGGGTTCAGTCTGAGACGGTTTCCCAGATTTATCAGGTTTCCTGTTCCAGGTATGCTGCTTGCGAGTTTGATACCCGTATGTAGTGAAGAATGCATCAGCCTTCTTCACCATTTGGCCGGCATCTCTTACCTGGCAGATCTTAAGCTGAGCCATAAGTTCAGTAGGCCACGACTTTTCTAGCTGTGTGCGCAGCATAAGGTCAATTATCCCCTCACGCGTGGAAGGAGTTTCATCTTTCTCCATCCACTCATCTAAGTAAGCAGTAAGCTGGTCAAGAAACTGAACGGCAGTCTCTTTTTCCTGTAAACCTGCCCTCATGAACTGACTCTTGGCGTCGTCAACTGTGAGACCGTACCCTTTGACGAGTGCGGCCTTCATCATCTCATACGTGAGATTGTCTCCACGAATTCTGTGGAGAATATCGAGGGCAGGGCCCTCAAACAGGCTAAGAAACTGGAGCTGCTTAGCTGCACCATCCAACTGGTAAAGCTGAGCCATGTCTTCAAAACGAGCTATGTATGGCTCGATTCGCTCGCCTTCCTTTTATGGGGGAAGCTTGATGTGTGGGGTCGCCATAATATGTGCAGGGATAGCGCTCGTGGAGCTTGGGCCAGCTGCACCAGATGTGTCTGAAGCCAAGGAATCTCGCTTGAGCTTCAACATTTCAAATTCATGTTTTTTGGGTGCTTCTCGCTCGGCACATTCATGTTCTCGTTGTTCACGCTCGTATTCACGTCCTCTCTCACGTTGTCCTAACTCGTGTTGACGTTCTCTCTCACGTTGTTCTCGCTCGTATTCGCGTTGTTCTCGCTCTTGTTCTAACTCGAGTTCACGTTGTTTTTGCACGTATTCGTGTTGTTGTCGTTCGTGTTCACGTTCTCTCTCACGTTCCTTGCATTGTTTTCGCTCGTGTTCACGTTCTCTTTCGCCTTCTTCACGAGCATCTTTCTCACGTTGTTGCTCGTAATTAAACCGTGAGAGGACGTAGTTTTGTATTTTTGGGGGGTCGCTAAGCCCCATATCTCTAGTTTCCTGTACATAGACGTTGGCAGCCATGATGCTAACTCAATCTAAGTAAACTAGCGACTCGGTACTGACTGCAATTTTGCAAAGAAAGATGCCAATAATCAAGAACGATGAATATAGGCACAGGTTAGTGATGACCAGTTTTATCTAATTAAACTGGTAAAGAAAGAAAATCAAACAAACAACTGACTGTGAAAACTATTACGTAAATCAATAGAACTGAATCAATAATCACCAGTAAGATAGTGCCTATAGACTTTAATGATAAATACCTAAGTATGAGTGAGTGAGTATTATCTCGTGGATAGCTTTAGAGGTAGAAGTTAATATCCTGGAATGAGGTCGCCAGATGTCACGGGGTTTTTATGTATATCCAATATTAAAGAATATTATTCAATAATACTTGAGAACAGGACAAAGAATTGGCTTGAAAAAAATCAAGCAATGATTACTTTATGCCAGCTTACTTCGCCGATTCTCTAAGGACGAGAATTTATAAACTTTCTCAACAGTACACAGCAGAGACTAATTATTCACACGTGCTGTTTATTAGTACTGTTGGCCTCTGGAGAAAGTGACTCCACCCCTGACAATCAATAACTAATGCTATTAATGATAAACAGGTTCTTGCTGGTAAAATTAACTCCTAGATGGCACAACGGATTTTAAACTTAATACAAAAGGACTGGCCCAAGTACCAGTTATGAATAATGCAAAGCGTTTATGCGAGAGAGTGCTGTTGATTGGAGACATGAATGGCAAAGTCGGGAATGTACGAGTGGATGGAGTGGTTGGTCAGTGGGGTGTGCCAGCGGAAGTAGATGGGAATGGCAGTGCTTTGGTGGACATCTGTGCTGGTCAGGGGTTGGCAATAGCCAACACCTACTTTCAACATAAGATGATCCACCGGTATACATGGAGAGTAATGAGGAGGATGGATGGTGAACTTGTTGAACGAAAGGCAATGATAGACTACGTGTGTGTGGATGAGCGAATGAGAAGACAAGTGTTGGATGCAAGAGTGTGGAGAGGGTGGGGGAATGGAGTCTCGGACCATCACTTAGTGATGGCCAAGGTAGAGCTGCAAAGAAAGTGGTTGAGGAGGCGAAGGGGAAGACAGGAGGAAGCAGCTCCTGTGAGAAGAGTGGAGAAATTGCAAGATAGTGAGAAGAGGACAGAGTATAAGAGCATAGTGGAAGAAAGATTGGGAAGGTATGAGCTAGAGCAGATGGAAGGGGTGGAAGACGTATGTAAGATATTCACGGAAGAGATAAGCGCAACGTGTGAGGCAGTTTGTGGAGTGAGGAGGAGATGCAAGGGTGTGCAAGGGACAGCATGGTGGAATGATGAGGTGAAACGAGCTGTGGAACAAAAGAAGAAGGCATATGGTGAATGGTTGGCGAGTAGAGGTAGGGGAGAAGATGAGAGAGAGAAGAGAGAGGTATATGTGAGCAGGAGAAGGGAGGTTAAGAGACTGGTGAAGGAGAGTAAGAAGAAAGTGGATGAAGAGTTTGGGAGGAATCTGAGTGTGAAATGGAGGGAGAGTAAGAAATTGTTTTGGAAGGAGGTAAAGAAAGTAAGGCAGTGTGAAAGGGGAAATAGTAGGGGAGTGAAAGATAGGAATAATAGATTGTTGGTGGAGAAAAGAGAGAAATTGAGGAGATGGAAGGAGCACTTTGAGGATTTGTTGAATGTAGAGAGTGAGAGCAGTGTGAGTATAAGTGGTTGGGGAATGGCTGGGAGAAGAAGAGATGAGAGGAGGGAGGAAGAGATCAGTAGGTCGGAAGTAGTGGAAGCGATGAAGAAGATTAAGCTGGGAAAGGCCCCAGGAATTGATGGAGTGTGTGGTGAAATGCTTAGGTATGGGGGTGAGATTGTTGTGGAGTGGATATGGAAGTTGTGTAGATTGGCTTGGGAAGAGGGAAGGGTTCCAGAGGACTGGAAATCAGGTATAATTGTTCCTCTGTACAAAGGAAAAGGGGAGAGAGAAGTATGTGGTAACCATAGGGGTATTTGCCTTCTTAGTGTGACTGGTAAAATATATGGTAGAATACTCATTGATAGGGTTAGGCATATGACAGAGGAGCTAGTTGGAGAAGAACAAGGGGGATTTAGGAAGGGAAAAGGGTGTGTAGATCAGATATTTGTTCTAAGATGTTTAGTGGAGAAGTATCTAGAGAAGGGAAGGAAAGTGTACGCTGCCTTCATGGACTTGGAGAAAGCTTATGACAGAATAGATAGGAAAGGTATGTGGAAGGTATTAAGAATATATGGAGTGGAGGGGAAATTGTTGAGTGCTGTGAAGAGTATGTACGAGGGAGCTAGGGCTACGGTGCGAGTGGATGGTGAGCTGAGTGAGTTCTTTGATCTCAATGTGGGACTGAAACAGGGGTGCGTAATGTCTCCATGGCTGTTTAATATATATATGGATGGGGTCGTAAAGGAGGTACAAGGTAGGGCAGTGGATGTGGGGGTGGCCCTAATGAATGAGGGTGAGTTTTGGAAGCTTCCGGTGTTGCTATTTGCTGATGATACAGTATTGTTGAGTGAAGATGAATGGGAGTTGCAAGGTTTGGTGAATGAATTTGGGACAGTGTGTAGGAGGAGGAAGCTGAAAGTTAATGTAAACAAAAGTAAAGTTATGGTGTTTGAGAGGAATGAAGTCACAGAGTGTGCAGTGAGGTTGGATGGTGAGGATATGGAGAATGTGAGTGCATTCAAGTACTTGGGTAGTGTGATGAGTAAGGATGGAACTTTGGGGGATGAAGTACGTGAAAGGGTACAGCAGGGAAGGAAGGTTGTTGGCACACTGAAAGCAGTGATGAGAAATAGGGAGGTGAGTATGGAAGTTAAGAAGTCACTGCATGATGGTATTGTGATCCCTACCCTGACGTATGGAAGCGAGGCGTGGACCTTGCAAGAGGGGAACAAGTCAAGAGTGAGAGCAGTGGAAATGAGTTACTTGAGAGGAGCATGTGGAGTGACATGGAGGGACAGGTTGACGAATGAAGAAGTGAAGGAACGTTGTGGGGTAGATGTGGATGTGGTTGAAAAGATTAGGAGAAATACACTGAGGTGGTTTGGACATGTGGAGAGGATGGAGAATGAAAGACTGACTAAGAGGGTGTATGTAGGTGAGGTGGAGGGAGGGAGAGGGAGGGGTAGACCGAGGATGAGGTGGAGGGATGGAGTTGAGAGGTATATGAGGGAGGGGGGGGTGAGTTGGGGGGAGGGGAGTCAAATGGTGGGTGACAGAGTGACTTGGAGGCGTTTTGTCTGCGGCCACCCTTTGCGGGATTAGGGCGTCGGGCTATGGATGGATGGATGGATGGTTTATGCAAACTAGGAGCTATAAGTGAAAAAAGCTTAATGGAGAAATAAAACATGAGTTTACATTACATTAAGCTCAAGGAAAAGAACTGTTAAATTTATTGATTACAATGAAATAAATTTACGTTACATGTTTCAAAATGAATTCAAAATAAGGAGATCGCACTCACTCGCTCACTCAAAAGCTAAACTCTTAAACCTAGGAAAAACGAAAAGAAAATACTGGTCAGAAAAGTGGACTAAGTGGATGACTGGGCGTCGTTGCTGAGGAAGGACGCTGCACACGCTGAGCCTCTCGCCAAATCACGCTAGGTGGGAATTCAGGAACTTGACAAGGGCGGCACTGCTACACACAGGGCCCAACCTGTTTCCATGGTACTCAAATCCTGACTGAGTTCAAATCGTGAGAGAGAGACGAGTGTCGTGCCGTACTTGCTAACGGCTAGAATGAGCGAAACACGCCCATAACAAATCACTCAGCGGAGGTGCTAATGTCGCGCACAAAGACGATCACTTAACAGTGAAAAATGTCCTGAAAACATTCCCGATTGAGTAAATACGGGGACGGTTAAACTGAGTGATAAATACTGGGATTCCACTAGAATTCGCGGTTTCCCACCAAAGTTTAATGTCACGAGTTTATTCAAATATAGGACGCGCCGATTCGTGACAGCCCCATATATCACAGTCCTTCATCCATGTTTCAGAATGATACGTGCTGTAAGAGTGCCCATACTTTTTTAAGAGGGTGTAATTGCCTCTTTTTTCCCAAACGCCTTTTCCATAGCGATTTATTTCTGGATATGGCTGACTCTTGGCGTTCTGTGATTTATGCAGTGTATGGCGATATTGGAAGGATTGACATAGCATAGAATAGGACAACAAGGTGTAATAAGGAAAGCAAATCGCTTAAGAAAAGGTGTTAGGGAACTTCCTTAACCGACAAGAATGCAGGCTGTCGTGTCAATTGCTTGCTTCTTTTTTTTTTGTTACCCTATTTTTTTTTTTTTTTTGTTCATGGTGTTTTTGCTGGGTGTTTATTGGTATAGTATTAATGATGGCTGGTGTTAATTGATTCTCTCTCTCTCTCTTTCTCTCGTGTGTGTGTCTTTATATTTAATTTTTCGGCCTACTCCATCCTTAGGTAGAGAAAGTGGATTAGATAATTATAATAATAATAATAATAATAATAACAGTAATAATAATAATAGTAAAAATGTGATGATTTTTTTCTCTTTCGTGTTTCTTCTTTTTGTTGTTGTTTTCTTTATATTTCATTTCCCGTTTTCTCCATTTTCTCTTTTTCTTTTTCTTTTTTTTTTTCAGTGATCCAATAATGAGTTAATGAAAGGCCAGGTTTGTAATTGCAGCCTTTGATATCAGATCCACCTGCTCTTCTCGAAACAAATATAGCCTACGGACATAGCACAACAGGTTTTAATAACTCATCCATTGACGTGCATGGGTTCAGATTTTTTTTTTTTTTTTTTTTTACTTTCAGACAAATTAGTTAATTTTTTCGATGGGTGAAATGTAGGCCCGTATTCCCATCGGTTAAGGAAGCTCTCTAACACCTCCTCCTTGGCGATTTATTACTGGATACAGCTGCTTAACATCCTGAGCGCTGTTTGTACAGAATGTGGCGACATTTGAAGGATTTGTTACACAGAATAGGGCAGTAAGCATAAGCAGAATAAATCAGTTAGGAAAAGGTGTTAGGGAGCTTCCTTACCCGACGAGAATGCAGGCTGTAGTCTTAGCTCCTTCACTATTAAGATGCGTTCCTTATAAGATGGCCAGGTAGCAGCAGGGACCTAATTAATGAAGCTAATTTGACAAAGGTTAATTCTGTTCTCGTTTACCTTTCATTCATTTTAAACACACTCAGATTCCCGTAACTAATAAAATTGTCTGCCTTAATAAAAATCGTCTTGCCTAATAAAAATCGTCTCCCCTAATAAGATTGTCTGGCCTAATAAGAATCGTCTTTCCTAATAAAAATCGTCTGGTCTAATGAAAATCTATCTATCTATCTATTGCCAGACGCCTTAATTTCATACAAATCCCTCCACGTCACCCTGTCCCCCGTCATTTTACTGCCATGCTTCCAGTTCACACCTCCCTCTCTCATATACATCTTCACTCCATCCCTCCATTTCATCCTTGGCCTTTCCTTCCCTCTTTCCCCCCCTCCACCCCACTCACATACACTCCTTTCGTCAGTCTCTCACTCTCCACATGGCCAAACCACCTCAGTAAGTTCCTCCTAACGCTTCCTATCACATCCACATCCACACCACAACGCTCCTTCACATCCTCATCTGTCAGTTTGTCTCTCCATGTGACTCCACAGGCTCAAGTAACTAATGAAAATCGTCGCATAATAAAAATCGTCTGACCAAATAAAAATCGCCTGGTCTGTTGAAAATCGTCGCCTGATAAAAATCGTCTGATCAAATCGTCTGGCCTAATAAAATAGTCTGGCCGGATGAAAATCGTCTAACCTAATAAAATCGTCTGACCTAATAGAAATCACCTGGCCTTAATAAAAACTATCTGACAGTAAAAATCGTTTGACCTAATAGAATCGCGTGGCCCAGTAAAATCGTCTACCCTAATAAAAATCGCCTGCCCTGATAAAAATCGTCTGGCCTAATAAAAATCGTCTGACCTAATAATATCGTTGGTTTAAAAATCGTCTGGCTTAAGCTGGAATATGGGATTAGATTTCTTTCGGCCACGAGAGGATTAAATCGCCTTGTGCTTCTGTACGTATCACCTACCTTTTAACCTGTTTAGTCCGAGGGTGTGATTTCACTCTTGTTCTTACTGACACCAGACGATTTTTTTCATCTTAAGAGAGGGTTTTCTGGCTGGGGGGTTTATTACAGCCTTCAAGAACCCTTGAACAGTGATTTATTTCTTTGAAGAGGAGTTAAATCGTCTGCAGGCCTGATGAAAGGGAAAAATGCGTCGTCGGATTTATGGGGTGGGTTTCTGTGTGTGTGTGTGTGTGTGTGTGTGTGTGTGTGTGTGTGTGTGTGTGTGTGTGTGTGTGCTTAATGCAGGAAAACGAAGACTGAATCCAAGTCGTGTATCCTGCAGAATTTGTTTCCCCGCAGGAAGAAGAAAAGAGAGAGAGAGAGAGAGAGAGAGAGAGAGGGTAGGAAAGCGAAAATCGAGCAACACTTATTTCTTGATGTCTGAGCACATTGCATTTTTAAAACACTGGAGGTCATAGGCAGTGGGAAAGACAGACTGAGAAAGACAGTTCCAGAGGTGACCACTTGCATGCATTAAAGACTGAGAGTACCAGATAACTCTTACATGAGGAAGCTGATGAGAGAGTGGTGAGACTGTAGAGAGACGGGTGCTGCGTGCCCGCCGTAATGGGAGGGAGTGCATGAAGAGAGTTCGCATACTTTTATACAGTTACCGGAAGAAGTGATGGCAGAGTATCCAAAAGTTTTCGTTCTTCAATAACGCACATACAGTACAGAGTGATCGAAGCATTCTGAAACACTGCCATCACTTCTTGGGGCGACTGTACAGGCCTTAATACGGTTACTTTTTGCATTAAGGGGTTGGACGCAAAAAGAGGTAAGAGTATTTAGCTAGACTGGTATTGTGTGCCCGCCTTAAAGAAGATAAGAAACGGATGACGCACTGACAGGGTTCGAAGTGAATGCCGGGATAAGCAAAATGTATGAAATGAAATAAAAAGAAACAACAGATAAATAAGTGAAGTTGGTTCGAAAGTGGACGCTAAGATGAGAAAAATGAGCAAAGTGTGATCACCGAGATTTCAAAACACACACACACACACACACACACACACACACACACACACATGAAAGGAGAGTTGACAAAAACAATATCAACAGATCGTAAGAAAAATAAAACTTCCTTAAATAAAAAAAAGAAAATGTTTGAAAATGAATGCTGATAGAAAAAAATGAGTTAAAAAATTGAAAGTTAGCTCGAAAATGGACGCTGAGATTTAAATAAATAAATAAATAATAATCTCAAAGTTGTCTCATTTTCACGATGCTTATCCGACCTGTAAATGAGCAAGATTTTTGCAGCAAGATTTTACGGCAGGATTTTGGGGTTATCCTGAACAAATGAGAAGGGAAGTCAGAAAGCCAAAGAGAATAGGAAAAGTTGTGTGTGTGTGTGTGTGTGTGTGTGTGTGTGTGTGTGTGTGTGCGTGTGTGAGAGAGAGAGAGAGAGAGAGAGAGAGAGACTATGACCCGTATTCTCATCGGGTAAGGAGGCTCCCTAACACCTCTTCCTTAACGATTTATTTTCCAGACTACTTGTTCACATCCCCTGGTTTGGTGATGTCTTTTCAGTATCGACATAGATTTCTTGAGTCACGCTCAGGAGCATTATAACGGAGCAGAATCGGAAATAAATCGGTAAGGAGGAAGTGTTTAGTAACCTTCCATAAATAACACACAAGACTGTATGTCACGGGGTTTTTATAATATCACGGTAATTTTGATATAAATGGTTAAATGTTATTTAAATTGATAATAATATTCAATAATACTGAAGAGCAGGGACAATGATTGTCTTGCTAAATCGTGCAACGATTCTCTAAGAACGAGAATTCAAAAACTTTCTCAACAGTACACAGCAGAGACTAATTACTCACAATTGCTGAATTACTGTACTGTTAGCCTCTGGAGAAAGTTACTTCACCCCTGACAATAAATAACTAATACTAATAATAATAACATCAGGTTCTTGCTGATGCATTAACTCCTGGCACAACGGATTTTAAGTTAATACAACAAGACTGGTCTAAGTACCAGTTATGAATAGTAAACGTTTATGCAAGCTAGGAGCTGTATGGAAAATAAGCTTAATTTTGGAAAAATGAAACAAGATTTTACTCTACATTAAGCTCAAGAAATAGAACTGTTAAATTTATTAATTACAAAAATAAATTTAACATTACATTTCAAATCAATTAAATGAGACGCACTCACTCACTCACGCAATAGCTAAATACTTACGCCTAGGAAAAACACCTTAACTAAACTCTCAAAACTACAAAATACACAAAAGAAATACCAGTCGATGAATGCTATGTATCACCCGAGAAAGGGGGGGGTGGGAGTACTGGGATCAACTGTACTAATGGAGCTTGGGGTGCTAGCTGACCTCTCCACTTCTGAGCACAGAACCTTTCTCCATCACAGCAACAACTAGACTGAATTCAAATACATTGTATGGGCAGGACGCAAGGCGTGGCTAACGGTTGAGGGAAGCAGAGGCGAACGATAAAGAAACAATTGTATCGCTCAGTAGCGCACTTAGTGACGTGCATTAAATCGGTCACTTTTGAAAGTGACGAATGTTTTGAAAAGTATACTCCGAAAGGGAGGGAGAAACGGTTAGCTGAGCGATACACAGTGAGTTTTCCACTAATAGTTCGTGGCTTCTCACAAAAGGGAAATGTCGCGAATTGATTCGTGACACTGTAGCAACGGAGCAGAAGCAAAAATAAATGGGTAAGGAGGTGTTAGTAAGTTCCCCAACTGTACGGGAATACCACTCTTTGAAAACTAGAGTCACACGGTTACTATTGTGTCTACGATTAGAACCATTTCCTCCTCCTCCTCCTCCTCCTCCTCCTCTTGGAAAACGACTGCACCTCATCAACTTTGTGCGTTCGGGGGAGGGGAGAGGAAAAATCAAAACAGCACGACAGCTATTCAGAGACTACCCACCCGTCCATTCACCCATTCACGCCTTCACAACCCCGTGCCTGAATAAATATATGCATAGTTTACAACCTCGAAATCGTGGAAATATTCATACGGCTTCCGATATTTGCATAGCCGGGCGAAATTTGGAGAAAAGTGAAAGTGATGATTGTAGTAGTTTGCCTGGGTGCGTCTCTTCCTTTCCAGTGTGTACCCGGGTTTCTGCTCCGGTTTCTATTTCTTACTTTGCTTCGGTTTCTACTCTGGTTTCTTCGGTTTCTACCCCACTTCTTACTCCTTCTCCGGTTCCTACTCTTCTTTCTACTCCGGTTTCTACTCCCTTTCCTGCTCTACTCCTTCCTCCAGGTCCTGCTTCTACTCATGTCCCTGTACAAGCTACAACTTGGATTCCAACTCTGGTTCCTACTCATGTTCCTACTCCGGCTTCTACTCCCTTTCCTACTCAACTCCTTCCTAAAGGTCCTACTCCCTCTCCTGTTCCTATACAAGATGCAACTCCGGTTCCTACTCTTGTTCTTACTCGGTTCCTACTCCACTTCCTACTCCAGTTTACAGATGTGCTTCCTGCTTGTATCGCTGCCTGAATGCAGAAAACACAATAATATGCTATGACTTCGTGTGTGTGTGTGTGTGTGTGTGTGTGTGTGTGTGTGTGTGTGTGTGTGTGTGTGTGTGTGTGAAGAAAATATGCATCATTATCCTTCTCCCTACAGCAACTTTTTATTTTATTTCTCAAAGGGTGAATATTTTTTTGTTTTATTTCCATATATCTTCGATATTGGTGTTCTATTTCTTGATACCAGCTCTCGTTGCCACAGACGCAGACCTTTATATCAGGACCAATTGGCATGAAACTTACTATCAATATACCTGGTCCTTGCATCTCTGCACAGCTCCTTGAGATCTCTTATATAGGTCTTAAATAATCCTATAGCACAAAATGGGTAAAAGGGCAGGTGCAGAATCTCCAAAACATGGGCTTGAAACCACAGAAGCCAAAACAACCCCTGAAAAGTGTAGGTTATCATCGGCTTCGAGTTTTGATTCGAACGAGCCCTCGGGCCCGTTTCACATGAACCAGAAGAAAACGGATCGCGTGTCCAAACTGAAATGGGTAACTATATGGGTAACTATAACAAAAACAGTCTTAGGGAAATGTTATATATTTTGCACCTAAATGTGGTCTTTTTAGTTGTTTACAGTAACAATAGTACTTCCACCTTACCTTGGCCCAGATTTGTTGTTTAGCAGCATATTTCACGTAGTTCATTGGCAGAATAAGACGGCAAACTTCCGTCCCTTCGCAGCTTAATTCACGTAACTGAAGGACAGAAAAAGACTGTTACAGCTCTACATCCTTTCCGTAGCACTGCTTCGTGCCTAGTTCCATCTTACATTGTTAATCTTCTCGTAAAATTCAGTTATCAGGATGGACAGACGGCAATTGTAGGCCAAGTTACAGTAAAAGGAGTATGTTTGTAACTTACCGATTTTGTATTTTCCATTCCAGATAAGATTGATTGCTCGTTGCATCTACCTGTGTGAGGACGTGTAAGTACTGTATTATGCATTTTTACTGTTGTGCTGTTTATTGTATTATATATAAATATTACCTACCCACGCGTAATTGGTGAGGAAGTTTTTATTATTATTATTATTATTATTATTATTATTATTATTATTATTTGTATTATATGAGAGAGGGGGTGTAAGTTGGGGGAGAGCATCGAAACGGCAGGGGACAGGGTGACATGAAGGCGATTTGTTTGTGACCACCACTTATGGGATTAGGGCGTCTGACCGTAGATATATAGATAGATAGATCGAGAGATTATTATTATTATTTATATGTTGTTGCTGCTGCAGCTGTTGTAGTTGTTGTTGTTACGTTGCTCCCTCCCTCCCTTCCATTTATGTAGTCGGGTCAGGTCACAATGAGTCAGGTCATGGGGGTCAAATTATAGACCCAGGCCACATGTCAGGTCCCAGGAGGTCAGATTCTAGAGTCAGGTAAAGGGGTCAGGCTGCAGTTTGTCAGGTCACAT
Organism: Coenobita brevimanus; assembly: GCF_032717465.1. Lineage (NCBI taxonomy): Eukaryota > Metazoa > Arthropoda > Malacostraca > Decapoda > Coenobitidae > Coenobita > Coenobita brevimanus. Next base: position 23,089,882 of record NC_137069.1, read on the forward strand.
AGGGTAGGTCATGGGGTCAGAGAATGGAGTAAAGTCAGAGGTAAAGTTAGGTCATAGGATTAAATAATGAGTCAGGTCAAGGGGTCAGGTAATGGGTTCAGGTCATAGATCGTCATGTCTTGGGGTCAGGTCACAGGTCAGGTCAGGTCACCAGGTTAAATAATTGAGTCAAGTCACAGGTCAGACCACGTCAAGGAATTAAAAAATGGGGTTATATCATGAAGCCAGATCAGGTCATGGGTCAAACAATGGGATCAGGTCACAAGTCAGGTTAGGTCATAGGTTTAAATAACTGGGCAAAAATTGAGCCAGGTCACAGGTCAAGTGAGATCATGAGATCAAATAATGGGGCCAAACAGAGGTCAAACAATGGGATCAGGTCGCAAGTCCGGCCTCGTCACGGGGTCAAAAAATGAGGTCAGGTCACAGGTCAGGTCACAGGGTCAAATAATGGAGTCAGGTCAGAGGACAGTGTTAGGGGTGGTGGAATTCCTGACTCAACCATTTATGATCCACTGACAAAAATGGCTGACAAGAAATATGGGATGGGATTCAGATTAAAGATAGTCACTGGTTGAGGGAGAGAGAGAGAGAGAGAGAGAGAGAGAGAGAGAGAGAGAGAACACAGAGGAACATCAAAAAGAGGAAAACTACAGTAGGCTGGTTGGCCTTGTGCTTGGTAAGTCCTATCAGAGAGAGAGAGAGAGAGAGAGAGAAGAGAGAGAAAGGGAAGAGGAGGAGAAGGCAGAGAGGGAGAGAGGAGGGGAAGGTCAAGCGGGAGGAAGGAGGGGAAGGTCAAGCGGGAGGGAGGAGGGGAAGGTCAAGAGGGAGAGAGGAAGGGAGGGTGGAGAGGGAGAGAGGAGGAATGAAGCAGAGAGAGGAGGGGGAGAAGGACAAGGGAGAGAGAAAGGACAGAGGTGAGAGAGGAAGAGAAGAAAGGGAGGGGAGAGAAAAAGAATGAAGGAGAGAAAAGGGAGGGGGAGGGGGAAGGAGAAAGAGAGAGAGAGAAGGACTGAAGGAGAGAGAGGAGAGGGAGAGTGAGAGGGATACAAGAGAAAGAAGTAGGGAAAGAAGGAGAGAGGAATGAAAATGGAGGAGGAAGAGCAATGAAGGAGAGAGAGAGAGAGAGAGAGAGAGAGAGAGAGAGAGAGAGAGAGAGAGGGAGGGAGGGAGAGAGAGTGAGTATGGGTAGAGAGGAGGATTGGACAAGAGGGGGAAGAGGAAGGGAGAGGAGGAGGAGTGAAAAAGGTTGAGCCAAAGGGAGGGGAAAGGGATGGGGAGAGAGAGGGAAGGGGAGAAGACTTAGGGGGGGAAATAGGGGAGTAAAGGGGTATGAGAGAGAAGGAAAGAAGAATGGGGAGAGAGAGAGAGAGAGAGAGAGAGAATCCCCACACCAAAATATCCCAAACTTGGTAGGTATTTCTTGCCACATATAATTTATGGTGAAATATAGGGTAATATTTCCAGGTTACACCTTAATGCATTAGAACTTTTCCTCTTG
>NC_137069.1:23096382-23101382 GCF_032717465.1 Coenobita brevimanus
CCTAGTCGATTTTCTTCATTTGAGTGTGAGTCATAGGAGCTCTAGGGTGTTAGCATAGTACTAGTAGTAGCTGTAGTCTTAGTAGTAGTTGTAGTAGTAGTCGTCGTCGTCGTCGTCGTAGTAGTAGTAGGCGTAGTAGTAGCAGTAATGGTCGTTGGCCCGTATTCTCGTTGGTTAAGGAAACTCCCCGACACCTCTTCCATTGTGATTTATTTTTGGATATGGATGAGGAATATCTTTTCGTTCGTTATTTATGGTACGTGGAGTATGACGATATTGGAAGGCTTTATGTAACACAAGAGGGCAGAAAGGTGTAACAAAGAAAATAAATCGCTGTGAAAAAGGTGTTAGGAAGCTTCTTCATTCTCTTCTTCACCCCCGCCCTTCTGCTCCTCACGTGGCCACTGTTAAGTATCCTCCTCTTTCCACTACATAGGCCTATTAAATATCCTCCTCCTTCCACTACTTAGGCCTGTTTCTGATATGGGTAGATTCACTTTTAATTTCCTCCATATCATTCTACATCTCCTACTTCCTTATTAGGGGATTTTATTAAACAAGAATTAAAAAACTGATTAAAAAATAGTCTGGTGGCTCCTATTACTCACCGAACTGAAAAAAAAAATCGTCTGTATATATCCAAACTGACAGAGTTTTGACACAGCCATCCACTCACCCCTTCCCTACAAAATCGTCTACTGTAAGCTAAATGAAATCGTCTTCATATATGAGGGAAAATTAGGGAAAAAGCATCCTGGAACTGATGGAGTGAGGCAGAAAGATTGGAGGTCGTTCTCCAATCTCCCTTCCCCCCAATCTCCCTCCCCCTAATCTCCCTCCCGCCAATCTCCCTCCATCCCAGTCTCCCACCCACCTCAATGAAGATCACCTCACCTCGCAGCCTCTCTCACTACAATGCTTCACGGTGACAGATGTGTGTTGGTAGGTGTGGAGAAGGTGTAGAATGCAGGTGTGGTGTGTGAGGATCAGGCTTGGAGTAATTGTAATTGTATTTTAATTGAAATATAATTAATTACACATTTTTAAGATAATTGTAATTGTAATTGTAATTCGTTATTTCTAATGACGTGTAATTATAATTGTAATTGTAACTGTGTTTTTAAGTAATATAGTAATTGTATTTGTAATTGTAATTGAGCATTTAGGAGAAGAACAATTATAATTACATCACACAAATACTTTGATAAACGTATATAGTATGATATACTGAACAGAGAGAGAGAGAGAGAGAGAGAAGGGTGGATTTGCTCTGAAGTAAACATGTTACACGAGACAGTATTATTAGATGATACTATAAAAAAAAAAAAAGGGGTATAAATGTTTTGAGTAATCTGCAATTTGTTATTTTTGTTTACCTGTGTATAAGTAATTGAAATATAATTGAACACAAACTAGGTTGTAATTGTTATTGCAATTGTAATTTGGAAGTATTAAAACTGAGAAATTGTAATTGTAATTGTATTTGTCATTTTTTTCCTTCCCTGTAATTGTACTTGTAACTGTAATGTAATAATGGGCAAGTAATTCTAATTGTACAGTAATTGTAATTGACTGAAAGCATATGTAATTACTCCAAGCCTGGTGAGGATGATGTGGAAGGTGTGTGTGTGTGTGTGTGTGTGTGTGTGTGTGTGTGTGTGTGTGTGAAGGTGTGGGAAATCAAGGTATGAGTGTATTTAATAAAAGAATTGGATTTCCTGATCAACTACGTGGGAGATTTGGGGGCAGGTATGGGGTGTGGGAAAGGTGTAAGGTGTTGATATATGATGTGTGGGCAGGTGTGGAAGGTGTAGCATGCAAACCAGAGGTGTGGGGAGGCAGAGATGGGTTAGTGAAAGATTTTGGATGAATATATGTGATGTGGAAGTGTGATGTGCAATGTATGAGGTTTAGGAATCTGTTTGTATATCCACATACATAATATTTCCTGCCAGTTGTCCATCATCATCATCATCATCATCTTCATCAGAGAGACGCAGTTTACTTCGTATTTGGCATTATGACTACACACTTCCCTTCTCCCTGTCTTTCCAACCCCCCTCCCCCCCGCCACCGCCGCTAGTCCTAAAATACAGAGTCAGGAGTGTGTGTGTGTGTGTGTGTGTGTGTGTGTGTGTGTGTATTCAGAAGCAAATTTTCTTTCCTAGTTGGCATTCCTTGCACACACACACACACACACACACACACACACACACACACACAGCCTTCCCATTCTAGTAGCATCGAAAGTAAGTAAGCGGAACCTACCAGACTGCTCTGTCTCACCAATACCACCTGAGGCCACGCTTGGACGGAATAAATAAGAGGAGGTGGTACGCGACTTTGGATTATTGGAATGGGTAGGATGGAAATGAAACTGTTGCTTGTGTAGATGATTTAGAAATGTTACAAGTAGAAGGGTAGAAATGTATGTATCTGGTGGTTCTGGAGGGTAGATGATTAAGAAATGTTACAAGTGGAAGAGTAGGAAGTTATGTAACTAACCTGTAAATTGTATAGATGGTCGAGGAATATTAGAAATTAAAGATGGACATGATTTAGCTGTCTTGTAATGATTCTGTTTATCAGTTTTGCGAGTTAGACATGCTGTAAGGATTTTGACTGTAAGTTGCTTCTCGTATTCATTTTTTGTCATCTGGTATACTGCTCTTTCCTGACAGATCCTTCACTATCACGTACATCAGCATAAACAACTTGCAACAGAATACTGTCATCATGAAGTCAGCAAAACTAACAAGCAAGGAAACGTTATCATCATCATCATATAAAGAATATTCATGAAAATATGCCACAGACAGAAAGAAAGTAGACAGCACGCAGAGAGCGCATGTTCGTATATACTTCCACCAGTGTAATAAAATATATTACCTTCGCCAAGGAGGTTATGCTTTCCCCCGCGTTGGTTTGTCTGTTTGTTTGTCTGTTTGTTAGCAGAATTATTAAAAAAGTTATGAACGGATTTTTATGAAATTTTGTGGAAGGGTGGGCCATGGACCAAGGAAGAAATTATTAAATCTATGGGCGGATCCGGATCCGGAGTATCCCGCACAATATCTCCAAAAGTTCCCAATGAATTTCAATGAAATTTTGGTGAAAGGCGGGCCCTGGACTAAGAAAGAATTTATTAAATTTGGGGGCAGATCCGAACCAGGATCCTTTTTAATGGCAATGGCATTAGCGGAGGTATGACCTTTCCGAGAGCTTTATAGTTATAAATAAAAAAGGCTTCCGTTCAACGTCATTGGAGGAGTGGATTGAGTCTGTTACGCTGTTTCCGAGAAGGCATACCTCCGCCAACGGCAATAAAATTTATGATTGATTCATGCATCAGCATACACCTTGCAATCCAACAAAATTTTCCTTGACCCAGTGCACACCTATCCATCAGATTTTACTGATATGCGAAAACAACTTTCTTGTGATAACTAAAGCAAACAAACAGAAAGTATGAATACATAACCTCCTTCCAACTTTGGTAAAAATGGTAAAGAGGAAGATGCTGGGGCGCCTCCTAACACCTTCACACAGGTGACTAAGTATTCATGGTGCTCTTGTGACCATTGGGCGTTTTTTTTTTTTTTTTTCAGCCCGGAAGAAGCTTTTACAACTGGAGGGGTTAGATACAGCCTCCTTCACCCCAGCACTTAAAGAGGAGTTAACTTGTGTGGGATTAGCAGGGACAAAATTAATTAGTCTTCAGTGTATTCAGAATAAGAAAATGACATTGTTTCACATTCACTCATTCATTCATCCATCCATCGATCCATCCATCCATCCACCCATCCATCCATCCATCCACCCATCCATCCATCTGTCCATCCATCCATCCATCTATCCATCCACCTGTCCATCCATCTGTCCATCCATCCATCCATCCACCCATCCATCTATCTGTCCATCCATTTATTCGTTCATTCATTCATTCAATCCATCCATCCATTCATCCATCCATCCACCCATCCAGTCCTTTATCATCTCATCCGGAGGTAGGGGTCCAGGGCTAGGCTGTTTCAGTCCAAACAATTAAGGTTAGGGACCAGTCGCTCTTCCCTGAGTGGCATTATATGAAGCACCGACCATCACTTATCCCCCAGATAAGCACTTATTGAATTACTTGCTGTTGGAGCGCCTTAGCCCACTAAGCCACGTGGCGCCCAGAGAGAGAGAGAGAGAGAGAGAAAGCGAAGGAGAGAGAGAGAAGGTGTGTGTGTGTGTGTGTGTGTGTGTGTGTGTGTGTGTGTGTGTGTGTGTGTGTGTGTGTGAGGGAGGCTGCTAGGGCCACGAGGACGCATCACTCCGAGGGCAAGAGGGGGCGAGAACCCTGCTTTACTTCCTTGTGAGGAGGAGAGACCGAGGATTTACACGGACTACGGCTTTGAAACATTTACCTAACAACACAGACCCCCCCCACCCACACCCACCCACCCTCCACCCACCCATACCCTCCCTCACCTCCACCCCCTTGCCCACTCCCATCCCATCCCATCCACCCACCCTCAAACCCTCCCATACCCCCCCTCACCTCCACCTCCCTGCCCACTCCGATCCAATCCCATCCACCCACCCTCACACCCACCCGCCTATCTACCTACTTACCTATCTACCTCCGTCCGTCCACCCACTCCCACCCCTGCCTCCACCTGCCCACCCACATCCCCACCCCCTCCTACCCCACTCCCACCCACCCACACAGCCTAGATTCACGACAACCTTTCTACTTCCTCGTATATGCAAGGATAACTTCTTTGTCGGCGTTTGTGTTTCACCTTTGAGTTTTTCCACACCAACTTTTCCCAGTTCACGTCATAAAAAAAAAAAATCAGGAAAATTCTTTTATTTCATCCATGTAACCTTGCTAAATCCTGAAGCTGTACTCCAAATGGTTTTTCAGTTGTGAATTTTTAAAGTTTGAGCTAAAGGGATTTTTTTTTGAGGGGGTATTTTTTTTTTAATCTGTGCATTCTAAGCATGACCATGTA
>NC_137069.1:23106382-23141382 GCF_032717465.1 Coenobita brevimanus
CGTAGGATTACATAGGAATGCAAACAACAACAAACCTTATGGTCATTTCAAGGCTGCTTGTTTCAGAGAAGACTATGACTACAAGATCCAACTCTACATGCTGAAGGAAGATCTAACTCTACATGCTGAAGGAAGATCTAACTCTACATGCTGAAGGATAAGGATACTAAAGCAAGAAGGCTCCCCCCACCCCCAAATCCTCCAGGAAAAAGTGAGATAAACCACCATATAGCATGGAAAAACGGACATGGAAATTTCACAGGAAGTACTGGAAAGGAAAAGTCACATTCTATAGTACTTTATCTACATATAAGCTACCCGTTTGAGTAACCTGAAAGAGAAAGTAATCATATAAACTAATAGTTACGGCATGATATTATAGACGGGTACATTGAGCTAATGGGACGTCTGAAGACATGACGTGAAAACTACACAGTGCACAGTGTGGATGTTTAGGGGTGGTGCGGCAGCCTTGCCTGGCGCTTTTAAGGTAGGCAGCAGTCAATCAGGCCCTAGCTCCGTTCACTCCTCTGAGACAAGGAACTCTTCCATTGGAATAAGTGCCAAGTTTCCTCCTGAAGCAGTGACCCCTGGTACATTAAAAAAAATCCCGATGGTGGTCACTTGGCTAACAGGACCCTCAGTGATCCACAGCCCATCATAGGTCGGAAGTCAGAGTAGTGACCGTTAAATCAGGGCTATCTATGCATATCTTAATCTGTGCTTATATTACTTTATTGCACTGAATAAATTGAAAAATATATAATGACGTGACGCGAAGCTATGTACGGGTACGTTGTTTACAGGGTGTCTTGTAGACAAAAAGGGAACTCACACGTCGCTATAAAAGCAAGTTATTCGGACAGAAAAAGAGTCAGCTGAGGATTCTCGTGCACATACGTGTCTATTTTGTTTTTAAATTTCTTGAGATACTGTTCATGGTATCTAGGGGTAATCTGTTCCAAATATTTACAACTCTGTTGAAGTTGAAGTATCTTCTTAATGGGATTGGGAACGCGTTCCCATAATTTTGCAGCCATTACTTCTAGTTTGACTCGATCGGTCTATACCAAAATATTTATTCATGTCTAAGTTGTGATATCCCTTCATGAGAGAGGAGGAGGGAGGAAGGCGGAGAGGGATGGAGGAGCCGAAGGAAAAAGGAAAAGGAAAAAAAAAGATAAAGATTTGAGGGGGGAGAAGAGGGGGGAGGGAAGCAAAAGGAATAAAATCAATGAAGAAGAGGAGGAAGAGGAATGAAAAGAAGAGGAAGGGTAGGTAAAAGAAAGAGAGGAGAGAGAGACTGGAGAGGAAAAAAAAGGTAGAGACGAAGGAAAGAGAGAGAGAGAGAGAGAGAGAGAGAGAGAGAAAGAGAGACAGACAGACAGACAGACAGACAGACAGACAGACAGACAGAGAAGAGGTGGGTAGGAATGGATGAAGGAAAAAGGAGGGAGAAACGAAGGAAAGACGGAAAGAAAGAGAAAAGTGAGAGAATGGAGGAGGGGACTTAAGAGGGAGAGAAAAAGAGAGGAAAAGAAGGAGGTGAGAGAGAGAGTGAAGGAGGGAAAAGTGAGGGAGAAGCAAAGAAAAAAAGACGAGAGAGAGAGAGAGAGAGGGAGAGAGAGAGAGAGAGAGAGAGAGAGAGAGAGACAGGAAGAATAAAAAGCTGGAGGAGGGAGGGAAGGAGAGAGAACCAGGATGCCTCCGAGGTGAGAACAGAAATTATCAACTCGAGATATGAGAAAGCCAACCCAGGGCTTCAGAAAATCTTTTATTTCCGGATTTTTTTACTTGAAAAGAAAAAAAAAAGTTTTGCTCTAGACCCGAAAATAATCCCTGTGTTAATAATAGCCAGGAATATATATATAAAAATACTAAGAAAAAATATCAAAAGTCCAGAAAAAATATCCAGAAGAAAATATCAAGAAAAATGGCAATAATGTCCAGAAAAAAAATATTCAAAAATATAATAGATATGTCCAGAAAAATATCAAGAACATATTCAGAAAATATGCAGAAAAGTATCCTGAATCATGCTGAAAAAATATACAGAAAAAATGTCCTTAAAAATATATTGAAAATTGTCAAAAAAAGGTATCCAGAAAAAAATCCAAGAAAAAATATTCACAGAATTATATACAAATATCCAGAAAAAAGGTAAAGACAATATCGATAAAAAATAGCCAGAAGAAAATATAAAATGGAAATAAGAAAAAAATCCAGAAAATATCCCATAGAAATACCCAGAAAAAAGATAAAAATCGAAATTTAGAAAAAAAAAAAAAAATATCTAGAAAACGTCGTGAAAAATATATCCAGGAAAAATATCTTGAAATGTTGAGAAAAAAGTATCTAGAAAACATATCCAGTAAATATCCAGCAAAGAATGGAAATCATGCCTTTCAAAATGTGATGAAAAAATTGCTGTCCGAAACGAAAATATTCCCAATATTTTAAAAGGCTTAGTTATCCTAAAAAGAATATCAAGAAAATGAACATAATCCAAAACAAATCTCAAAATTAAAGAAGAAAATGAATGAAGGAGGTCCTAAGATAACGAAAATATTCCCAGTCTTTCAAAAGGCAAAGGTTTGTTAAGAAAATTATAATGCAAATATAAGAAAAAATCCATAAGCCTTATAATAAGTAAATAATCCTTACAGTAGATAAGGATAATATTCCCTGTCTTCCAAAAAGTAAAATTACCTTAATAAATATACGATGAAAATTATAAGAAAACTCAGACCAAACCTTGCAATGAGTAGAAAAATTATTTTTCAAAAATCTTCCTATTGGGCAATGAAAATAATCCCTATCCTAATAAAGTCTTTTTTTTTTTTCTAAATAAAGCAAAAATATTAAGGACATATAAGAAGGCCCAGATCAAACTTCATACACACACACACACACAAACACACACACACACACACACACACACACACACACACACACACACACACACACACACACACACACACACACACAAGAAAAAGCAATGTTAACTTAAGAGAAAATTAAAATCAGCTCACAAGTTAAAAAATAAAAAATAAATTGTTCTTATTCCTGCGTCATTATTATTTATTTATTTATTTTTCAGCAAGAACTAATTCCGAAATAACTAATACCAATACTTTCCTACACGCGAAATCAAGTCATCAAATTAAAAAAGATAAAAGCACCAAGTTATGATAAAACAGAAAATAAAAAAATCTACCGAAACGTGCACAAAAAATCCCTCAAGTGTGGATAGAAAAAAATATATATTGAAAGATTATATTCTATCTATCTATTGCCAGACGCCTCAATCCCGTTTGGGGTGGCCACAAACAAATCGCCTCCAAGTCGTCCTGTCCCCCGCCATTTCACTGCCCTGCTCCCAACTCACACCCCCCTCTCTCATATACCTCTCCACCCCATCCCTCCATCTCATCCTCGGCCTCCCCCTCCCTCTTCTCCCCTCCACCTCACTCACATACACTCTCTTCGTCAGTCTTTCACCCTCCATCCTCTCCACATGGCCAAACCACCTCAGTGTGTTCCTCCTAACGCTTCCTATCACATCCACATGCAAACCACAACGCTCCTTTATATCCTCATTCGTCAGCCTGTCTCTCCATGTGACTCCACAGGCTCCTCTTAAATAACTCATTTCCACTGCTCTCACTCTTGACTTGTGTCCTTCCAACAACGTCCAAGCTTCACTTCCATACGTTAGAGTTGGTATCACAATACTGTCATGTAGTAACTTTTTCACTTCCATTCTCACTTCCCTGTTTCTTATCACTGCTTTCAAAGAACCAGCAACCTTTCTTCCCTGCTGTACCCTTTCAAGCACTTCACCCTCCAAACCTCCATCCCTACTCATCACACTACCCAAGTACTTAAACGTACTCACATTTTCCAATTCCTCACCATCCAACCTCGCTGTACATTCACTGACTTCACCTCTCTCATAGACCATCACTTTACTCTTCCCTACATTCACCTTTAGATTCCGTTTCTTACACACTCTCTCAAACTCATCCACCAAGCCTTGCAGCTCCCCTTCGTCTTCACTCAACAACACAGTATCATCTGCAAACAACAGTACAGGGAGTTTCCAAACACTATCCTCTCTCACCAGGGCCACTCCAACATCCACTACCCTACCTTGTACCTCTTTTATTACCCCATCCATGTACAGATTGAACAACCATGGAGACATGACACATCCCTGTTTCAACCCAACTTTCAAAGAGAAAAATTCACTTAGTTCACCATCCACACGCACTGCAGCCTTCGCACCATCGTACATACTCTTCACAGTATTCAGCGACTTCCCATCTACTCCATATATTCTTAACACTTTCCACAATCCTTGTCTATCCACCCTGTCATATGCTTTCTCCAAATCCATGAAAGCCGCATACAACTTCTTTCCCTTCTCTAGAAACTTTTCCACTAAAGATCTAAGAATGAATATCTGATCTACACAACCTCTTCCCTTCCTAAAGCCTCCCTGTTCTTCTGCAACTAATTTCTCTGTTCTTTCTCTAACTCTGTCAATAAGTATCCTACCATACACTTTTCCTATTATACTAAGAAGACAAATGCCCCTATGATTACCACACACTTCTTTTTCCCCCTTTCCTTTGTACAAGGGAATAATTATACCTGACTTCCAGTTATATTAAAAAGAAAATTAGCCAGGAGTCATGTATATCTAATTTTTTGTCTAATTAGAACAAACCTCAAAACAGCTAAAACCATAATATTTCATTTCTCACACCATTCTAATTTTTCATTTTAAAGCTGAAAATATTGGATTGAAATTACTAGTAGTAGCAGTAGTAGTAGTAGTGATGGTGGTAGTAGTAGTAGTAGTAGTAGTAGGAGGAGGAGGAGGAGTAGGAGTGTTAGTATAATCATCATCATCATCATCATCATCATCATAATCATGACAAAAGAAAACTTCCCTCAAGGACGTGGCAAGTTTTGATATAATAAGGAAAGAAGAGGAAGAGAATTAAAGGTGATAACTGATGATGAACTAGAAGAAAAAGGAGAATCGTAGGAGCATTGGAGAGAGAGAGAGACAGGCAGCCAGAAAGAATGAGTAAGAATAAGAAAAATAGCAGACGAAGTGCCCACCATTCCATTAGTTTCACACGGCACAGAAATACGAGATGGAGAGATGAATATTTCTCGCGATGGAGATGAATATTCTCGACCAAGATTGTTACATTTCATACGAGGCGGACAGATGCTCTCTCTCCCAAGGGCAAAAAGAGTTCTCAAGGCTTTTTCTGTGTCTTAACCCACGTCTTAATTTCTTATTCTTGTTTTTTATTAAGAGGGTTACCTGGGTTTTCTGTGTTATTTATTTATTTATTTTTTAACATTAATAGGATTTACCAAATATTGTGTTGGTGTGGGTGTGGGCGTGGATGTGGATGTGGCTGTCGGTGTGGGTGTGGGTGTGGGTGTGTTTTCCTTGATGTGGAAAATAATTTTTGTTTTTAAAGTGGAAATTTTCTTCTTCCAGTCCTATTTTTCTTCATCTTTTTGTCTTTCATTTTCTTTCTCCCTTCTTTTTCTTCTTCTCATTCTTCATTTGTCCTCATTTTTCTCCTCCTCCTCCTCCTCCTCCTCCTCCTCCTCCTCCACCTTCCTTCTCTCCTTCCTTCCTTCCTTCCTTGCTAGAAAGATATTCTTGTGAGGTCAGTACGTTCCTTAACTCCCTTTCTTAATCCGCTCAAGACCTCTATATATGTAGTAATTATTCCCTAACACCTTTTCATAAGCGATTTCTTTGCTTATTACACTTTACTATCCTCTTCTATGTTACATAAATTCTTCCAGTATCGCCATCCTCTCCATAAACATCGTACCTACAAGTGAAAATTAACCAGCCTATATCCAATAATTAAATCGCTAAGGAAAAGGTGTTAGGGAGCTTTCCTAATCAACATACTCTCTAGCCTGTATTCTCGTCGGTTGAGGTAGTTCCCTAACACCTTTTTCTATGCGAATTTTTACGTTTGACTGTCCTTTTCTGTGTTACATAATTATTCTTCCAATATCGCCACCTGTTGTCTGTACTTCCTATGTACTCTCTCTCTCTCTCTCTCTCTCTCTCTCTCTCTCTCTCTCTCTCTCTCTCTCAAGGATGGAATGGAACCCTGGTCTTAGAAGCCTCTCTGAAACATTTATATATATATATTTATAAATTTACTTTATTATTTATTTTCGTATTTATATATTTATTTTATTTATCAGGAATTTTTGGAGGGAATATATTTTGCAGTTTTTCAGTTATCATTCTAATGGAAAAAACGAGAAATTATAAAAAATACATATGACTGTGTTATATATATTATATACATAATACATTCATACATTTTATACATTAATACATTTATATTTCATAAAGGGAGAGGAGGTAGAGAGAGAGAGAGAGAGAGAGAGAGACAGACAGACAGACAGACAGACAGACAACAGACAGGCAGACAGACAGACAGACAGACAGACAGAGACAGAGACAGACAGACAGACGGACAGACAGACAGACGGACAGACAGACAGACAGACAACAGAGACAGACAGACAGACAACAAGGATGGTAACTAAAGCCGAGAACTAAAGATACATATATTTTTACATTTCAGGTATACTGCATCACACACACACACACACACACACACACACAGACGGCAAATTCATTCATCACGCACACGCACACGCACTCACAATACACAGTATTTAACAAACACCGTCAAACAAGCGACGAAATAGTCTTTGTTGTTTTTGTTTGACCGTGTGGCGCAAATGTATTAATGTATGAGCGGATTTGTTATGCATGATATCTGGTTATGATACCCCTTCTTTCTCTCTCTCTCTCTCTCTCTCTCTCTCTCTCTCTCTCTCTCTCTCGGTTATTCACTATTCTGGTTATAATTCTCTGTCTGTCTGTCTGTCTCTGAAGTTGACAAAACGATGGCTATATTTATTTTACTGTATTGTTATTTCGCATTCTGTTCAGCAGCTGGAATTCATTACGAGTGGAATTATTTTTTCTGTTTTCTCTTGTTATTTTTTTTGTATTTTTACTGTGTGTGTGTGTGTGTGTGTGTGTGTGTGTGTGTGATATTATTAGTATAAGCTGCTAGATATTCCCTTTTATCATCATACGGACGATTTTATTTTACATAGATGATATAATTCCTGCAGTTACCGTTACTAATCTCTCTCTCTCTCTCTCTCTCTCTCTCTCTCTTAGGGTTATAATTTTTTTTTCAAATAAATGGAAGCCTGTATCATAAATTGATGAATTTTTGTTAAAAACAAAGAAAAAAGCCCTTATTCCTCTCAGTTTTAAAGAAAAGGTCTCCCCCAAATTTAAAAAAAAATGGATTACCATATATTTAACGTTACCACACGCAAGTTTAATCACTTTTTAAATCTTTATATATAATTTTCATAAATTTATAGACTTGCACAGAAGATTTTAGAACTGTTTAGAAATTTCTAGTACAGTTAGTAACGTTCTAGTATGGTTTAACATTGTTTAGAACATTCCAGAATAATCTAAATATTATAAAACGGGACAGTTTTCAGCATCTAACAGTTGTCTTCGCAGTTTGCAGGTGATAAGTCAGCATAATAATTCCCTCATGTGTTACTGTTATATATTAAATATTTTTGTTTTTCAGATAAGCATGCTGTCACACAAAAGACTTGATACTATCGTACAGAAGAACAAGGATGTCTGGACCAATAATTTGGTGCGGTTCCAGCAGTCACATAAAAGAAGAGGAGTTGGGCCTTTGGATGAATCTTCATTAGATGAAAAATGTAGAATGCCAAACCAAATGCAAGTTGTTGGACGTTACCAGTTTGTTGGAGCAATAATCAAAATAAGAAAAGAACGAATAGTCAAAATTTCCAAAGAAGTTACAAAAATATGGGAGAATAAATTGAACTTCCCACAGGTGTCAGATCAAGCAATGCAAGCAAAGCTTGACAAGGTGCTGAAATCATACGATGAATGTGTCAAGAGGGGAAAATATGATGCCCTAAATAAACTTTTAGATATCACAAAAGTAAATGGTCAATGGTTTTCCACTGAATATAAACAACTATACCACCTATAAGTGCAAAGCAAAGGAGAAGTAGGGTACTGAACAGGTCAAGTTTCAAGTAAGGAAACCATTCACCCTTCAAAAAGACGAAAACTGCCCGATGAACCGGTATTACCATTATCATCTTACGATCTTTTCATCCAGTGGTAGTTGCACTGAATCTGAAGACAGCGAATATAAGGATGAAGATGAGACTAATCATCCACCAACCAGAAAACACAACAGAAGTAAAGTTGCAACAAACTTGGTGACATCCGCTGGAGTATCGACAAATAAAGCCACTAATGCAAACAATTGTCACATGATGGTAGTGACATTCCAACTCCAAGTCAAGCAGCAGTTTACAAGTCAATATGCAAACAGGCTGCTACAGTGAAGGAGGAAATGATTGAAAAGTTACAGTTGGAAACATGATCTTTACATTTCGATGGAAAGCGGATTGATGAGTCCCAGGTAGTATTACTACAGAAATAAAACTGGATGCATTGCGTTTGGAAAATGGCAAAGCTGAAACTATTGCTGAAAGAATCGCTAAATTATTGATGAATGCAACTTATAGCATGCAATAAAGATGATCATTGCTGATACAATTAGCGTTAACACTGGGAAAAAGAGTGGAGTTGTTGTCAGATTACAAAAAAAGTTCTCGGATAAGTTTCAACAAACCACAATTTATCGGTTGTCAGCATCACATTCTGGACAGGATTCTCTGATTGGTGATGGACGAAGAACTTGGCACTAACACCTATTCTCCAAACATCAAATATCCATTTGTGTCTCAACTAATAAAGAATTATGAAAAACTAAAATCACAGTTTGTTAATGGAACGGAAGAGATCCTCGATTAGTCAGGATGGAGAGATGACATGAAGTTTTTGTACCATTTAATACGAGTGTTTAGATTCTTTGAAGAAAAAGGGCATTTTCCTTTCATTAACTTTCATAAAATTCCAAAAATCAGTAATACAAGGTGGAATTCAGGAGCAATTCTCGCTATCTTTGCATTCATTCTTTTACCTACCACAAGCAAGACTTTGGAGATGATAATTATGCAGATTCATTTCGTACAAATGGGCAGAGTACTGGTTTACTAATCAGATGTACAATGAAAATGACTTCAAGAACTTGTAAGAAATATTGAAACCTTACAACAAAGCATTAAACTCATTGCAGAATCACTGGAAGCAGGAGCCATCCTTACTCAGTATACCAAGAAGTAATCAGTGTGCAGAACGTGCAATCAAAATGATGCAGGAACTTTATGCTGCCTGCAGAAACAGAGCCAAATTGCAACATACATCAATTCTATGTAATAAACAGTGATTTTAATTATTAATGCATTTGTATAAGCTCTTTTGTTTTTTTGTATTGCTATACATGTAAATATACTCTTCCAAAAATCGATTTTTTTTTTTTTTATATTGGGGTGACCTTTTCTTAAAATTAAGAGGAATGAGGGCTTTTTTCCTTGTTTTTATGCAAAAGTTCATCGACTTGAGGTACAGGAACATAAGGTTGTAACAAAGTTATAACCCTAATATAGGGAGAGAGAGAAAGAGAGAGAGAGAGAGACTGTAAGGTATACATGTATGCCTGTCTGTCTGTATACAGTATATATAATATGTTTCTGTATCTGTATCATTCTGTTGTTTGTTATCCTTTTATCTACTCTTTTTGCCTCTCTTTCAATATCTATCCGTCTATCAATATTTTTCTCCATCTCCCTTTCTGTTTATATATCCATCCATCTATACATCTGTCTATATATATATATATATCTGTCAGTATTTCTCACCATCTGCCTGTGTGTTTATGTATCTATTCATCTACCTATCTATCAATCTATATCTGTCTATGAATAATTCTCATCATCAGCCTGTCTGTTTATATCTATCTATCCATCTGTCTATCTATCAGTTTATCTATGTCTATCAATATATCTCACCATCTGCCTATCTTTATATATATATATATATATATATATATATATATATATATATGTCTATCAGTATTTCTCACCATGTGCCTATCTAACTCTCTGCATCTATTTATTTGTGTCTATCAATATTTCTCACCATCTGCCTATCTGTTTATATATCTTATCCATCTATCCATCCATCCATCTATCAATCTATCTATCTATGTATCTAACTATCTATTTGTCTATATCTATCTATCTATTTTTTCCTTCCATCTATCGTCTCCTGGCCTTCTCCACCTGGGCCTGCCTCTTCCATCAATTTTGAGAGGACCATCTGGGAAAGGACGAAAAATGGGCCTCTCTCTCACTCGAAATTTGTATCTCTCCAAAAAATAAAGGAAATCAATAAATGAATAAATAAACAGAGATAGGATGATAAAAATAAATTATCTGTCTTCTAATTGTAGTGTTAAAGTAATGATGATAAAATGATAAAAATGATGAATTATTTGTCTGTGAAGAATATTTAAAAGATAATGAACTGGGAGAGATAAAGATGTGACGGAAAGAGAGAGAGAGAGAGAGAGAGAGAGAGAGAGAGAGAAACTCATACATTTACGTACATACGTGTGGAATGTCGATATGAAACACACACACACACAGTCAGTCAGTCCGCGATATCTGCTTCTGTTTTTATCCACTATACTTTCGCGAACTCGGGTCTTCTCGGTTGCGGACTCTCCATATCTGGCTTTCCGGCACTCCTCTTAGACAGGATACGTAGAGTTTGAAGTAAGTTTTCTAGTGGTTTCAGGAAACTCCTTGACACCCCCTCTAGCAGTTTTTCTTTTTTGTTACTGGGTGATATTTCGTGTATGTGTGTGTGTGTGTGTGTGTGTGTGTGTGTGTGTGTGTGTGTGTGTGTGTGTGTGTGTGTGTGTGTTGTTAGTAGTAGGAGTAGGCTAGTAGTAGTACTAGATTTATTATTATTATTATTATTATTATTATTATTATTACTATTTTCATTATGGTGGATCTAAAGAAAACGGGTACCTTCCGCCATTAGCGCTACGGAAAGCTGTTTTAAGGCTAACTATGCTATTATTACGGAAATCTTATAGGACTGACTACAAGATTATGCGTTTTGCTAGGAAGATTCCGTACACTCTCCTACTGTGAAGCGAGACTGTAAAATTTTTCTTTGTTTGTTTTATTAATGGACTGCATACTGAGGATATTCGCTGGCGCATCCATACAGAAATGACAATGATTAGATGGATGTGTAGTGCGACCTTAAATGCGAGGCTTGTGGGGGGTGGGGAGGGGGCTAGGATTACTATTGAAGAGTTGAGAGGACTGGTGGGACTGGAGTGTATTGGTGTTGTGATGAGGAAAGGTAGATTGAGGTGGTTTAGGAGGAGGGATGGGACTGGAATGTATTGATGTTGTGATGAGGAGGGGTAGATTGAAATTGTTTGGGAGGATGGATGGGACGGTAGTGAATTGGTGTTGTGATTAAGGTTGCAAAAAAAAAAAAAAATAAGTAACTTTTTTTAGTTCATGTTTAAAAAAAAAGTGTTTTTGTAGTGCCACAAATTTAGTATTCATGTATGTGTTTAGAGGTACTGTAATTTCTAAGTTAGATAGGGTGTAACCTGAATGTAACTTGCATTACTTTGGTGATAGAAACTCCATGTACAAACAGCTAGATAAGGAGTTTATTACAAGCTCACAGTAAAATAGTCTACCCTTCTTGGCTACCCGATATCAACTGATGCAATAACGCCGTCTTCAGGCGTGGGAAAGCATGCTGACCTAGCAAATTTAGTGGGGGCATGTATGCATTGGGGGGGGGACATATATACATCGGGGGTAGACATATTGTGGAGGGGGTACACTACTCCCCCGGGTAGCTGAGATGGTGTCTCCTGACACCAGGAGTTAAACGGTGGGTGATTATAGTAGTAAGGCAGGACCAGGGAGGTTTGTACAAGGGATAAGTATGATACAGGGGCAGTAGGGGAGACATGGCCATGTTGAGGGTAGGGAATTAGAACGATATATACAGATGAGATATACAAAGATTAATAGGTACAAATCCAGTAAGGGTCGAAGGGATATATGAACATAATGGGAATTACACAATAATAGTTTGATACATGATAAACAAGGAGTAGATATGAGATTTCTAGTGTTGTTCTTCCTTCATTTTTTTTTTTTGTGTGGATTTTCTGTAGGATACACTGTCACTGAGTAATGTATGAAAGAAATACCATCATTTTCTAGTAGGCAGAGTGCTGTTCACAGTTTGGTTGATTGTTAGATGGCAATGGTAGTCACTGAATGTGAGGGCACTAAGTACGAGGAGTTTCTACGTCGTGTGTAGGGCGTACTATGCCTGTAGCGACTCTGATTTCCTGGAGTCGACGTTCCATTTTTCTGACACAACAATGCACTGCATAGATGATGAGTAGAAAACCTATAAAAGCGATAACCACAGGGGGAAACACAACTGTTGGATGAACCCATGAACGGCTGAAGGCCGGAGAAAATTGATCCATAATGAAATCACTGTCATTGAGGAAGGTGAGCATGCGCAAGTGAGGGGAGGTGATGGTAATGTTGGCAGATGGTAGGGTTGAAGGCATGTCGATTGGTTGAAAGATGTCATAGGAGTGTTTACGAACAGCTTGGTGATAGCGAGTGGCGTAAGTGATGACGGACTCTGATTTGACGGTACAATAGTCAGGTGCTTTGTAGAGACCATAGCGGGGACGGAGCGAACGGAAGAACCAGGACACATGATTGTGACAGAGATGGGAACAGCAAAGAAGAAATACTGGACATGGTTGAGGTGAGCATGGTGGACCGGGAGGTCAGGAGCTGGGACAAAAGAACAGGCCGAGTAGATGGAATGGTTGCGAACTAAAGCAGACTCACAGGGTGTAGCACTGCTAGGGAAGATAGCGAAAAGGTGGGCAGCACAGAGACGAGAGGTCGGAGTAAGGGAGGAACATTGCTGGAGGTCTGTGGAAGAAAGGAAGGCAACGGAAAGAGGATCATGGGAGAGAAGGAAATATTCTGAAGGAACAGATACCTGTAACAAGGAGTTGTTGAGGCGGAAAGGGAAGGGAATGATGTGGAAAAGGTTAAAGGTTATGGCAGAACGGAGAGGAATATGGACGACGACGTATGTAGTGAGAAGAGTGGCTTCGAGAACAGGATAATAATATTCAAGGGAGGAGTAAGGGAGGACTGGGGAGAGACCGAAGGTGGAGTGAGCCCATTCCAGGACAGAACGGAGAGCTGAGACAGGTACTAAGTCGGCAGTGACACGTCCATTGATAGCATCGACCAGGATACGAACCAAGGTAGAGACTTGAGACAGGAGAGAGTCAATGGCTAGTTGGAGAATATCCATGTTGAGTTTGAGGTAGAAGAAGAAAATGTGTCAATGAGCTCAGTGAATCTGGTACTTATGTATTGCAATTGCCAGGAGAGTGGGAGGAAAAGGTTATAGAGATACTCATTTGGGTTGTGTGTCCCCATGAGGGCCGTGAGATGGTTCCTGATTCCGTGGAGCTGGTGCGCATAGGCAGGTAGGGCAATGGCTACGTCGGCCAGGGGCGCAGGATCGTAGCGCAAGGAGACCTCGCCTCCTGAGCTGACCAAGGCCCCGGGACGTACTCCACCATCGTCCTGACCTGACCCAGACCCCAGGAGGGTCAGCACCGTCAGCAGGGAGATCGCTAACATCGTACCTAGAAAATCAGGGTAGAGTTAATGGGGAAGGTCGTGAAGAGGTTGATGGGCAGAGCGCAGTTTGGACCGATATTGATTGATTGATGAATGAGCAGGTGGAGATGGAGAGGAAGGAGACTGAGGGATAGGTGGAGACAAAGTAGACTGAGAGATGGGAGGAGGGGAAGAGGGGGCAGGAGGTTGTGTAAGTGACTCTTCCAACACGAGGCCACGGGGTGCTCGCTTTAAGTCATCGACGTGGACCCATCTGGTGTCCCTAGTGGACAGGTCCTGGAGGTGAAATTTGTTGCCTTGTTGAGTGAGGACGCGGTAGGGCCCTGTAAATTTGTCATCCAACTTAGAAGAATGCGTATGGGAATGAGCAAAGACAAGATCGCCTACACTGATAGTGATAGGAGAGGCGGACTTATGTTGGCACTGCAGCATGTCCTCCTGAGAGGAAGCCAAAGTGGATTGGACATACTGGTGGATTGTCTGGAAGTTGTCCAATTTTAGTTAAACATAATCATCCATGTTGTAGATGGGTTCTGGCTTTGAGGATAAGAGAGAGTATGGGAGGTCCTTGTCAAAACCAAAAAGGACGAAGAAGGGAGATTCAGCAATGGATGCATTGATGGAACTATTGATGGAGGATGCCACTTGGGGAATCCAGTCATCCCAGGATGAACTATGGGAGCCTAGATGTCTGAGGCACTCTAAGATTTTTCGGTTGTGGCGTTCTACAAGGCCATTGGAAGCCGGATGGTTAGGCACGACATTGCACTTACTGATATGAAAGTGGCGACAGATCTCATCGAGAAGGCTATTGCTGAACTCTGTACCGTTATCAGTAAGAATGGTATGAGGGGTACTGAACGGGCAAATTACGTGATCGACAAGGGCACGTGCAACGCTCTTCGCGGTCTTATCGGAGAGGGGTTCGAGGACACAGTAGCGGGAGAAGTGGTCGACCGCTACGAACAAGTACTCAGCGCCAGATTCTGTGGGAGGTAGTTTTAAGAGATCGATTGAGACAGTTTCCCATGGTCGTGACGGGATAGGGTATTGTAAGAGAGGTGCTGGTAAGCCGGTTGATCCTTTGTGGCGGTGGCAGGAGAGGCAAGAGTCACAGTGGGCATTGATATTGCGGCGCATGGTTGGCCATTAGTATTTGAGACGTGCTTGGCGCAAGCATTGGTCTTTGCCTGGATGGGAAGCTTGAGGAGTATTATGAACAATATGAAGAACCTTTGGTATCAGGGCAGTGGGAACAACAAGTTGGCGTACTTCGCGAATGGGCATATCTTTGCTTGTTAGCAGTGTTTTCCTGTACAAGAGATCATCATCTAGCATGAACTCATCTAGTGATACTGGCAGAGTAGGTAAGGTCGAGGCATCGCCAGATTCTAGGAAATAAATGACTTTGGACCACATGGGGTCTTGGCGTTGAAAGTTTTGAACAACGTCTGACGTTAGTGTAGTATTTTCAGTTACTTCAGGCTGCAGTGATGTTATAGCTGCTGCTATGTGACGTGAGAGTGCATCTGCGACTACATTCAACTTGCCTGGTACATACTGAAAAGTGGGATTAAAGTCCTGGATGATGACAGACCATCTAGCTAGTCTACCTGTTAGGTTGCGATTCTTGAACAAATCACATAGTGGAAGGTGGTCTGTTTGGATATGCACTGGATAACCATAGACTATATCTCTGAAATGTTTCAAGGACCAGATTACCGCTAGCGCTTCGAGATCTGTGACACTGTAGTTACGTTCAGCGGTTGTAAGGGTGCGGCTAGCATACGCTATTACGCGCTTCCTTGATGCTTCATCGAGTTGCATCAAAACGGCACCAAGTCCAGTGCCTGAGGCTTCTGTGCAGAGAAGGAAAGGTGTGGTATAATCAGGGAATGCTAGAATAGGGGCATTTACAAGAGCTGTCTTTAGCTTTTGGAAAGCCTGGGACTGGTCGTTAGTCCAAACAAAGGGCACATTCTGCTTGAGTAAGTGGGTCAGAGGAGCGGCGATCTGCGCGTAATTCCTGATATAACGACGATAATAGCCACTGAGGCCCAGGAAACTTCGTACAGCGTCAGTAGTGGTAGGTTCTGGGAAGTTAATGATCGCCTTTGTTTTATCCTCATTAGTATGAATGCCTTGTGCATCTACGACATGGCCTAGGAATTTGATTTTCTTTCGCTGGAAGTCACATTTACTGAGATTGATTTTCAGGCCTGCGAGCTGGAGGCGTTCAAAGACTTGCTGGAGTTTGGTAAAATGATCAGGGATGGATTTACTCACAACAATGATATCATCTAGGTAAGCAAAAAGAGAGTGTCCCATCATACCGCTGAAGACTGAATGGATAAGTCGCATGAACACGGAAGGAGCATTTCTCGGACCAAAAGGGAGTCTCTTAAACTGAAAATGTCCAGAAGGGATGCTAAAGGCTGTAACTGGGCGAGAGGACTCTTCCATTTCGACCTGCCAGTACCCGCTGAGGAGGTCTAAAGATGAAAAGACTACGTTATTTTCACCAAGGGATTCTAGCAAATCAGTGAGGACAGGTAACGGGAAACGGTCTGGAACGGTGACAGAATTGACCTTACGATAGTCGACTACTGGTCTAAAGTTGCCGTCCTTCTTTGGTACTAAGAAAAGTGGGCTATTCCATGGACTGACGGAGGGTTCAATAATGTCCTGGTCTAACATGTTCTGTACCATTTGATCTGTTTGCTTTCTCTGGCTGTGAGGCAATCGATACGCTGGTATGTGAATCGGCTGAGTTCCTGGTAGTAGTTCAATCGATGTTTGACAAGGTCTGTTCTACCCATCGGTTCACCGGGTAAGGCAACCACGTTTCTGTACGAGGTCAGAAGGTCGAGGAGTTGAGGCGTATTTTCTGGGAAATCTGTGCAAGTGAGATGTGAGAGCATATCGGGTGAATGCGTCGGCGCAGATCCCGTAGAGTTAATAGTACATACACCGATTGGCGTATCATCAGTCTGAATAGTAGGAATTGAGGAATCCTGGCACATCTTTACGGCCGCTGGGTATACTAGGAAGTCTCCAATCTTTACACCACTTTTAAGTTTTAGTGGAGCATTTGTGACATTGAGCAAGTACAGGTAGCATAAACTGTCCTCTAAGACTGTACACCACGCTGACTCATAAGTCAAGCCATTCACACAACACGTCTCAGGTAGGGTTAGTACATCCACTCCTTCTTTCGCACCGGCAACACAAACAGAGACTTTGGTGAACTCATGCGGTAACAAAATTGTGCACGTATTCGTTACTGCACGTTTCGTCTCTGCGTGTTGGAGAAGATCATGCAGACTGTGTGAGGTAGGTAACTGAGACATGTCGGAGTCAGCGATAGTGTTGTCGGGAGAGGATGTAAGAGCCATGTTCGAGGGCTGAGATGATGTATCAGGAGACATTGAGGAATTTATGTCCTTGCTCTCAGTCAGTAAAGGAATGATCTCTGTGTTCTCAGATGATGATAGTGGCGGTTTGGGCTGGGTTGGACTTTGTGGTAGTGATAGGGACAGAGGTAATTGAAGGACTGATTTGATCGTAAGAACAGGACGGGGACATTCCATAGTGTAAACCGGGAATCCAGAAATGTCTATACTACCACAAGCAGGTAATAATGCAATGGAATGTTGTGCCATGGTGGAGAAACCAATAAGGGCATCTGCGGGATACTGCAAGTCATTAGTGACATGAAATTCAATGAGGATAGGGGGCAAAGCTCTGTGGAGTTTGACTTCAAGGGTGACTCTTCCCTTAACCTTAAACTCTGAGCCGTTAACACCACATAGGCGAATGTCTGGTGGTTCTAGGAAACTGACGTGGTTGTGATGGCGATGAACAATTTGTAAGGAATTTTCGGAGATGAGATTTACTATAGATCCTGTGTCCAAGAAGAATGACGTTGGTATGTCATGACTGCTGCCGAGAATGACTAAACCCGAGGATGTTATGGGACCTACATGGCGGATGGGGAGTTGGGTTTCTGGTTCTACGTGATATTGGTCCGATACGGGCGCGGGGCTTCCCCCGACTGTGGGCGGTTGAGGTAATGACATTCCTCAGTGGTGTGAGTCGTGCTTGATTTGTGGTATTTGCAGTGTGGACGATGTGAGCGGGAAGGCGTACGCTGTCTGGTTTGGGAGTGAGGACGTCTGTATGTACGGTCGCAACTGGATGCTCGATGTCCAGGATGACCACAGTACCAGCAAAGAATCGAAGATTGTCTGTTCCGTCGGGCACTAGATTGATCACGACCTGCGGTACGAGAGCGATGTGTGGCAGGTCTGCCGCGTGTGGTGGGACGGGAGTGAGATTGGTCTGGGGTAGTGGAGGTGTGACAGACTGAGGAGGCCAAGGGTTGGGTGGTGCCCTGACGCGTGTAGTTCGATCCTGTTCTTTCATGAATGGCTTTAGTGACCTGAATAATTTTATCTCCTGGATTGAAACCGATTTCCAAGGCTAGCTCTCGCTGTTTAGGAGTAAGCCAGTGAAGGAATCTGAGGTAACCAATTAAGTCAGCAAAGTTGGTGAGTGAAAGCATTGGAATGCCATTCTTGTCTTCTAACCATTTCGTGCCTACCAGTAATTGGAGCATCTCGCTACTAGTTGCTTTCATGGCGGTGGCAGCTTCGCGGAGCTTGGCATATTGCGCTGGGACGTGCAAGTCCTCATCTAGTTGGTTTAGGAGATTAATGAATCCCATGAGAGACGCGGTATTTGAATGGTGGCAACAAAGGCTGATGAGTTCCGTACGAAAATCAGCAAAGGTACGAATGCTATCGAAATGTCCTGCACGGATCGCGGATCCGATGTCTGATTTACTGTGATGCAAGCAACCGAGGAGGTAAGCTACTTTGAGCGATTCCTCGGTAATTTGTCTATTATTTATTTCGGTTTCGACTTCTCTGAGGAAATCATAGACAGACCAAGTTGGGTCCTGGCCGGTAAATTTGGGACGATTGGCATCGTCGAGATAGATAGACTGTGGAGGGTTGGCCATGGCTGGAAGTGCAGAAGTGGCGGCACGAGAGGTGTGGGAGAGAGAGAAGGTAGTGGCAGTTAATGGCGAGCAAGACGGGGTATGAAGGGAGGCAGGAGAGGGAACGACAGGGGAAGGAGTAGAGGAAGAAGAAGGGAGTGTAGAGGCAGGAGTAGAGGAAGAAGAAGGGAGTGTAGAGGCAGGAGTAGAGGAGGAGGTATCTGGATTTACGAGGGTAGGACGGGTAGTAAGTGATTCTGCGGGAAGTGAAACGGGAGTCTCAGGTACTGGGCGGTGGTACTCTTTGCCACTTCGTAAATGAGTGATTGTGTTAGAGTCGGCAGACGGGGTATGAGCAGGTGATGTTTCCGGGTCGAGAGGGCTGGTGGTAAGCGGTTGACATGGAAAGTATGACATTTAATGCGGCAATGGAAGATGAAAGGATGAAGATGGATACGTAGGTGGAAATGTATAAATAACAATGAGAGAATGGAATACACTAGGTGTGAAAATGAATGAAGGTGCGGGCATGGATGGTGTAAATAATATGCGAAGGATGAGATGGATAATAAATAACGTAGGTGAAGATAAAAACGGGGTAATGGAAATGAGATGGAATATTTACAATAACCAATCTGTAGAGAAAATCGAGGATAATCTCTATAGAAAGGAAATATATACTATAGTTACACAGTAGAAACGGGAGGGTCGAGATGTATGACGTGCAGGGTGGCTGGGCATAGCTGGGCTGGGGCGGGGCGGGGCGGGGCGACGGGGCGGGGCTGGGCGGCGGGGCAGAGACAGCTGGGCGGAGAGGAGAAGAGACGCCGCGATGAATCACCGGCAGGGAGTGGCGGTCTGAGGAGGCTCCGTAATGCAGACCAGATGCGGGTGACGGCGGAGGCCGGTGGTGGGTGGTGAGGCAGATGTCGGCGCAAGGCAGGTGTAGAGCTGGTGAATTGCAAATGCAGAGAATGGTGGTGGGCAGACAGCGGGCAGACAGCGATAAGTGGCACCGTGGGGGCAGGAGCTATGATGAGTCCGGAACAGGTGCTGGGAACAGGTGCAACAGGTGCGTAGGTCGGCGACGGTGACACTTGCGGACAGGAACAAGGCGAATGGGTGCGGTTGTTTGAGAGGTGAGCACTGGCGAGAAAAATGGTACACTCGAAAAGCACAGCCAAGGTATAGAGGCACGGAGGAAGGGGCGAGGCTGGCAGATGCAAGACGTCGTGTATCTTGTTGTATCACTAAAAATCCAAGGAGGCGGTCAGAATGTGATGGTTCGAAACACCGCTGCTACCAAATGTAACTTGCAATACTTTGGTGATAGAAACTCCGTGTACAAACAGCTAGATAAGGAGTTTATTACAAGCTCACAGTAAAATCGTCTACCCTTCTTGGCTGCCCGATATCAACTGATGCAATAACGCCGTCTTCAGGCGTGGGAAAGCATGCTGACCTAGCAAATTTAGTGGGGGCATGTATGCATTGGGGGGGGACATATATACATCGGGGGTAGACATATTGTGGAAGGGGTACATGAATACTAGTCTATAAATTCCTATCCTAAGTAGTAATTCATATGTTAATGATTGATGTCGGGTTAACTTTATTTTTATATGTATGCATCTCTGTATCTATGCATTGAGTAGTGTAGTTGTGGATGTTGAGCTTTGGGAATTCCTCCATCTGGTCGAGTAATGAATAACATATGCGAGCAGTCTTTCTCCTTGTTGTGTGTCGTTGTGGGGCGCCAAGTTTAAACCTTATACAGAGTAATGATGGGTATACAATTCTTTCCGTATCCTAGTTGTGAAATGCTTACCAATGAAGCTGCTAGAACCCAAATATGTAAGATTAACAGTCAAAAAGGCCTAAATAATGTCATTTGTGAGGATTTAATAGTCCCGCTTGCCTTAGCCGTCACTAGATGGCATAAGCTGCCACAAAATTCAAGGTGGGATAGTGGTAAATTCAGTATCTAAACTAAGTAAGTATTGAATCCCAAATTTTCCCCAATTCAATCAAAAGTCCTGGTGTCATGTGTACACTGCCAAATAAATCGGGAAGAGAATTGAAACCCACCATATTTCAAAAACACCAACTCATTTGATCTAGCAGTGGCGTCTCTGGTGTACCCGGGGAACCCCATTCGCTGCTCAGACATCGTGTGTAATGGACGTTGGTTCAGTCCCCAGACAACGGCGACGCCAGAGTGTGCACGAGGCCTTCTCGTGATATTGCCCATAGACTCTTACATACACACATTACACTACCCATGAATTATTTTATAAACCAAATGTAGTTGTAATGGTATCATAGACCTATCAAGTGAACTTCTTTTTTTTTGTAGATCAGGAATAGAAATTTAAAAGTGATGCGATCTTGTAACGGAAAGGCGAAATTCAAATTCATTAACCGTTTTCTTTCTCTTATATGAATGTGTTAGAAAATTAGGAGCGTGGAAGGGAACTTAGTGGTTGTGAGCAATAATGTGATTTTTGAATTGTATCTCGAGGCTAAACAAGCCCGAATGATTATGTATTCTTGGTGATTATCCAATTGTAAATTGTACCTCGAGGCTAAACAAGCCCGAGTGATTATGCATTTTGGTGATTATGTAGTAATGATGATTATGAACTATTAATAATTATGAATTGATAGTGTTTGTGGATTATAGAGAATTGCATGATGAGAGTATACTATACGAACGAAATAGAACACGAGTAATTATTTTTATTGGTTCGAGGCTATGCCAGGCCGAAAAGACAACCCACGCTCGTACAAAGGTACCTGTCTTGAGGCTATTATCGAGCCCAAGAATAACTGACAAAAAAAGTAAGGTATGATGACCTCAGAAATCGCTTGTATGTACCAAATTGTTTTCGCCTGGTGACAGTGTTGTAGGAATGATCACCCAAACCATGGTTTTAATGTAGAACCTTCTTTCATATGACAAAAGGTCATGTAATTAAAAATGTCTTTTGAAAACCAGTATAAAATTATTAAAGTAGAGTAAAGTATATGTCATTTTTTTTTTCTTGTTATACCTAATCAAGGGAATTATGTCCTCATGCCTAACTCACTCCCCTTGCAATTCAAGATTCCTTCGCTTAGGGAACGACGACCACACGTGGTACTGACTTAATCTAGACTCGGCCAAAAACTACAAACGCTACCAAAATGTTCTTAAACAATTATCATCTACCATACCAAGTCAAAACACCACCCCCTCCCCCCTTTTGTTTTATTGAAGTGAATTTTCTATTAACCAAGGAGGGGAGACTAAGTCGAGTACCATCTGTATTATCATAGGTTAGTTAACCAGTACCAACAACCGGTAAGATCATAAATCCTAACATTACACTGATTGAAAAATAACGGCGGAAGAAAATTCTTACCGTTACACTGGTGTCAACCGGTGGGATAAAAATTACTGTTATTACATTTTTTATAAGATTTTTGTTTTTAATCTTTATTTCCTAATTTCCCGGTACGGATATTTGATTATTCTTATACAATTTTCTATGCCAAAAGTTCATATTTTGAGGGTCAGACATTAGTCAAACATTCTGACAGTCCTGGAAAGAGTAAAAATACAATAAATATTTCCCCTGTAACCTGTTTGAACTGTGTTGACAAGGTGTTTATGTATTCCAAAATTTGCGTGATATTAACCAAGTTTCCTACCCCACGTTAGAGGAGGTAGCAGGGCCAGGAGTCAGGACTAGAACGTCTGACGAGTCTGACCTTCAGGCTTGATAACTGACTGCCTTAAACCTTATAACACAGTGAAATTTCTTTACTCCTTCCTTAATTCTTGTTCTCATGACTGTAATTGTTTGATAATACTGCTTCAGCGCAAGGCTCAAGCTGTATCAGTTTTTGTACAAAGGACCTCTACAGTAAGTACAACAAAAGTAAACACGATCTTTATCATTCATAATGTAACAAAGATAGGGTAGGGAGATACAACAATCTCTGTACTTTACCTTTATTATGTATACAGTATAATAAACACCAGATTAATAAGGACTACAAAAGGTATATAAATTAATATATATACTTGTTCTGGCAGATTAACTGTTGCATGACTTGCATATTATTAAACAGGTTATTAAAATATACTTTGGTTGCACCATGTACAGTTATATGTATCAGTAGTCCAAATGGTTCTAATTCTATTACACATAACTTAGATTGGCTTAAGGAACTCTTATATTGCTGTAAATTCCTGTAATAACCTTTAAAAGAATAGTTTTGCCTATTAAAAAAAAATAAAAAAGATTCTACTTAAAAAAAAGTTTTTTATTTAAAAAAAGAACGCGTTTTTTTTCTTTTTTTGCTTCGCATCACTAGTTGTGATGAGGAGGGGTAGATTGAGATGGTGTGGGAGGGAGGATGGGACTGGAGTGTGTTTGAGTTTTGATGAGGTGGGGTAGGTTGAGATGGCTTTAGAGGAAGGATGGGATTGGAGTGTGTTGGAGTTGTGATGAGGTGGAGTAGATTGAGATGGTTTGGGAGGAAGGATTGGACTGGAATGTATTGGTGTTGTGATGAGGTGGGGTAGATTGAGGTGGTTTGGGAGAAAGGATGGGACTGGAGTGTATTGGTGTTGTGATGAGGAGGGGTAAATTGAGGTGGTTTGGGAGGAAGGATTGGACTGGAATGTATTGGTGTTGTGATGAGGAGAGGTAGATTGAGGTGGTTTGGGGGGAAGGATGGGACTGGAGTGTATTGGTGTTGTGATGAGGAGGGGTAAATTGAGGTGGTTTGGGAGGAAGGATTGGACTGGAATGTATTGGTGTTGTGATGAGGAGGGGGAGATCGACATGGTTTGGGAGGAAGGATGGGACTGGAATGTATTGGTGTCGTAATGAGGAGGGGTAGATTGAGATGGTTGGGGCACGTGGATGGATAGATGATGACGGTTGGGTGAGGAGGGTGAGAAGTGTGGACGTTGAGGATAGAGCTGCGAGAGGCAGACCGAAAAAGACCTGGGACGAAATCATAGAGTGTGACCTCATGGATAAAGGACTGAATAGGGAGGCTACCAGAGATCAAGCAGCGTAGTAAAGCCTTTATAAACGATACGGTACGATAGGAACGAAGTGGGAGAGAATGCAAACTAACATCCTCTAGAACCGTGATTAAAAGAAATAATTTTGTGCCCATCAGTAAATCAATTTCCCTCTTTCCTGGTCGTCTTCATTAACATCAGGATATTTTTCAAGATATTTCAGTTCCAAGGCAACTCTCGCTCTACATAATCCACTTACACGCATCGCAGGAACTTATATTCTTTAAATCGCCATTTTTTTATCTTTGCGATTTGTCTCCTTCCCCCCCCCCATTCCTCCGCTCTTCCACGCTTCCTTCACTCCCCCACCCTTCCTTCACTCCCCCACCCTTCCTTCACTACCCCACCCTTCCTTCACTTCCCCACCCTTCCTTCACACCCCCACCCTTCCTTCACTCCACTCTTCCTTCACTCCCCCACCCTTCCTTCACTCCCCCACCCTTCTTTCACTCCCCCACCCTTCCTTCACTCCCCCACCCTTCCTTCACTCCCCCACCCTTCCTTCACTCCCCCATCCTTCCTTCACTCCCCCACCCTTCCTTCACTTCCCTACCCTTCCTTCACTCCCCCACCCTTCCTTCACTCCCCCACCCTTCTTTCACTCCCCCACCCTTCCTTCACTCCCCCACCCTTCCTTCACTCCCCCACCCTTCCTTCACTTCCCCACCCTTCCTTCACTCCCTTACCCTTCCTTCACTTCCCCACCCTTCCTTCACTCCCCCACCCTTCCTTCACTCCCTCACCCTTCCTTCACTCCCCCACCCTTCCTTCACTCCCCCACCCTTCCTTCACTCCCCCACCCTTCCTTCACCCTACCGTCTTTCACCCTCCCACCCTTCCATCACCCTCCCACCCCTCCATCATCCTCCACCCTACCTTCACCCTCTCACTCTTCCTTCACTCCTCCACCCTTCCTTCACCCCCCCCCACCCTCCTGCGCCAGCCTCCCAACCACACCACGTCTCACGGTCAGATTACAATACATGACGCTGGAAAAACCGTCTGAAGAAAGCGTCTGGAATCCTAGAATAGCGCTTGCACATTTAAATCTTTCTCAGTGTCTCAGTTTTGCGATCCCCCCCCCCTGTTGCTTCTTTACATTGTCATATTCTAGCTACTCTCTCTCTCTCTCTCTCTCTCTCTCTCTCTCTCTCTCCTGACCAATATAAGCTATTTTAAGTTGACAAAACTAGTATGCCTATGCATCTTAAATCACACTTATTACCCTGGAGAGAGAGAGAGAGAGAGAGAGAGAGAGAGAGATTGGAAAAACACGTCTTGATTTTGAAAAAGTTCGGCATGTAGACCTTATCTCGAAAAATCATATATATTTTTTTTTAATTCACAAACACGAGGATAAATTTTCTTCCCAAATCACATCAGTCACGCTATAAAAACAGTCTGAAAAAAGCGTCTGAATTCTTTTAACTGCTCTTTGCTTACCACGGGAGGATTTTTCTCAGGACGCATTTCCACCGCTGTTCAAAGTTATGTTGCCTAAAGATCACAAATACGAGGATAAATATGCGTCATAAATCTTGTATCTATCTCTGTCTACCTATAGCCCGACGCCCTAATCCCGCAAAGGGTGGCCGCAGACAAAACGCCTCCAAGTCGCTCTGTCACTAACCATTTGACTACTCTCCCCCCAACTCACTCCCCCCTTCCTCATACACCTCTCAACTCCATCCCTTCACCTCATCCTCGGTCTTTCCCTCCCTCTCCCTCCCTTCACCTCACCTACATACACCCTCTTAGCCAGTCTTTCATTCTCCATTCTCTCCACATGTCCAAACCACCTCAGTGTATTTCTCCTAATCTTCTCAACCACATCCACATCCACCCCACAACGTTCCTTCACTTCTTCATTCGTCAACCTGTTCTTCCATGTCACTCCACATGCTCCTCTCAAGTAAATCATTTCCACTGCTCTCACTCTTAACTTGTTCCCCTCTTGCAAGGTCCATGCTTCGCTTCCATACGTCAGAGTAGGGATCACAATACTATCATACAATGACTTCTTAACTTCCATACTCACCTCCCTATTTCTCATCACTGCTTTAAGTGAACCAACAACCTTCCTTCCCTGCTATACCCTTTCACGCACTTCATCTCCCAAGGTTCCATCCTTACTCATCACACTACCCAAGTACTTGAATGCACTCATATTCTCCATATCCTCGCCATCCAACCTCATTGTACACTCTGTGACTTCATTCCTCTCAAACACCATAACTTTACTCTTGTTTACATTAACTTTCAGATTCCTCTTCCTACACACTGTCCCAAATTCATTCACCAAACCTTGCAACTCCCATTCATCTTCACTCAACAATACTGTATCATCAGCAAACAACAACATCGGAATCTTCCAAATCTCACTCTCATTCAGTAGAGCCACCCCCACATGCACTGTCCTACCTTGCACCTCCTTCACAACCCCATCCATGTATATATTAAACAGCCATGGAGACATCACACAACCCTGTTTCAGTCCCATACCGAGATCAAAGAACTCATCAGCTCACCATCCACTCGCACCGTAGCCCTAGCTCCTTCATACATACTCTTCACAGCATTCACCAATTTCCCCTCCACTCCATATATTCTTAATACCTTCCACATACCTTGCCTATCTATTCTGTCATAAGTTTTCTCCAAGTCCATGAAGGCAGCATACACTTTCTTTCCCTTCTCTAGATACTTCTCCACTAAACATCTTAAAACAAATATCTGATCTACACACCCTTTTCCCTTCCTAAGTCCCCCTTGTTCTTCTCCAACTAGCTCCTCTGTCATATGCCTAACCCTATCAATGAGTATTCCACCATATATTTTTCCAGTCACACTAAGAAGGCAAATCCCCCTATGGTTACCACATACTTCTCTCTCCCCTTTTCCTTTGTATAAAGGAACAATTATACCTGATTTCCAATCCTCCGGAACCCTTCCCTCTTCCCAAGCCAATCTACATAACTTCCATATCCATTCCACTACAATCTCACTCCCATACCTAAGCATTTCACCACACACTCCATCAATTCCTGGGGCCTTTCCCATCTTGATCTTCTTCATTACTTCCACTATTTCCACCCTACTGATCTCTTCCTCCCTCCTCTCGTCTCTCCTTCTCCCAGCCATTCCCCAACCACTTATACTCTCACTGTTCTCACTCTCTACATTCAACAAATCCTCAAAGTGCTCCTTCCATCTCCTCAATTTCTCCCTCTTCTCCACCAACAATCTATTATTCCTATCTTTCACTCCCCTACTATTTCCCCTTTCACACTGCCTTACTTTCTTTACCTCCTTCCAAACCAATTTCATACTCTCCCTCCATTTCACACTCAAATTCCTTCCAAACTCTTCATCCACTTTCTTCTTACTCTCCTTCATCAATCTCTTCACCTCCCTTCTCCTGCTCACATTTACCTCTCTCTTCTCTCTCTCATCTTCTCCCCTACCTCTACTCGCTAGCCATTCACTATATGCCTTTTTCTTTTGTTCCACAGCTCGTTTCACCTCATCATTCCACCATGCTGTCCCTTGCACACCCCTACATTTCCTCCTCATTCCACAAACCACCTCACACGCTATGCCTATCTCTTCCGTGAATATCTTACATACGTCTTCCACCCCTTCCATCTGCTCTAACTCATTCCTTCCCAATCTCTCTTCCACGATGCTCTTATAGGCTACTCTGCCATTTTCTCACTGTCTTGCAATTTCTCCACTCTTCTCACAGGAGCTGTTTCCTCCTGTCTTCCCCTTCGTCTCTTCACCTATTTTCTTTGTAGCCTTACCTGGGCCATCACTAAGTGATGGTCCGAGATTCCATTTCCGCACCCTCTCCACACACTTACATCCACCACTTGTCTTCTCATTCGCTCATTCACGCACACGTAATCTATCATTGCCTTTCGTTCAACAAGTTCACCATCCATCCTCCTCATAACTCTCCATGTATACCTGTGGATCATCTTATGCCGAAGGTAGGTGTTAGCCATTGCTAACCCCTTACCAGCTGGAAAAACCGTCTGGAAAAGCGTCTGGATCTGTTAATGTGAGAGACAGACAATGAACTGAAAAATACATACACCTTTCTTTTCTTATATTACAAACACAAGGATAAATATGCTTCCATATCTCATATCACACAGGAAAAACCGTCTGGAATCTGTTAATAGTTCTTTGCTCACCACTGGGAATTTTCTGAAGGCTTCGTGAACTTTAAAGCACGCAAATTTTCCCTCCCCTAGCCAAAATTTAGTCACGTTAACTTCACAGACACGTGTATAAATGTTTCTTAAATCACAACACTGGCAAGAAAATCGTCTGGAAAAAGCGTTCGGAATGAGTTAAAGGGAGGGACGGTTTACAATATACCTTCCAGTTTTTCCAGTTCCAGTAAAACCATTCGGAAAAAGGTGCTATAGGTCTGTCAAAAATCGTCTGGAAAAGCGTCTTTAAAGTCTTAAAGGGAGGGACGGTTCACAATATACTTTCTAGTTTTCCAGTTCCAGAAAAATCCTGAAAAAAAAATTAGAATTCCGGCAAAAAATCGTCTGGGAAAGCATCTGGAGTCGTAACTCCAGGGACGGTTCTCAATATACCTTCCAGTTTTCCAGTTCCTGAAAAACCATTAAAAAAAAAAAAAAAAAACGTTAAAATGCCGTTAACGTTTTCAGCCGACATTGGCGGCGCGAACTTCAAAAAAATAACATATTTTCCCGTTCCTCGTGGCCAAAGTTAAGCGCCTCTAAGTTCACAAGCATGAGTATAAATATGCTTCCTAAATCACATCTTCCCTTCCTCCGCCCACCAAACTCCGCCCTCGTAAAGAGTATTAACTTTATAAAAAAAAAAAAAAAAAGCAAACACAAAAAGTAGCGCCTCTCGTTTTTTTTTTTTTTTTTTTCCAGGAATACATCATCATGCAGCGGGTTTATTTACTCTGACAATGTTCCTTTTTATATAGATAGATAGACAGACAGATATAATTATCATCGCCCTCGTAATAATAATCCTTAGGAGTCTTCATATTTTAATCTCGTAGGAATAAGGGACTTCTTGCCGTCTTTTTCATTCATTCACTGTGCGTACATCATTAGACTACACTTAACTAGCAGGGGTATCCCGAGTTGCCCGAGTAAAACCCTATGATCCTGCAGAGCGACATTGCCTGGAACCCTGGATGGACACTACCCTTGTGCGAGAAGACCCCGGGGTTCCAATTTGCCCGTTGAGCCAATGTTCCCTACTTTCCAGTTATTATTATTATTATTATTATTATTATTATTATTATTATTATCATTATTATTATTATTGTATTATTATTATTATTATTATATTACTATTATTATTAACCCTCCTCCTCCTCCTCCTCCTCTACTATTACTCTTACTTTCGACCTGTGATGGGCTGTGGATCACTGAGGGTCCCTGTTAGTCAAGCGAACACCATCGGGATTTTTTTTAATGTACCAGGGGTCACTGCTTCAGGATGAAACTTGTGTACTTGTCCCACATGGGAGAGTTCCTTGTCTCAGTGGAGCAAACGGAGCTAGGGCCTGATTGACTGCTGCCTACCTTAAAAGAGCCAGGCAAGGCTGCCGCACCACTCCTAAATATCCACACTGTGCAGTGTGTAGCTTCCACATTATGTCCGCAGACTTCCCATTAACTCAACGTACTGGTTTATAATGTCATGCCGTAACTATTATTTCATTTGTTTACTTTCTCTTTCAGGTTACTCTATCGGGTAGCTTATAGATAAAGTATTATAGAATGTGACTTTTCCTTTCCAGTGTTTCCGATAAAATTTCTATGTCAGTTT
Source organism: Coenobita brevimanus (assembly GCF_032717465.1). Lineage (NCBI taxonomy): Eukaryota > Metazoa > Arthropoda > Malacostraca > Decapoda > Coenobitidae > Coenobita > Coenobita brevimanus. The sequence goes on from NC_137069.1 coordinate 23,136,103, forward strand.
TTCCATGCTGCATGGTGGTTTTTCTCACTTTTTCCTGGAGGGTTTGGTGGTGGGGGGAGCCTTCTTGCTTTACTATCCTTATCCTTCAGCATGTAGAGTTAGATCTTGTAGTCATAGTTTTCTCTAACAAGCAGCCTCGAAAGGACCATAAGGTCTGTTGCTGTTTGATTTCCTGTGTAATCCTGTGTAATCCTATAATCCTCCTCCTCCTCCTCCTCCTCTTCGTCTGCTTCTTTTCCTTCTCCTCCATCTCTCTTCAAGCATCTTAGTTTCAACATAGCTTTTCCTTCATCCAAATTTCATGCATCCATTTCCCTCGCTTGGTTGGCTTTCTTGCAACGTCTGCATCTTGCACAACCCCGTAAGTAATTCCCAACTGCACACTCATGTTGCATGATTATAATAATAATAATAATAATTATTATTATTATTATTATTATTATTATTCTCTCTCTCTCTCTCTCTCTCTCTGAAGAAGCAGCCCTCATCTTAAAGGAAGGCGGCTGCGTTGTCTTAAAAGCCTCCAAGAAAGATACTAATGTTGGCAATAAAAATCCGTCTTTATTGCACGTTATCTTTCTCCATCTCCAGACGATTTTGTTTTGATGTGAAGAAACTATAGGACCTGCAGGGGCTAGGGAACAAGGTGGGAAGCCCTTAAAGTTAGTGGGGTCTCTCTCTCTCTCTCTCTCTCTCTCTCTCTCTCTCTCTCTCTCTCTCTCTCTCTCACACACACACACACACACACACAACAGGTCTACCCCTAAGCCCTTGTACACAAATCATGTTGCGGTAAGAGGCATAAAATTGACAAATGTTTCCCTTCACACCTCGCCCCCCAAACCACACCAGAGTGTTAGGGAAAGTTGCCCGCAGCAACAACACAACAAAAACAACAGCAATAACAACAAAAACAATAAAAACAAAAACACTAAAACAACCAAAACATAAACAACAAAGGCAACAACAACAACAATGTAACAAACAGACCAACAAAAACAATAAAAAACAACAAAAACAACAAAAACAGCATCAAAAATGACAACCAAAACAACAGAAACAAAACCAACAAAAAACAACAAAAGCAACAAAAGCAGCAAAAAAAAAAAAAAAAAAAAAAAATGGCAACAACAAAAACAAAAAAACAATAAAACAACAGACAACAGAAGGAACTATAACAACAAAAAAGAACATAAGCAGTATCAATATCGACAACCAAAACTAGAGCAACAACAAAAACAAAAACAACGAAAACAACAAAAAATAACAAAACAACAAAAAAGCAACAAAAACAACAAATGCATCAACTACAACAAAAACAACAGCAGGAACAACAAAAATAACAGCAGCAACAACAACAGCAACAAAACCAACAAAAAACAAAAACAGCAAAACAGCAAATATAAAAACAAACATGAAGCAAAAAACAACAAAAACCCAAACAACACAAACAGCAACAACAAAAACAACAGAACAACAAACACAATATCTTCTATCGGCGGATTATAATTCAAATGTTGGGGGGATTTACTTGTCCAATTAAAGTTTTGTTTTGTGTGATATTATGGCAGGAAGTTACGGTGTGTGTGTGTGTGTGTGTGTGTGTGTGTGTGTGTGTGTGTGTGTGTGTGTGTGTGCATTTTTTTTCCTTTTCCTACTTTTACCTTTCTTCTACTTCGTTCACTAATCTCATAAATTTTCGTTCATTTTTTCTGCATTCTTATCTTCCCAGCTTAGAAGTTACACTCCTTATTGGCACCGTGGTGGAGGGGGAGGCCGAGGATGAGATGGAGGGATGGAGTGTACAGGTATATGGGAGAATGGTGTGACCTGGGGGGATGGCAGGGAAATGACAAGGGACAGGGCGACATGGAGGCGATTTGTATGTGGCAACCCCTTGCGTGATTAAGGCATCTGGCAATAGATATTTAACACCTTGGCCTGTATTCTCGACTGTTGTGAAGTATCTCTAGCACTTGTTTTTAAGTCGTGGATTAATGCTGGATGGTATGTTTTTTATAGAGCCACAGTCGGTGTTAAAGTGTACGAAAGTAGTACTGGATAGTGTGCAGAGTAAATCGCTGGGAAGGAGGTGCTTGAATGAAGGAAGGAAGGTGAGAGGATGTAAAGAAAGAAGGAACCAAGGAAGAAAGATGTAGAGAAGGAAAGAAGGAAGGAAGGAAAAATGTAAAGAAGGAAGGAAGGAAAGAAAGAGATAAAGACGGAAGGAAGGGAAGGAGAAAGGACGGAAAAATGCAAAGAAGGAAGGAAGCAAGGAGTAACGAACAAAGGAAGGATGGAAGGAGTAAGACTCAAATGAAAGGACGGAAGGAAGGAAAGTGGAACTAAATAAAAGAAGGAGGGATAAAAGGAAGAAGGAAAAGACAGGTAAAATAAATAACAGTACATCATTTCTCTCTCTCTCAAGTCCTCATCTTTATAATCCCTTCTTAGTAGTATATACTTGTAAAAAAAGTGAGGGCATAACAACAGCTTCCTGGGGGAATGAGAGAAGAGGGGATATTACTTTGCGTGGGAAGGTGAAGATGTTAAGGAATAGATTTGTGTATATAAACGAATGTTTGTCTGCCTGTTCTCTCTGGAAATCGTGCGGGGTGCATATAGAACTCTCTAAACAGCTCTGACAGGTGCAGCTTTTTATGGCGAATTTAAATGTGTACGTTGCAGTTGCTAAAATGGACAAAATTTGAACGAACTAGATATAATCGTCAGCGTGGTGGAAACATGGTAGCAAATTACTGTAGAGTTTTTTAAATAACTTTTACAACCATATTACAGTAACAGCTACAATGGGTGGGATGGGTGGACGGACTGGTGTGGTTGCCAGGGTGGATAGGGATGGGTGGGTAGGGTTAGTGGGTGGGTGAGTAGTGGAAAAGTCCATGGTAGGAATAGGTCCATTGGGAGTCGATATGCACGATCATAGAGTTTTACCAGGGCAATGCGTGACATGTGCGGGTGTGTGGTATGTAGGAGGACTACTGGGCCTTGGGAGCAGGCTGCCAAGCCTATGTCCAGAGTCTGACACATTAAAAAAAAAAAAATCCTGCTAGTAATAGAAAAATACGTAATGGGGAAAGAGATAATGGATAAACAGGTAAATAGTAGGTAATAGGAAATAGGTAGTAGATAAACTGGTAAAGAAACAAAGTAAGCAAAAGGAAGTTTCCAGCCTAACTGATATAGGTAAGCAGATAATAGGTAGGTAGGTAACAGGAAGTAGGTAATAAATAAATGTCAATAGACACTTGGAAGTAGGTAATAAGTAGGTAAATAGAAAGGCAAATAGGTAATAGGCAGTAGGTAATACAGATAAATTAAAAAATAAACGGGGCCCTCCCCGTCTGTCTCTTAATTTTTTAAGAGGATAGAAAAAATATATATATAGGCTTCTAACAGCTTACCTGGAGAGAGAGAGAGAGAGAGAGAGAGAGAGAGAGAGAGAGAGAGAATCATTTTCGGTGGGAAAATTTACAGTAACTAGTCATTTATAAGGCGATTTAGCAGTGAATACCCGACCATGAAGGAGGGGGGAGGGGGAAGAGAAGGAGGAGGAGGAGGGAGAGGGGGAAGAGAAAGAGAAGGAGGAGGAGGGGGAGGGGGAAGAGAAAGGGAAGGAGGAGGAGGAGGGGGAGGGGGAGGAGATGGGGCAGATGGAGGAAGGTAAATTCAGAGATCTAGTAAGGGGGGTGTGGGGAGGAGGTTGAGGGAGTTAGGGATGGAGGGATGGGGGAAGGTAGGGATAGAGGGAGGGGAGAGGAAGGAATACACACAGTGGAGATGTGAGAGGAGGGGGAGTTAAAGGGAAGGAGGAGAGGGGATAACCTGGAGCGTAGGAGACCGGGGCTAGGCTACAGAGCCCCTATATTGAACCCAAATGACCAGTCGCACTTCCCTGAATCCCATTGTAATTAATAAACACCAACTCCCATCTCAGGCACCTTGGCCCACTAGCCCACCAGGCGTAAAGAAGAAAAATTATTGAAGAGGGTAGTGGAGATGGAGTGTAGCCCCTTTAGGACGAGAAGCTTTTTTACTAAGATGAAAATTGTTTCGTGGCAGCAGGATTAGTTAAGCAATGGTGATGGAGGGTTTAGAGATAGATAGGTTGATAGATTGATAGACAGAAATGGGGTAGACAGGCAGACAGACAGACTGAAAAAGACGTAGACAGGCAGACAGACAGACAGAAAATGACATAAACAGGCAAACGGGAGAGATAGAGGGATAGACAGACAGAAAAAGACATAAACAGGCAAACTGCAGAGATAGATAGACAGATAGATAAATAGAGATAGACAGACAGATAGACAGAAAAAGACGTAGACAGGCAGACAGACAAAAAGTGAGAGGCAGGCTGTCTGGATAGATAGATAGATAGATAGACAGAGACAGATAAGCTGACAGAAAAAGTAGTAGAAAGGCAGGCAGGCAGACAGAAATAGACAAACACGCAAACTGGATAGATGGATGGATAGATAGACAGATAGACAGAGAAAAAGACGCAGACAGACAGATACAAAAAAATGACAGAGGCAAACTGAAGAGATGGATAGATAGATAGACAGACAGACAGACAGAAAAAGACGTAGACAGGCATACTGGTGAGATAGATAGATAGATAGACAAACAGACTGATAGACAGAAAAACGTAGACAGGCAGATAATAGACACGTAGACAGACAGACAGATAGAAAGATAGACAGATAGAAAAACAGAAAGACGGCAGAACCAGTGAATGACAGACAGAAAAATACGCAGACACATATAACCAGGTGACAGGTAGATAGACAGACAGATAAAAAGACAGGAGAAAGACAGAGAGAAAACGTGGAAAAACAGACAGGCAGACTGACTGAAAAGCTGGAGAGAGAGAGAGAGAGAGAGAGAGAGAGAGAGAGAGAGAGAGAGAACTATTCTTGATCTGAGCTGAATTGGGCAGGAAGGTAGGTAGGTACGAAGATAGATTTAGATCAATTGAAGATGGCCAGAGAGACAGGCATGTGTAGATAAATAGGTAGATAGAAAGATACATAGATGATAGATAGATAGATACAGCCGGATAGATAAAGTAAACAGAGAGAGAGAGGAAAGGAACTTGGACTATAAGGAAGAAATAAGATGTCTCAACTTTTTACAGAATCACAGTGAAAGTAAATAAGGAGAGAGAGAGAGAGAGAGAGAGAGAAAGAGAAACAGGAGGCTATAACGAGGAAAAGGAGAATAGTTGAGGAAAGCTGAGCAGTTTTCATTTCTCAA
>NC_137069.1:23146382-23268882 GCF_032717465.1 Coenobita brevimanus
ATTAGCCGAGTAAAACCACACCACACCACACCACTCCCCTATACTCCCCCACGCCACGCCACGCCACGCCATGCCACGCCACGCCACGCCACACCACACCACACCACACCACACCTCTCCACTCCACACCACACCACACCACACTGCTCCACTCCACTCCACACCACACCACACCACATCACACCACACCACTCCACACCACACCACTCTCCTATACTCCCCCTCACCACAGCACACCACACTTTCCTCCACCATACCCTCACGCCACACCACTCCACACCACACCACACCACACCACATTTTTCCACACTTCCCCACCACACCACACCACACCACACCACACCACATTTTTCCACACTTCCCCACCACACCACACCACACCACACCACACCACATTTTTCCACACTTCCCCACCACACCACACCACACCACACCACCACCACACTAATAATGGTAACTTGATACGAAATAAAAGCGTGCATTTTGCAACACGCGACTCTCCCCTAGCTCTCATTTTTTGATGCACAATAGGGTGTAAAAGGGCCAGGGTGAGGGGAGAGGCAGGGTGAGGCAGGGAGGGTTAGGTAGGGGAGGCAGGGAAGAGAAGGGAAGGCCGAGTGAGGTAGGGTGAGGGAGGCAGATGGAGGCAAATAAGGGGAGGTAGAGTGAGACAGGGAGAGGTAGAGTGAGGGAGGGATAGATAGAGTGTGGCAGGGAGAGACAGGATGGGGCAGAGAGAAATAGAGTGAAACAAGGAGAGGTAGGATGAGGCAGGGAGAGACTGAGTGAGATAAGGAGAGATTTAGTGAGGCAGGGAGAATTAGGGTGAGGCAGGGAGAGGTAGAATGAGGCAGGGAGAGATAGTGTTATGCAGAGAGGCAACGTAAGGCAAGGAGAGGTAGGGTGAGGGAATGGAAGGAAGGGAGAGGTGGAGTAAATGTAAAAAAGTAAGGCAGACAAACTGGGCAAGGCAGGGAGAGGCAGGCCGAGGTAGGGTGAGGTAGGGTGAGACAGAAGGTGACCAGAGTAAGGTAAGAAAAAAATCGTCGTAAGAGAAAGTCAAGGTATAAATATGAAAAAAAAAAAAAAAAACGAACAGAACGTACCAAAGGAAAATAAATCCATAAATAAACCCATTCAATGTACATGAATTTGGGTATTTTCCGTAGGGCATTTTTTGAGTCATTTTCTGTAGGGCTTTTTTAATGGGACATTTTCTGTAGGGCATTTTCTGTAGGGCACTTTCGGTAGGGCTTTTTTAGTGGGGCATTTTCTGTAGGGCACATTCTGTAGGACATTTTTTGTAGGGCACTTTCTGTAGGGCGTTTTCTATAGGGCATTTTTTGTGGGGCATTTTCTGTAGGGCATTTTCTGGAGGGCATTTTCTCGAGTGCGTTTATCTAAGGAAATTATTATATTGTTTAGTTGTAGGTGGAGACGATCACCATCCACTCACTCAGTGTTGTTTAGTTCTGCTTCCGGATGACTCTTCACTGAATGACAAGCCCCCCCCCCCCTCCCACACACACACAGCAGGCAAAAGACAAGCAATATTCCTAAAAAAAGAAACACATACACATACATTACTTCTATCTATCTATCTATCTATCTATCTATCTATTGCCAGACGCCTCAATCCCGTTTGGGGTGGCCACAAACAAATCGCCTCCAAGTCGCCCTGTCCCCCGCCATTTCACTGCTCCGCTCCCAACTCACATCCCCCTCTCTCATATACCTCTCCACCCCATCCCTCCATCTCATCCTCGGCCTCCCCCTCCCTCTTCGCCCCTCCACCTCACTCACATACACTCTCTTCGTCAGTCTTTCACCCACCATCCTCTCCACATAGCCAAACCGCCTCAGTGTATTCCTCATAACGCTTCCTATCACATCCACATCCACACCACAATGCTCCTTTATATCCTCATTCGTCAGCCTGTCTCTCCATGTGACTCCACAGGCTCCTCTTAAATAACTCATTTCCACTGCTCTCACTCTTGACTTGTGTCCTTCCAGCAACGTCCAAGCTTCACTTCCATACGTTAGAGTTGGTATCACAATGCTGTCATGTAGTAACTTTTTCACTTCCATGCTTTTAGATCAGATAATGAAGGTGATGGAGAGAGTTTTAGAAGGTATGATTAGAGAAAGAGTGAATATTGATGAGATGCAGCTTGGGTTCATGCCAGGTAGGGGGACCACTGATGCCATATTCATTGTTCGACAGCTTCAGGAAAAATATATTGGTAGGAGAAGGGATCTTTATTTTGTTTTTTGGAAAAGGCCTTTGACAGAGTCCCTAGAGAGGTGGTGAAGTGGGCAATGAGAAAGCTTGGCTTGGAGGAGTGGCTGGTTAGGGTGGTTATGGCCATGTATGTGGGTGCTCACACCCAGGTGAGAGTGAATGGAGATTTGAGTGATGAGTTTTCCGTGAATGTTGGTGTGCATCAGGGGTCAGTCTTGAGTCCCATGTTGTTTATCATACTTGAAGCCCTTTCACGTGACTTTAGAAACGGACTCCCGTGGGAGTTGTTGTATGCTGACGATTTGGTGTTGATTGCAGAGAATGAAAGGGAGGCGGAGGAAAGGTTTAGGAAGTGGAGAGATGGTATGGGGCAAAAGGGTTTAAGGGTAAATGCAGATAAAACAAAAGTGATGATATCTAGGGTTGGTGGCGGTACTGTCAAAGACGAGGGAGAGTGGCCATGTGCAGTTTGCCACAAGGGCGTGGGAAGTAATTCCATCTTGTGCGGTGTGTGTGATAAATGGGTGCATAAGAGATGTAGTGGTATCAGAGGTAGACTGCGAGATAATGCTGATTTTATGTGTGCGGCGTGCCGGGGTGAGCAGGTGGAGATTGTCAGACGTGAAAGGATTGAACTTGCTGGTGAATCTCTTGAGTGTGTGGAAGAGTTTTGTTATTTGGGAGACAATGTTGTGTGCTGGAGGTGGGGCTGGAGCTCTGTGGCTAGGGTGAGAAGTGGTTGGAAGAAGTTCAGGGAGCTCTTGCCTCTCCTGACATTGAGAGGGCTCTCCCTACGTGCTAAGGGGTCTTTGTATGCAGCATGTGTTAGGAGTGTAATGCTGTATGGCAGTGAGACCTGGGCAGTGAAGGAGGAAGATATTCGCCGGCTCAGACGTACAGAAATGACAATGATTAGGTGGATGTGCAGTGCGTCCCTGCGTCCAAGGCCTGGAGGGGCTGGGTTTACAATGGAAGAGTTGAGAGGTAGGATGGGACTGGAGTGTATTGGTGTTGTGATGAGGAGAGGTAGATTGAGGTGGTTTGGACATGTGGAGAGGATGGGGGATGATAATTGGGTGAGGAAGGTGAGAAGTGTTAATATTGGGGGTGGGGTTATGAGGGGTAGACCGAGAAAGACATGGGACGAGGTCATTAAGTGTGACCTTAGGGTTAAGGGACTGAACAGGGAGGCTGCAATGGATCGTGCAGCGTAGAGAGCCGCCATTAGGTGACCAAGGCCGACACATGCAAGCATGTTGGAGCCTTTAAAAACGAAACGATGCTCAGTTCCCTGCTTCTTATCACTGCTTTCAAGGAACCAGCAACCTTTCTTCCTTGTTGTACCCTTTCAAGCACTTCACCCTCCAAACCTCCATTCTTACTCATCACAGTACCCAAGTACTTAAACGTACTCACATTTTCCAATTCCTCTCCATCCAACCTCGCTGTACATTCACTAACTTCACCTCTCTCAAAGACCATCACTTTACTCTTCCCTACATTCACCTTTAGATTCCGTTTCTTACACACTCTCCCAAACTCATCCAAATTCCTTAGTTGCTCTAATTATTTTCGTGGCATTTAGAGTCAGGGCCTTTTTTGGTGGGAATATTTTCTCTGAGGCATTTACGGCATATGGACGAAAAATATAGTGAAACGACACGAACCAAAGTGAAAAACTGGCCAAAAGAAAAAGAAAAATATCAACTCTTTCTCTATACGGTATTCCTTGTAATTTATAAACAGGGTAGGCAATTATGGTGCATGAACGAAAAAATATGAGAGAGAGAGAGAGAGAGAGAGCGAGGGGAAAGGTTAGAGAAACTCAGATATACAATAGATTGATAGTTACATTGAGTTACATTGATATTCATTTATGGGCTACAGAGAGAGAGAGAGAGAGAGAGAGAGAGGGTGAAGGAGGGACTGAGGGAGAGAGCAAGCCAGATTCAGAGAGAAAAAAGAGACAGAAAGGGAGAGACGCCACGGGGATAAAGAGAACCAGCCTAATTGAGAGAGAGAGAGAGAGAGAGAGAGAGAGAGAGAGAGAGAGAGAGAGAGAGAGAGAGAGGTATCTCGTCTGGGCAGATTCCACTTAATTAGAAACGAAGGATTCTCTTTCTCTCTCTCTCTCTCTCTCTCTCTCTCTCTCTCTCTCTCAGGCTGAGGATGAAAGGATTGTTATTTTTGTTATTGTTGTTCTTGTTGGTGGTAGTGGTGATGATGGTGGTAGTAGTCGTAGTAGTAGTAGTAGTAGTACCGTAGGAGTAGTAGTAGCCAAACCCAACATAGCCTGTCCCAACCTATTTTTCCTGTTTCTTCCCCCCAATATAAAAATAAAATCTCTTTCCATTCTTCTCTCTTTCACCGTAAGCCAAGTAATATAAAGAAATAAATCAGCCTACCATACTCTGCCCTAACTTAACCAAAGATACGGAAGTGCATCCCGTCCTAGCAAATATTTTAGTAGCTATAGACTCTGGGGGATTCGAAATGTAGGCGCAGGTGGGTGGTCGCGACTATCATCCACTCACTTGATGTAGTGCTACCTACTTCGTTAATCACTTCCATTCTTTTCTGTGTCAGCCCTCCTCTCTTCCTGTCTCCCAGATCTTTCCTGTTACTTTTTATTACTCTTCTTTCCATCTCTTCTTTCCTTTTCAGGTGGCTTTAGTGTACACTGAGTGACAAGCCTAATGGTTTCCCGTAAGCCAGGAAACCATTTACAACGCTGGGTGGTAACCATATAGCCAACCCATACATGTTCCCTAGATATGTATAGACATGTATAAATAAAACAGACTGGCAAACTCTATCCTAAGTAAAGCCAATCTTTGCTATTATTTCAGCATTTTTATCATGTTCTCATTTCTTTCCTCCTCCTCCTCCTCCTCCTCCTTCTTCTTCTTCTTCTTCTTCTACTACTACTACTACTAGTACTACTACCACCACCACCACCACCACCATCCAACCCTACTGTAACCTCAACCCAACCAATCCAGCCCAGTATTTCAACCCTTTATCTCTTATCTCTCCCTTGAAATATAGATAACAGTAAATTCTCCTGGACACTGTGCCATTCCGTAGAGCCGAGGGGGAATGGGAGAATCAAATTTGGCGCCAATTTTCCGGATTTGGCGTCAATTTTCCGGTTTGGCGTCGCAAAATAAAGAAGCAGCTGAAATGGGCGGGAGATTTCGCGTCGTTTCTGGAGTTTAGACTGTTTGTGTTTCGCCTCTCCTTTGTCTCCTGTTTTTTTTTTTTTTTTTTTATATCACTCTCTCTCTCTCTCTCTCTCTCTCTCTCTCTCTCTCTCTCTCTCTCTCTCTCTCTCTCTCTCTCTCTCTCTCTCTCTCTCTCTCTCTCTCTCTCTCTCTCTCTCTCTCTCTCTCTCCTAGTCATTCGTTTTCTTATCTCTCTGTATTCTCTCTCACATCGGCTCTCATTTCCTTTACCTCTCTCTCTCTCTCTCTCTCTCTCTCTCTCTCTCTCTCTCTCTCTCTCTCTCTCATCATTTCCTCATTTCCATCCATGTTTTTCCTCATTTTTCTCTGCCAATCTTTTCTCTCTCCATTTTTCTCCGTCTCATTTTTCCCAGATTTTTTCACGTTTAAGTTCGTACCGTAATCATTTTTCGTTCGCTGTTTTTTTTAATTTCGTCTTTTTTTAGCTTTCGTCCGTGATAAACAAAACACAAAAGCAGTTCAGTATTATTGGGAATATTATCGCTTTTTTGTTTTTTAGATTTTGGCGATGGTGATGATTATGATGATGTTTCTGGTGGTGGTGTGGTGGTGGTGGTGGTGGTGATAGATGATGCTGTTGTTACTGTTGTTGTTGTTGGTGGTGGTGGTGGTGGTGGTGGTGTGGTGATGATAATATTATTGTCGTGTTTCTTGCTTGAGAAAACGTTGAAATAAACCTTAAACCATTAACCCAGCAGCATCCAAAATCACAGGATATTCTCTCATGACCCCATCCCACGCCCCACCGCAGGCCCAGCTCAACCCACCCATTTTCTTTGTCCCCCATTTTCTTTACCCACCCTGACCTTTCGTTGTTGGGGGAAATTATTTAAACCCTCACTGCACTCAAACCACTACATCTACAACGCCCATTTTATCAGGGTATACTCTCCTGCCCCAGCTCCACCGTCCATCAAAATTTCAGCCCATTTCACCCACTCCTTTGCACATTACGCCCATTTCTTTACTTCCCTTTCTCAAATTGTTCCCTGGAGCGACGTTGGTTATAAGGATAGCGAACGTGCTCTCTCTCTCTCTCTCTCTCTCTCTCTCTCTCTCTCTCTCTCTCTCTCTCTGTATGTTTTTCTTTTTCTCAGTTCATCAATCTTTCATCTCAACACAGTCTTCCATACATACATACATATACATATCCATCTTTCACTTCAACACAATCTTTCATACATACCGTACATACATACACACATACATACATATATCCATCTTTCACCTCAACACAATCTCCCATCCATCCATCCATCCATTCATACATATATCCATCTTTCACTTCAACACAATCTTACATACATACATACATACATATATGCATCCTTCACCTTAACACAATCTTCCATACATACATACATACATATATGCATCCTTCACCTTAACACAATCTTCCATACATACATACATACATACATATATTTATCATTCGCCTTAGCACAATCTTCGATACATACATGCATACATACATACATACATACATACTCTCATACATACTCACATACATACATACATTCATACATACATCTTTCACCTGGACACAACCTTCCTCGTGACTATTCCCATAACATCAGCAACACACACCTCATTCCTTCACTCCGTCTCAGTATTCTTGGTGTTTATTTGTCTCGCAATTTATTTTTGACTTACAACATTACTTCTCTAGCTAAGTCTTTAAAGTAAAATGAATGATCCTTGAGTTACCCTGTCTTGCATTCAACATTTATTTGGAAGAGACAAGGTTTGCAAGATGTCAGCCTTTGTTTCTTGTCAGCCGGTCAGTAAATCAGTTAATATAAAACGCCATGTCAGCCTTTGTTTCTTCTCAGTCAGTCAGCTGATAAATCACCTAAGTAAAACGCCGTATTGCCTCTTAAGGAATTTTCATATTGAGGTTTGCCATGGTATAGGTGATTTATTTATTTATTTATTTATTCATTAATGGACTGGAAGCTAAACCAAATGCCAAAGGGAGCTAATTACTTCCAACAATTTCTGGAAACTGGTGGGAGTCCTTGTGTGCATAAAGAATAAAATTATCAATCTGTCTACCTATATGTCAGTCTATCTGCCTATCTGTCTATCTATCTATCTATCTATCTAATAAATCTTAATCCCGTAAGGAGTGGCCACAGACAAATCGCCTCCATGTTGCCCTGTCCCCTGCCCTGCGCGCCCTCCTTCCAACACACACACACACACACACACACACACACACACACACCTCCACTCCATCCCTCCATCACATCCTGTCTCCCCCTCCTCTGCTATTACGCTGCCCTCCCTCCAGCACACACACACACACCCCTCCCTCATATACCTCTCCACTCCATCTCTCCATCACGAATTCTATATGTGTGAATGAACTAACGAATTACCTGTTTTACAAGCCCTAAATATATAAGAACCAGCTATTAACGAATCATAAACACTGGAATTCGTGACCCAGCTCTGTACACGTCCCTCAGCCCATTGTTGACTCATGCGTTCGTGTCCGTGAATCCATTAAACGCTAATCCGCCAAATATCCGCCAAAATATGCGCCAATCCCGCGTATTTGGGGTGGACGCGTGGAGACCGTGAGCTGGGTGATTTGGCGGAGGTCACACTGCTGCCTGTTATCCACCCACGAGAGAGAGAGAGAGAGAGAGGCGGGGAAGGGGAATACTTATATGTATGTATGCATGCATGTACAGTATATATTTATATATGTATGGATGGATATACGTATGAATGTATTTATGTATGTATATATGTATGCATCGCAGCGGGCGGCATACACACTCCTAACATGAAAGGGGAGGTTAGCTTTTCAACATCCCCACACATACAAGTCATATTTCACGAGTTATAAAGGACAACACATTTTAGTTCACTGACTGGGGAAGTGACGCACCCCCACCCATTGCTGCCCCCTTGGGTTTAGGTGGTCAGGGCAATGGGAGGCCAGCATGAGAAGGATGGAAGACTTTAGCCCTTCAATTTTACATATATATATATATATATATATATATATATATATATCTATATATATATATATATATATATATATATATTCATACATACATACATACATTCACCCCTTTTTTGTGGAAGAAAGTTGTCACTTAATCTTATACATACATACATTCTCTCTCTCTCTCTCTCTCTCTCTCTCTCTCTCTCTCTCTCTCTCTCTCTCAAAATCCCGAGTGTAATTTGCCCTTAAAATATTGGCAGGTGGAATTTGAAGGAATTACCTCAAAACAGTAATGGCATTATCTCATAATAATCATCATCATCATCCGGACCTCTTTTCCCACCCAAGGGCAGGGTGAGGTGTAGCAATGTCCAGACAGCCCAAATTTGCCCAATCCAATGGGCCACGCTTCCATTCACTCATCATTCAGGCCCCCGGAATCCTGGCTCTGTCGGATACGCCAAAAACATTCACCACGATCTGTAGCTTCACATAAACGTATCCGACTGAGTCAATCCGGACACTGCCACGTTAAAAAGGGGTGCCAAATCCCTGATCATGCACTTCTCCTCACAACATTCATCCAGCCAGCTCGATATCTTGTCAGTTCCCTAGCCTCACCGACTTCCAAACCTCTCTTCCTCACAGACTCATCCACCATATCTCTCCACCTTCTCCTTGGTCTACCTCGCCTCCTCCCTCCTTCAAATTTGCTCAGGTACAGTATACCTTTTTCACCACTGTTGTTATCCATTCTCTCCACATGACCATACCATCTCAGTACACTCTCTTCGATTCTGGTGTACATCGACTTCCTCACTCCACATCTTTCACGAACCACATTATTTCGTGTCCTATCCACCCTCTGTACTCCACAAACATTCCTCACCAGTCCCATCTCCATTGGGCTTACTCTTGACTTTTCATTTTCATGCCACACCATAGTCTCACATCCCTATGTTAGAGTTGGCACAAACACTCCTTCATGTAAGCCTCGTGCAGTTGCAACACTCAAGCCTCTGTTTCTTATCATCCTTGTGTCACTCGACTTTAAATTTCCTTTGCACATTTTCCTCTCTTTTCCATCACTGTACCAAAGTATTTGAATTGTCTTACCAATTCAATTCTCTCTACATTCACTGCACCATCACACTGGGAGTCACCTTCTCCCTCAATAACCATCACTTTAATCTTTTCTACATTTACTAACAAGGCACGACGCTAACAGACATCAACAGAACTCTGCACTAGCCTACCAAGTAAGTGTCAGGTACTTGCAAAGCAGTATTGCATGATCGGCATGCAACAAAATTGAGATTTTCCATCCATCACCATTCATTACCAACGTCATCCCTCTCTCCATTACTCGTGTTTTTACTTATCACCCCATCCATATATATATATATATATATATATATATATATATATATATATATATATATATATATATGTACTGTATATATATATGGAGTGTATATATATATATATATATATATATATATATATATATATATATATATATTATATATGTATATATATGTATATATATATTATATATGTATATATATGTAAATATTTATATATATAGATGTAAATATATATATATATATATATATATATATATATATATATATATATATATAGATTTATTGATTGATAGATAGATAGATATATAAATGTATTTATATATATATATATATATATATATATATATATATATATATATATATATATATATATATTGTTACACTGTCCGCCTGTCCGTTCCCACGGGTGCAGCCGTTACAGCTGGGCTAGAGGATTATGTAGTATCCGTTTCATTCGCGGAGTTTAAATTAGCGAGTGTTACAAGTTCTTTTGTTTCTTTCGTTCCTGCCACTGAGGGCAATTTTATTTAATACCATGCTGAGAATGCATTTGATTATTTTGATTGTCTTATGTGAGCTACCAGTATATTTAATGATGTTTTGCTTGCATTAGAAGTACCAATTCATTGTAGAGAGAGAGGGGCACGAATTTAAGTTCCTTATTAATTAATCTGATTCATGCGTTCACGCTTGGCTGCACACGAGCCTAGCATTCGTCCAGTGTCTTCCCAACCAGCTTCAGTATCGGGTGTGTGTACGCTCTCTCTCTCTCTCTCTCCCCAGTCATTTTTGTGCCGAGCTGGCGTTTTCATTTAAGTTTATTTTACTCTTTTGTTTGCTGACTGAGGGAAGTAGCTATTTTATTTGATTTTTGTGACCGTGTTGTCTTTGGAGGGGCAGGCTGGCTCACCGTGGTCCTCTCGCTGCCTTTATTAACGCTCCCCAACACACGTACATACACACACACCCAACCCCTACACAGTTCAATCCCATCTCCTTGTATAAGGCTAGTGAGAACTATCGTGAGCTATCAACTGCGTTCCCCCTTGGACACGGGTTAAGTAGAAATTCGTCACCACCGGAAATAAGTGGGAGGTGTTCCTGTAGACTGTCTCGGGCGGTATTATTTCCGGTAGTGACGATAGTAGGCTAGATCCGTAGGTAGGCTGTTCCGTTTGTTACTATCAAAGTACAGAGTGTTGCGTACTAAGTGATAATCCTTCCGTTGCGCAGTTTTTCTCTAGTTTACGGAGTGTGAGTGCCGGGGTCTGCGTTATTTTCACAACGCAGTGGAGGCCGATCATCTAAAACTACCTTGTTGTGTTTTTATAATAGCCCCGGGCTGGCGCCACCGTAACAATATATATGTATATACTGTATATGTATATACTGGATATGTATTTTTATATATATGTATATTTATGTATTTATATATATGTATATATATATTATATATATATATGTAAATATATATATAGATGAAAATTATATATATATAATATATATATATAATATATATATATATATATATATATATATATATATATATATATAATATATGTATATATATATGTATATATATATATTTATATACATATGTATATGTATATACATGTATATATATGTATATATATGTATATGTATATATATATGTATAAATATGTATATGTATATATATTTATATATGTATATATATACATGTATATATATATGTATATTATATATATATATGTATAAATATGTATATATATGTATATATATATTATGTATATATATATATATATATATATATATATATATATATATATATATAATATTGAACAACGATGGGACATCACACAACCTTGTCGCACGCCCACACCGATCGTGAACCATTCACTTAGATGCTCATTAGCTCTTACACATGCTTCACTACCATCATAAAAAGTCTTGACGGCACCTAGCAGCTTACCCTCTACATCGTTCATGCGCAAAACTTTCTGCAATCCTTCTGTGTCCACTTTGTCGTATGCTTTTTCCAGATCCATGAATGCCATAAACTCCTTATGGTCCTTCTCCCCAGCCTTCTCTGCTGTCTATCTCACAGCAAATATTTGATCCACACATCCTCTGCCACTCCTAAAGCTACCCTGATCATCACTCACTAGGACTTCTGATATCTCTCTTTCTCTATAATCCAGTAATTCTTGCATATACCATCCTTAACCACACTTAAACTTATGCCACGATAATTCTTTCGCTCACTTTGCTCACCTTTATTTTTGTATAGCGGTACAATCACAGCCTTTTTCCACTCCGCAGGAAGTTTCGCTCATCCATGCCTTCTTACATATCTCCACAAGCACTTCATTCCACTCTCTGCACTGCACTTAAGCATGTCTACATACACCTCATCAACCCCAGCTGCTTTCCCATTTTTCAGCCACATCATAGCGCTCTTCACCTGTGCGAGTGTCTCATCTCCAGGCACTGCATTCCTTCTGTGCACACCCCCAAAACTAATTATGTTTACAGCCGCTCTGCTGTCTCTATTCCCATTCATCAGGTTTTCAAAATATTCTTTCCATCTGGTCCTTACTTCATCCCCATGGGTTAATAATCAGCCACCTACATCCTTCACACCATCACATTTCTTTCCACTTTCACTTCTACATTTCTGCACCTCTTTCCAGAATAACTTCCTATTTTCAGAGTAGTTCGCATTCATTTTTCTTCCTAGATCATCATTTACCTCCTTTTTACTCTTCACTAGTCTCTTTACGTGCTTCTTGCTCTCAATATATTCAGTTCTTATTTCAACTGCGGTGGCTCAATCGGTAGAGAGTTGGCCTGCAGTCCTAACGGACCCGGGTTGAAATCCCGCTGGGCCAGGAAACTGCTTAAGGATTTGAATTTCATAAAATCAGATTTTACTGATCTAGAAGACCCGCCGACATGTAAAAATACCCCCGCTAATACCAATACACCAGTCCTGTATGAGACAGCCCTAGCATGTATTCAATATGAACGGTGGGTGTTAGCGCCGAAGTAGTGACATGTAGGGGTGTATGGAATGCAGGAGGACTACTGGGCCTTGGGAGCAGGTTGTGAAGCCTATGCCCAGAGTCGGACACACATTAAAAATATATATATATGATTGTGGTATGCAAGATCAAGCCGAGAGGAGTGAGGTGGATCAGGAGAGAGAGGAGCAGAGAGAAAGACTGAAAGTTGAGAAGCTGAGGATCAAAGAAATTGCAGATGATTATAGGACCAAAGTAGAGGTCGAGTTAGAAGCAGTGAATTGGAATGAAATGGATCTGGACAGCCTGTGGAATGCATATAGGGACTGCTTAATTAGGAATGCTAAAGCTGTGTGTGGTGTGGCAAGAGTAACAACAAAGAAGAAATTTACGGCATGGTGGGATGAGGAGGCTAAGAGAGCGGTGGAGGAAAAGAGGAAGAAGTGGCTTTTTTTTTTTTTATGTGACCGACTCTGGGCATAGGCTTCACGGCCTGCTTTCAAGGTCCAATAGTCCTCCTACGTTCCACACATATGTCACCACTTCGGCGCTAACACCCACCGTCCATACTGAATACATGCTAGGGCTGTCTCATACAGGACTGGTGTATTGGTATTAGCGGGGGTAATTTTTACGAGTTGTGGGTGTTTGTGAGTCCATATGGGCCTGGTAGTGAAAGGGATGAAGAAGAGAGGGAGTCTTTCTGGAATGATGTTAATGAGTGTCCGCAGAGTTTTGGAGCGAATGTGGATGTGGTAATGATGGGAGATCTGAATGCTAGAGTGGGAAATGAAGCAGTTGAAGGTGTGGTTGGTATGCATGGTGCCTCGAAGAAATGAAAATTGTGAACAAATTATAGGGATGTGCGTTGAGCGAGAGATGGTGATTGGAAATACCTTGTTTGAGAATAAAGATATAAGTATACATGGGTGAGACAGGAGGGTGGAAGGGTTGTTGATAGAGCATTAATGGACTATGTGGTTGTGTCAAGGAATGGAATAGGAAGATTGTTGGAAGTGAGAGTTCTGAGAGGGGAGGGTGGAGGTATGTCTGACCACTATCTGGTGGAGGGAAAGTTAAGAGTAGGTAAGAGATGGGTGAGAGCTAGGAGGGTTAGGTGTGGCAGGGAGGTTTTGAGAGTGAGTTGGATAAAAGGGAGAAAATGATAGAGTATCAGGAGAAATTGAAAGATGAGTGGAACTCGGTGAAAGATCAGGAAAATGGCAGTGTGGAGAAGGAATGGCAGTTGTTCAAGAGTGCTGTGGTGGGGCATGCGGAAGGCGTGTGGTGTGAGACGTGTGGGTGGTGGTGTAAAAAAACGACGTGAATGGTGGTGCGAGGAAGTAAGTATGGCTGTGGCTGAGAAGAGACGTGCATATGAAGTGTGGCTGCAGAGGAGGGATGAGGTGTCATATGAGAGGTATAAGGAAAAGAGGAATAGGGCGAGAAGGGCTGTGCGTGATGCTAAAGTGGCGCAGATGAGAGGTTGGGTAGGCGGCTGAGTGAGAATTTTCAACAGAATAAGAAAATGTTTTCGAAGGAGGTGAAAAGGGTGTGAAAGGGAGAGTCTGGGAAGGAAGAAGGAGTAAAAGCAGAGGATGGAAGGATGTTAACTAAGATGGATGCAGTAAGGAAGAGATGGGCAGAGTATTTTGAAAGATTGTTAAATGAAGTGGAGGCAAGGGTGGCTGAGATTCTGGCGGATGGAAGGCTGGAAGGAATAAATGTGTTGGAAGAATTGAATGATTCTTGGATCACGAAGGAGGAAGTGCAGGAGGTAGTAAAGGAGATGAAAACAAGGAAAGCTGCAGGTATGGATGGGTGTGCTGTGGAATGCCTGAAGGGTGGTGGAGCGACTATTGTTGACTGGTTAGTAAGGTTGTTGAATGTGTGCTTTGTGAAAGGTATGGTACCAATTGACTGGGCAAGTGCTCGTGTGGTCCTGTTGTACAAAGGCAAGGGTGATAAGTATGAATGTACTAGCAGAGTGTTAATTAAGAGAGTTAGAGAGGGTACAGAGGGAGTGATTGGTGATGAGCAGTGTGGCTTTAGGAGAGGGAGGGGATGCGTGGATCAGGTGTTTGCTGTGAGACAAGTGTGTGAAAAGTATTTAACGAAAGGCAAGGATGTGTTTTGGGCATTATGGATTTAGAGAAAGTGTATGATAGGACTGATAGGGAGGCTTTGTGGACTGTTTTAAGATTGTATGGACTTGATGGTAGGTTCCTGAAAGGGGTGAAAAGTTTTTATGTAAATAGTAGAGCATGTGTAAGAGTGGGAAATACTGTGAGTGATTGGTTTCCCGTGGGAGTGGGGCTGCAGCAGGGATGTGTGATGTCACCTTGACTGTTTAATATTTATATGGATGGTGTTGTAAGGGAGGTGAATGCAAGAGCTTTAGGTGGTCTGAGTCTAGTGAATGTTGATGGTAGAGAGTGGAATCTGAAGCAGCTGCTGTTTGCAGATGATACTGCAATGGTGGCTGATTCAGAGGAGAGGTTGAGACAGTTGGTAGAGGAGTTTGGAAGGGTGTGTGATAGGAGGAAATTGAAAGTAAATGAGAATCAGAGTAAAGTGATGAGGTGTTCGTGGTCGGTAGATGGCAGGAGGATGAATATAGTTTTGAATGGTGAATTGCTTGAGGAGGTAGAGTGTTTTAAGCATTTAGGGTCACATATTGCTGTGGATGGAAGAATAGATGCATAAGTGAAGTTTAGAATGAATGAATTAGGAAAGGTGCTGGGAGGAATGAAAAAAGTGTTTAGATGTCGTTCACTTAGGATGGATGTAAAGAGAAGGCTGTATGAGGGTGTTGTGGTACCGACTGCGTTATATGGGGCTGAAACATGGAATATGGGTGTAGCAGAGAGGAAAAGTTTGAATGTAATGGAGATGAGGTGTCTGAGGAGTGTGTGTGATGTGTATGGATCGAGTAAGAAATGAAGTGTGAAGGAGAACTGGAGTTGTTCGGGGGATGGCTGATCGAATTGAGCAGAGGGTGTTGCGATGGTTTGGGCATATGGAGAGATTGGATAATGAGCGATTGGTGAAAAAGATAACTAGATCTGATGTGAGAGGTGTAAGGCTGAGAGGGAGACCACGAACAGGATGGATGGACAGTGTGAAGAGGGCATTGGATGCGAGAGGGATGTCTGTTGAGCAAGGAAGAATGGCTGTGCATGACAGAAATAAATGGAGAGAAATACTGTGAATGAATAAATGATGATGCAGCCCTAAGGGGATATTCTCCCACATTGGTCTGATCAGCTGATCAGACCAGGTGCGGGTAAGGGGATGGGTCTATTATGATGTGGCAGGGGTAAACCAGCTCTGCTGTCGGATGTCACTGATTGCACTGCGCAGTTGACCATCGTGTGGTGTGGTGCAGTGAGGATCTGTCCCTTCTCCCTTTTGGGGCTAAGATGCGAATGAATGTGTTTGAGTGGATGAGTATACTGGGAGTGTGTCGTCCTGTCTCGGCTACCTCCCTTTCCTTGGGGGAAGCAGCCTAGGTATATAGATAGATAGATAGATTTTTACGACATGTCGGCGGGTCTTCTGGTAGATCAATAGTCTGCTTTTTATTAAATTCAAATCCTTAAACTGCTCCCTGCCCCATCGGGGATTTGAATCTGGGTCCGGTAGGACTGCAGGCCACCTCTCTACCGACTGAGCTACCGCCTCCACATCCTCTCACGGCCCTCGTATCAGCAGCCATTCCCTTCATCGAACTCACTACGAGCACGTAATCAATCAGGCTTCTTTCAACATGATCCCCGTTTCCTCTATACCATGTATATTTGTGTGGTTCTTTGTGTTTGAAATACAAGTTACAAATGTACAACCTCCTCTCCTGACATATCCTTTAGTTGCTTCCCATTATCATTTTCTCCTGATACTCCATAACAACCCATTATGTCATCCTCAGGAACAATTCCATTCATATCCCCCATTACAATCACTTTATAGCTCCTGGGCATTTCTTCCACTACTTCATCCAGCTCATCCCAAAACCTGTCCCTCTCTCTCTCTGACTCCTGTCCTCACACGGTACATATGCTACAATCACTGCCACTTTCACCTTCTCAAACTTGAACTTGACATACATGCACCTCGAGCTGACACATTTGTAGTCTTTCATACCACTCTGCCACACCTCATTCATCAACAAAGCAACTCCTTCCTCGCATCTTCCTCGCCCATTCATTCCCGATCTTACACATTTCACACCCTCCTACTCCACTTCGCACCCTTTCATCTTCGTTTCACACAATGCCATCACAGCATATCTCGCACTCTTGAACACATTTACCACTTCCACCCTCTTGCTTTCCTCATTCACACCTCTCACATTCCACATGGCCACGCGAGTCTGCCCATTTAGTTGGGGCCCTGGACAGGTATTGGGCCCTCCGATGCTCTCTGAAACAACTGCCTTGATTAAGTGATTTTAGATAGGGGAATCTGGGGGACACTTAACCCTGCCAGAAGCCCCGGTTATATGGTTACCACCCAGCTTAGTAAATGGTTTCCTGGGTACAGGAAACCATTTGGCTTGTCACTCAGTGTAGAGATCATATGGCATCTCTACATTGAGTGAGTGATGATGGGCGTCCCTATCCACCACAATATAATAATAATAATAATAATAATAATAATAATAATCGAAAAATTACCCCAATTTTCATTTTTTCCTAATACAAGGTGATCCATTTATAGCGCTGCTTTTCCACTTCGTAGGGCGAGTTCTTGTATGTTGCGAGGACGGCTGAGAGAGAGAGAGAGAGAGACGAATAATGGGAGCGAGAGAAAGGAATAATTATCGCACCGAAGACGTGTGTTCAACATTGCTACGATTTCGCGCCTTCATCGGCTTAGTGGGAGGGGATCTGGGCACTACAATGCCCACGCGGGCGTGTGTTCGGCTCCACGGTATATTCAGATAGCCAAATATTAAAACCTGTGGTCGTGAATTAGTGTTATTCGTCTGTTTAGATGATATTTTAGTTTTTGTGGGAAGTGTGTGGTGTTTGCGACATCGTCTCTTTTACCAGAATTTCGTGTAACTTGGTAGGCCGATACCTCTTTCGCTTTGACCTGGCCCAGATTTTTACCCTTTTGCAGCTTATTTCACGTAGCTCAGTGGCAGAAAAAGACTTATGTTACGGCTGCACATCCCTTCCCTATCACGTCTTCTTGACTAGCGCCATACTGTAGTGCTAATCTGTTGTGACAAGTGAGTACTGAACATGGAGAGACGGGAATTTGGGGCGGGGTAAGAGTAAAGGAGTGAAGTATATCTCTACTTATCACTGTTTGCTGTTGTTGTTGTTGTTTCTGAATAAATATTCGTGTCGGAGAGGGACGTCTTTCAGTGGTGGCACCGATATAAATGGGGAGGGCGGGAATCACTGCCCCGGGTATACAGAGGTCCCTCATCTCCCTCTCTTTTCTAAGAAAGGAGGATGGACTGCCGGAGAAAGGTATCTTCATCCTGCAGTCCACTAGTTTACATTACAGATGACCCTGGGGCAACTTCTACTACTACTACTACTACTACTACTACTATTAAAACTGCTACTACTACTACTACTATTAAAACTACTACTATTGTTATTACTACTACTACTATTGCTGCTATACTGTTACTACTACTACTATACCACCACCACCACCACTACTACCACTACTGCTACTGCTACCATTGCTATTACTACTACTGCAACCATCACAGCTACTACTACTACTACTACTACTACTATAACAAGACAACATTCCTCGGCAGATCAAGTAGTATTTAGTAGAATCTTAAGTAGGCTGCAGGAAGGTAGAGAGGACCAGGTAAGAATATAAGGTAATTACATAGATTAGTGTTGGTGTTTATTGCAGTCATTAGGGCGGGGGTGAGGACAATGGGGTGAGACAGGGTGATGGAGTCAGGCAGTTAGGTAGGCAGGGGGTGAGGCAGAGTAAGGCATGGTGAGGCAGATGAGGCAGAGGGAGCAGGGAGAGGCAGAGTGAGACATGGTGAGGCAGACTGAGGCAGGATGAGGCAGGGAGAACAAGAGTAAGGCAGGGTGAGGTAGACTGAGAGAGGGTGAGGCTGAGTGACAGGCAAAAGAATGAGCCAGATTTAGGACACAGAGACCTCCTTATCTGCTGCCTAACCTAGCCTAACATACCACAACATAGCAGCATAGCATAGCATAGCATACCAACATAACATACCAACATAGTGTAATAAGATAAGACTGCACTACTTAACAGCATGATAGCATAACAGGGCATAATATAGCATAAAATAGCAGTATAGCATAGTATTACATGGCACAGCATTGCATAAAAATACAGAATAATAGCATAACGAGCAACATAACATAACATAGCGTAACGTGGCATAGCATAGCACACATGGCATAGAAAAACAATACAGAATAACAGCGTGATGTAGCAACATACTGTACCATACGACATATAGCATAGTATAACAACATAGCATAGCAACATAACATTATACATAATAACAGCGTAACATAGCAGGCTCCTTAACACCTCTTCCTTAGTGATTTATTCATTTTTATTTATTTATTTTTTGATATAGCTGCTTAACATTTGAATGACCAGGGTTCATATTCTCGTCGATTAAGAAAGCTCCCTTACGCCTCATCCTTAGCGATTGAGTTTTGGGTGTGGCTGGTTACTACGATTGTGTGCGTTCGTTATGTAGAGTATGGCTATATTGGAAGGATTTATGTAACACAGGACAGGAAAATATAATAAAGAAAATAAATCGAATAGGAAAAGGTGTTAATGAGCTTCCCCAACCGACGAGAATTACCACCCTCAAGTTCCTAATGGGTTTGCTTTCTCGTCGGTCAAGCAAGCTCCCTAACACCTCTTCCTAAGCGATTTATTTTGCTTATTATACCTTACTATCGTCTTTTTGTGATCCTTAAGTCAATCTAATATCGACATACCCTGCATAAGGAAGGTACAAAAAGATATTAACCAGCCGGATCCAAAAATAAATCGTTGAGGAAAAGGTGTTAGGGAGCCTCCTTATTGAACGAGAATACGGTGTGTGTGTGTGTGTGTGTGTGTGTGTGTGTGTGTGTGTGTGTGTGTGTCGAACATGCCAGTACTGACTTTATTCTCTGTCTGTCTGTCTGTCTGTCTGTCTCTCTCTCTCTCTCTTGAATTCACACTCCATTTATATTTTCATCTCATCCACATTTTTCAGACATATGACGCAGGGACTTGGTTTTTCTCATTCATTAATTTTTCCAATTTTTACACACGTATGTATATAGACAGATAGACAGATAGATAGATATATGGACAGAGATAGATAAATAGATAGATACATAGACAGATAGATAGATAGATAGGCACATACAATTGGATGGACAACTGTAAACCGGCACATACACAGTGAAAGGCACCTGGGTTGATGGATAAATGGAGAGAGAGAGAGAGAGAGAGAGAGAGAGAGAGAGAGAGAGAGAGATGAATTTAAAAAGAATGATCCATCTTAGGCTAATGAATTTAATATTAATCCTAACAGATGCTTGAAGTTCGAGATACACATAGTTACTTGAAACAGAGATAATATCCTTAGGTAATCTCTCTCTCTCTCTCTCTAACAGACACACACACACACACACACACACACACACACACACACAGGTATACATTCTCATATAATATTCACAAAGGCCTCGGGCACAGATTGAAAATCTTCCCGTAAAACAACAGCAGAATACCTTGCAGCTGTGTGTGTGTGTGTGTGTGTGTGTGTGTTTGTGTGTGTGTGTGTGTGTGTGTGTGTGTGTATTGCATTATTTGTGTCTTTCTTGGATGGATCTGTTTAGGTGTGTGTGTGTGTGTGTGTGTGTGTGTGTGTGTGTCTCAGCATCAGAGAGAATGGTGCTGATATCCCAGGTTAGTTAAGGTTAAGTAAAGTAGGGTCGGTTTAGTACAGTGTTTACTTCATAAATTTCTATGGAACTTGAACCCCCCTTCCTCCTCCTCTTCTTCCTCCTCCTCCTTTTCTTCTTCTTCCTCCTCCTCCTCCTAATATTACTACTAATACTACTACAACAACAACTACTACTACTACTACTGCTACTACTACTACCACCACTACTACTACTACTACTACTACTACCACTACCACCACTACTACTACTACTACTACTACTACCTCCACTACTACTATTACTACTACCACTCCTCCTACTACCACTACTACTACTACTACTTCTACTTCTGCTGATACTACCTCCTGCTCCTCCTCCTGCTCCCTGTACTCCTACTACTACAACTACTAACATTTCTTCTGAACCAGTACTACAGATGAAAATAATAAAATAATAAAAACGCAGGCAAGGAATCGACAAAAAATAGTATCTATTTTTCAGAAGGCAAACCTCACCATTGTTCTTTCCATCACACCTGGTATTGCTTCAGGGGTGGGGCAGGGGGTGGTGTGGAGCTGGTATTAATCTCTTCACACCAAGAACGTCATTTACAGAATATTCTCTCCATCTGACCATTTTATTTATCCACTCACTCGATGTAGTGTTGTTTTTAGGTAGCCCAACACTGACAGATCAGGTAACTATTTACTACGCTGGGTGGTAACCATATAGCCAGATGACGCCTGATGGTCTGGTGGGTTAAGGCACTCCAACTCACATAATGCTGCTCAGGGACGAGTAAAGTTAGTCACCCTTGCCCTAAACGTCAGGAATGAGAAGCCTAGCCCCGGTTTCCTGCGTTACTGATGGAGAGAGAGAGACAGAGAGAGAGAGAGAGAGAGAGAGAATTATAAGCTACTGTAGACTGGGCGTATTCCTCTTGTTACTCTCTCTCTCTCTCTCTCTCTCTCTCAAGCTTCCTGGCGAATTTTCTCTCTCCATTTTTTATACCGGTATATATATTTTTTACTTGACGAGAGGATGGTGAGCAACGAGGGAGAAGGAAATGAGATTTTGGAGGGGCGGACAAGGGCTGAAATTTTGAAGTAAAAAAAATAAATAAATAAGGTATTGGTAAAAGAAGATGAGGTTAAGAATTTTCGAGCTTGAAAGTAGTAATGTATTAATGTATAAGGAAATGGTAATAATAGTATTGGTGGCGGTGGTGGTAGTAGTAGTAGTAGTAGCAGTAGCAGTAGTAGTAGTAGTAATCTGTCTACCTATATAGCTACCAGTCTGTCTGTTTATCCATTTATCTAATTGTCTGTTTTATGTCTGTCTGTCTTCATCTATCCATCTTACTATCTATATGTCTGTTTATCCTTGTGGCAGTCTATCATTGAGTACTGTATCAATCTATGTACTGTCTATCAGTCTGTCCATCTGTGTGTCTTTCTGTCTGTCTATCTGTATGTCAGTCTGTACCTCTATCAGCCTGTCAGTCTATCTACTTATCTGTCTATCTGTGTCACCATCATCCAGTTCCATATTATCCCTCAGTATCGTAGGGTCCCGGGGCTAGGCTTTTCAGTCCAGTCATTTAAGGCTAGAGTGGCCAGTCCCTCTTCCCTGAGTGGCATAGGGAAAAAAATAACATATCCTTGTACTTAAACCCTATTAAACCAAATATATTATGACCGCCTTAACCCATTACACTCCTCTCTCTCTCTCTCTCTCTCTCTCTCTCTCTCTCTCTCTCCTGCTACTACTACTACTACCACTACCACCACTACTACCAATTATATTCCTTCCATGTAGTGATTGCTTACCTGTAGTTGTTGCTTACCTGTAGTGGGTGCTTACCTGATTGCTTACCTGTAGTGATTGCTTACCTGTAGTTGTTGCTTACCTGATTGCTTACCTGTAGTGGCTGCTTACCTGTAGTTGTTGCTTACCTGTAGTGATTGCTTACCTGATTGCTTACCTGTAGTGATTGCTTACCTGTAGTGATTGCTTACCTGATTGCTTACTGGTAGTGATTGCTTATCTGTATTTGTTGCTTACCTGTAGTGGGTGCTTACCTGATTTCTTACTTGTAGTGATTGCTTACCTGATTGCTTACAGGTAGTGATTGCTTACCTGTAGTTGTTGCTTACCTGTAGTGGGTGCTTACCTGATTGTTTACATGTAGTGATTGCTTACCTGATTGCTGACTGGTAATGATTGCTAACCTGATTGCTTACCTGTAGTGATTGTTTACCTGTAATGATTGCTTACCTGATTGCTTACCTGTACTGATTATTTCCTGTAGTGATTGCTTGCTTGATTGCTTACCTACATATAGTGACTGCTTACCTACATATAGTGACTGCTTACCTGTAGTGATTGCTTTCCTGTAGTGATTACATACCCGATTGCTTACCTACATGTAGTGATTGCTTACCTGTGGTGGTTGCGCACCTGTAGTTATTGTTTTTATGCAAGGAAGAAATAACCAAAGGCCAAGGAGGCGGTGGTTCAATCGGTAGAGAGGTGGCCTGCAATCCTACCGGAACCAGGTTCAAATCCCGGCTGGGGCAGGGAACAGTTTAAGGATTTGAATTTAATAAAAACAGACTCTACCGATCTACCAGAAGACCCGCCGACATGTCGTAAAAATACCCCCGCTAATACCAATACATCAGTCCTGTATGAGACAACCCTAGCATGTATTCAATATAGACGGTGGGTGTTAGCGCCGAAGTGGTGACATGCAGAGGTGTATAATATGTAGGAGGACTACTGGGCCTTGGGAGCAGGCTGTGAAGCCTATGCCCAGAGTCGAGCACAAAAATAAAAATGTCCCTTCCAAGAAAAATAAAAAAAACAAGACAACACATAGCCAAATTCAAGATGCGTTCATTTCGAGATGCCTGGACACACTGTATTTGAAAGACTGGAGATCATAGGCAGTAGGAAATACAGACAGAGAGAGACAGTTCCAATGTTGACCTATTGCGTACAAGGAGGACTGGGAGTAACGATTAACTCTTGCATTAGGGAGTTAGACAGGAAAGGGATGAGTGTTACTGGACGGGTGCTACGCGCCGGGTGCGACGAAGTACCGAATCGGCGGCCATTTACCGAATCGACACCGAATCGGGACCGAATCGGCACTTTTAATTGGAAAATATTATCACTTTTATGACCACATAGGTTCATACACACCTGATTATCGAAAATCCTGTCAAAATTTTGGTTCCTTTAATTATTAATTAAAATATCAGGATTTAGTAACCGAGCTTAAGGTAGAGGAAGTGTTTCACTTTCAGCTCGCCAACTCTCTTTGACAAACTTCTGTTTTGCATAAATATTGATTTGAAATTAATATAAATATATCTGCAGGCATATTTTAACACATTTAACAATTTGTTGGTAATTACCCTTACTTATTATCGAATATAAAATTCTTTGGGTTTCCTGGGGCAGGGTTGGGCTATATTTGGAGCAGTAGTGCGATCTCTGGGCTATTTTTTGGTGTTCTGAATAAATTCTTGCATTTAAGCAGATGATGTTCTTTGTACTGTTAAGAGAGTTTATGTTACTAAAACTATGCTTAGAGCAGGTAAAGAGAGTACACTTTGTGGTGGTTGTGAGACTGCTGGAGGTGAAACTCAATATTTGTCTTTTGTAGTCTCTAGAGACTTCTCTCTCTCTCTCTCTCTCTCTCTCTCTCTCTCTCTCTCAGAAAATATTCTGATGCATCCATCAGTATTTGATGCAGCTTGTTTCATCCTAAGTACTCGTAAATCACACCCTAATCAATGTTCCACTTTTTTTCCCGGTGGCTATGACTGTGGTATGTCACTTTCATTTCGACATTTACGACTTGCTGTCAGACATCTCGAGCCAGATGTGACAAGCACTGGAGACCAGCACGATGATATATATATATATATATATATATATATATATATATATATATATATATATATATATATAGCTTTGTGTGTGTGTGTGTGTGTGTGTGTTCTTACCTAATTATATCTTAACAGGAATGAGTCAAGTTCGTACTGTCCCGTGTATTAAATCACTTTTATCATACATATCCTTTAATTCATGAATTGTTTTGGCACACTTCATTTGTAAGTGCACTGTACTAATCAACTGCCCTATTTGGAAACTGAATTTCCTTATGTCTTTATCACCTCTCTTTGTATGTAGTTTTTTGCAGTGTCCTCTTGATGATTCTTCTCCATAGGTTATATACTCATTTTGTCTATTTTCTCTTCCCTAAAACGCATTTATAGAGCATAATCATGTCTCCTCTTTTCCTTTCTCTTCTGTAGTGTTGGCAGACTCAGTTTTTCTAGTCTTTCTTCGTAGCTTAGATCTCTTAAGCTTGGTACCCATCTTGTAGTGGCCCTTATTACTTTTTCAATCTTATCTATGTGTTTTTTGATATGAGGATTCCAAACTACTGATGCATACTCAAGGGCTGGTCTGATGAATGATGTTCATGTCTTCGTTTATGTATGTGAATGCTATTCTCATTTTGGCATGCAGTGTATACATGTTCCGTACCTTCTCACTTATGTGGTCTGCTGGAGATAGTCTGCTTTTGATAATCATTCCTATGTCCTTCTCTCATTTTGATATATGGTGGGTTGAACATTCTAACTTATAATCCCAATCTGGTCTTTTTACACCATCACCAAACTAAATTACATGACACTTGTCCACACTGAATTCCATTTGCCATTTATTGCTCCACTCATGAATTTCATTTAATTCTTCTTGTAGCTCTCTACAAGAGTCTGTTTTAGTAATTCTCCCTTCTATATTTGCATCATCAGCAAACATATTTAGATAGCTTTCATTTCCAATGTTACCAACTATATCATTTATATACACTAAAAACATAACTGGTGCCAGCACTGAGCCCTATGGAACTCAGCTAGTCACTTCCCTCCATGATGAGTAATTACCCCTTAGTACTGTTCTCATTTCCCTTTTTCTGATAAAATATTACATCCAGCAGTACGGTTTGCCTGGATTCCTCCTTGATGGTACAATTTCCACAAAAGTCTTTGGTGCTGTGCTCTGTCAAATGTTTTCTTGAAATCTAGTTAGATATTGTCCACCCATCCTTCTCTTTTCTGTAATGTTTCTGCAACTCCATCATAGCAGCTTAACAGATTAGTAACATACGATTTTCCCTTTCTAAAACCGAACTGCATTTCTGTTTTCATATATTGTGTTCTACTAGATGGTTTTCCCAAACTTTGCTTATCAGCTTTTACAGTATCTTTCAGCACTGGTGGATTCTATTCCCTTTCTTGAATAGGGGAATAAGTTTGCTTTCTTCCAAATATGAGGTAGTTTCCTTGACCTAAGGATTCCTCGAATATTAAGTATATTGGTCTACTTAACTCATTTGCACATTCACGTAGCACCCAACATGAAATTACGTCAGGCCCATTTGCTTTTCCTTTGCCTAATTTACTTTCCTCTTCCTGTACTTCTTTTTTTGATACGTGTATTGTTAGTAATATGTGTGGGCATGCATGTTCCATATCATCTCTCTCAAATTTTTTTTCTTTTGTAAAAACTAATTAGAAATTTTTATTTAGTGCTTCACAAATATCTTTCTCTTGTGCATAGATGATTCCCTCGTCTGTAGTGGACTGTATTTTATCTTTAACTTTGGTTTTGTTTCTGATGTAGCTGTAAAATGGCTTCGGTTGATCACTACTTTTTTTCGGTTGATCACTACTCTTATTTATAATGTCTTCCGCAAACTGTCTATCGGCCTCTCTCCTATCCTTGCATAATTGTTTCTTGCCTGTATCTATTCCACAACAAGGCTCTTTTTTCTTTTGATTTTTTACATTCTGTACTGAACCATTTCTTTATTTTCATATCTATTTCTTTGTGCTGTGGGATGTAATTATGGGTTCCCATTTCATAAAATTCACAGAATTTTGTACATACAACATTTGAATCTTGTCCTCTAAGCTTCTTTTCCCAATCTATTTCTCAGAAGTACTTCTTTAGGTCATGGTAGTTTCCCTTTTTGTAGTTTAGGCCCTTCTTGTAACTCTCATTACTATGTCATATACAATCCTGAGGTTGCAGTTTAATACTGCATGGTCGCTTTTTCCGAATGGAGGGTGACACATTATACAGTACTGTCAAAATCATATTCTTGCCTAGTAAATATAAGATCTAGTACTAATGGGTCAAGTCCTCTTTTCTGGTGTTTTCCTTTACATGTTGTGTTAGGAAAAACTCCTGCATAAGATCCAGGAGCTTTTAGTCCCAACAGCTTTCATGGCTTCTTACATCCTGGGTATTCAAGTTTATATTTGTATTGAAATCTCCAGTTAATATAATTCTTTCAGATTTCACATCCATTCTATGGAGAACTGGGTAATGCTCTTTAACTCTGAAGGGCACTCTCGACCAGGTCTTCATATTCGCCTCTTTCTAAAGTGTTTGTTTTGGGTGGCATGTATAAAATTGCTACAGTTACTTTCCCTTCAGATATATTAATTTCTACTGCAATCAGTTCTACTTGTGAGGGTATATTTAGTTCTAATTCTTTGACTCGTAGATTTTTCTTTGTTAATATTATAATTTCTCCTCTCTTTTTTAACAATCCTATCTCTTCTCTATATATTGTATTTTGCTAAGTTTAGGGTATCGTTTGATATCCTTGGGATCAATTTTGTTTCAGTTAGGGAAATAATATGTGGTTGCCTTTCTTTGGCGGAGGGTTAGTGCCCCTCCCCGGAAAACAACTAACTAAAAAAACAAACAATAAGCCTCGGACAAAGACTGACCAAACGATGACGACCAAGGACAGGACAAAGGACATGGTAATTGGAACTTGGAATGTAAGGGGAGCGAATGATGAGGTGAAAGAGAGAGAGATTGTCCAGGTGCTTGAGGGTGCGAAAGTGGATGTATGTGGAATAACTGAAACAAAATGGAAAGGAGAAAGTGTGAGAGAATGGGAGTATGGATGGGGTATATGTGCAGGAGTAGGTGAGAATGAGAGGGCAAAGGAAGGAGTATGTATAGTTGTGAGTAAAAGATGGAAGAGGAGCATAAGACAGTATGGATCAGTTGGGTCAAGGACTGTGTGGGTAAAGTTGAAAGTTGGAATACAAATGTGGGCGATTGTGTGTGTGTATGCACCAACGCAAAATCGTGCTAGAAGAATGAGAGAAGAGTTCTGGACAAATGTAGAAATGTGCATGGAAAAGTTTGGAAGGAATGAGAGAGTGTTTTTGATTGGTGATATGAATGGTAAAGTTGGGAATGTGAAGGTGGATGGAATAGTTGGTGAGTGGGGTGTGCCTGCTGAGATAGATGAGAATGGGAGTGCGTTAGTGGACATTTGTGCTGGGAGGGGGTTGGTGATAGCCAATACCCTCTTCAGGCATAAAATGATCCACAGGTATACATGGCGAGTGATGAGAAGGGTGGGTGGTGAACTGAATGAAAGGAAGGCAATGATTGATTATGTGTGTGTGGATGAAAGGATGCGAAGATGTGTAAAGGATGCAAGAGTGTATAGAGGTTGGGGGAGTGGACTTTCTGACCACTACTTGGTGGTGGCCAGAATTAGAATTCAAGTAAGATGGAGGAATAGAAGAAGGGAAAGACGAGAGGAAGGAGTAGTTGCAAGGAGAGTGGAAAGGTTACAAGAGGATGAGAAAAAGGCAGAGTATAAGAGAGAAGTCGAGGAACGATTGGGCAAATATGAATTAGAGCAGATGGGAGACGTGGAAGGTGTGTGTAGCATATTTACAGAAGAAATATGTGCAGCATGTGATGTGGTGTGTGGAAGGAAGAGAAGACGGAGGGTGGTGCAAGGAACAGCGTGGTGGACTGAAGAGGTGAAACAGGTTGTGGCACAAAAGAAGAAAGCATACAAGGAATGGATGAGAAATAGGGGCGTTGAAGAAGTTGAGAGGCGGAAGAGATAGTTATATGTAGAAAGAAAGAGAGAGGTGAAAAGATTAGTAAGAGAGAGTAAGAAGAGAGTGGATGAGGAATTTGGAAGGAATTTGAGTGTAATGTGGAGGGACTGTAAGAAAATGTTCTGGAGAGAGGTGAAAAGAGTAAGACAGGGTGGAAGTGAAGTTAGCAGGGGAGTGAAGGATAAAAATGGTAGATTACTAGTGGAGAAGGGAGAAAAAGTGAGCAGATGGAGAGAACACTTTAAGGAATTGTTGAACGTAGAGGATGGAAGTAATGCGAGTATAAGTGGCTGGGGAATGGCTGGGAGAAGGAAGGAGGTGAGAAGACAGGAAGAAATCAGTAGGATAGAAGTTGTGGAAGCAATGAAGAAAGTTAAATCGGGGAAAGCCCCAGGAATTGATGGAGTGTGTGGTGAAATGCTGAAGCATGGGGGAGAGATAGTAGTAGAATGGATGTGGAAGATGTGCAGATTGGCCTGGGAGGAAGGTAGAGTCCCGGAGGATTGGAAGTCAGGTATAAATATTCCCTTGTACAAAGGAAACCGGGAAAAAGAAGTGTGTGGTAATCATAGGGGCATTTGTCTTCTTAGTATAATAGGAAAAGTGTATGGTAGGATACTTATTGACAGAGTTAGAGAAAGAACAGAGAAATTAGTTGGAGAAGAACGGGGAGGCTTTAGGAAGGGAAGAGGTTGTGTAGATCAGATATTCATTCTTAGATCTTTAGTGGAAAAGTTTCTAGAGAAGGGAAAGAAGTTGTATGCGGCTTTCATGGATTTGGAGAAAGCATATGACAGGGTGGATAGACAAGGATTGTGGAAAGTGTTAAGAATATATGGAGTAGATGGGAAGTTGTTGAATGCTGTGAAGATTATGTACGATGGTGCAAAGGCTGCAGTGCGTGTGGATGGTGAACTAAGTGAATTTTTCTCTTTGAAAGTTGATTTGAAACAGGGATGTGTCATGTCTCCATGGTTGTTCAATCTGTACATGGATGGGGTAATAAAAGAGGTACAAGGTAGGGTAGTGGATGTTGGAGTGGCCCTGGTGAGAGAGGATAGTGTTTGGAAACTCCCTGTACTGTTGTTTGCAGATGATACTGTGTTGTTGAGTGAAGACGAAGGGGAGCTGCAAGGCTTGGTGGATGAGTTTGAGAGAGTGTGTAAGAAACGGAATCTAAAGGTGAATGTAGGGAAGAGTAAAGTGATGGTCTTTGAGAGAGGTGAAGTCAGTGAATGTACAGCGAGGTTGGATGGTGAGGAATTGGAAAATGTGAGTACGTTTAAGTACTTGGGTAGTGTGATGAGTAAGGATGAAGGTTTGGAGGGTGAAGTGCTTGAAAGGGTACAGCAGGGAAGAAAGGTTGCTGGTTCTTTGAAAGCGGTGATAAGAAACAGGGAAGTGAGCATGGAAGTGAAAAAGTCACTACATGACAGTATTGTGATACCAACTCTAACGTACGGAAGTGAAGCTTGGACGTTGTTGGAAGGACACAAGTCAAGAGTGAGAGCAGTGGAAATGAGTTATTTAAGAAGAGCATGTGGAGTCACATGGAGAGACAGGCTGACGAATGAGGATATAAAGGAGCGTTGTGATGTTGATGTGGATGTGATAGGAAGTGTTATGAGCAACGCACTGAGGTGGTTTGGCCATGTGGAGAGGATGGAGGGTGAAAGACTGACGAAGAGAGTATATGTGAGTGAGGTGGAGGGGGGAAGAGGGAGGGGGAGGCTGAGGATGAGATGGAGGGATGGGGTGGAGAGGTATATAAGAGAGGGGGGGGGTGAGTTGGGAGTAGGGCAGTGAAATGGCGGGGGACAGGGCGACTTGGAGGCGATTTGTTTGTGGCCACCCCAAACGGGATTGAGGCGTCTGGCAATAGATAGATAGACAGATTTTCTTTGGTGTAATCTTTGGTCTCTAAAAATTTAGATATCATTCCATCTACATTTTAGTACATCATCTGAATCATCTTGCCATAACTTGAGTCTGTTACCTTCCTTCTTTTTATTCCTTGCTGGTTATGTACCACTTTCGTTTCTGCAATCCAATTACTTTGTAAAAAAAAAAAAAAAACACTTCTCTTCCCCTGATCTTTGCTCATTCTTTGTTATTGCTTCCTCCCTCTTCTCTTTTAGTGTTCCCAAATCCTCTTGAGTTAGGCATTTTGTTATCCATTCGTTTTTAAATTCCCCCTTTTCCATGAGTTTGTTGGCATTTTTAAATATTTCCTCTTGTTTTTACACACTCTGGAAGATGACTTTCAGGGACCTTGACTTACTTCTCTCATATTTCCCTAGCCTTTTATGTTCTTCTATATCTTTATCACAGATATCCTCTGATACTTGCTTCAGTATGTTCATTGTATTTTCCATCTCCTTTTACTGCTTTGAGATTCTGTTGTTTATTTCTTCTTCACCTTTGTCACTGATTACAATACATTTGTTAATCTGTACAGCTTCCCCGACTAGTCTTGGTTTGTTTTTTATGATTTCTTTCAGTTCTCTTCTTACGTTTTTGTCTTCTACCTTTGTATCAAACTCATTCTTTACTTTCACCATTTCAGCATACGTAGTTTGTACCTCATCTTTGTAATTTCTCACCATTTCGTTTACCTGTGTTATTTTCTCTTCAGTATTACTATTTTGGTTTATCAGAGTCCTGGCTTGCCTGATTTTCTCCATATCATTTCTGAAATCAACCATAATTCTCTCATGGTTGACAACTGTACATCCCATTCCACTAGCCTTCGTTCTCAGTGAATTTACCTCAGCTGATAGTTTATCTGTTGTTGTGGCTCTTCTGTTTATTTTCCTTTATTAAATCCTCATTTTTTTTTCCTTCTGTCTGCGTAGCTCATTCTTGATTTCATCGATTTTCATTTGAAAAGTTCTCTCAAGTCTATTTACTTTTTTAACTAACTTACCGTAAGAGTCCTTTTCAACCAGTTCTGGGTAGTAGTCATCATCAAGTTATTTAACTTTGTCTCTTCTTTTAGTATTTTCTACAGGCTTCTTTCCAAAATATGTAGCCATCTCAAAGAAAATATAATCTATACTTACAGTTTTGCCTCACTGCGTTCGCCTTGTTGTTATCCAGCATGATGGGTAATGAATTTCAGCACATTCCTTGACACTGATTTACAGGTGTTTACTTACGTTAGGCTACACCTCCTTTGCCATTACTTGTCTTACTATGTTGGGTCATCGCTTAAATTAGACTAGTATAATCTTGGCCCATAAATAGATACAACTTACAGTAGGTATCCCCAGAGAGGAGCTCAGTGATACACGTCCGACTAGTGTGTGTGTGTGTGTGTGTGTGTGTGTGTGTGTGTGAAGATGGATAAAATTCGTCCCCAGTCCTCCGATAATGGCTCACTGACGAACCTTCTTGTCCGACGGATATGACGATGAAGAAGACGAATCAAATGAAGATGAAGACGACGACGATAAAAACAAAGAAAGAGAAATGAAGACTGAAGATAACAAACACGAAGATGATTAGGATTAGTGAAAATTACAATGATGATGATGATGATGATGATGATGATGAGGAGGAGGAGGAGGAGGAAGAGGAGGAGGAGGAGGAGAAGAAGGAGGAGGAGGAGAAGGAGGAGGACAATGATGAAGAAGATGAAGACCACGATGATGATGAAAATAACGATAACTATAACAACAACAACGACCACAGCGATAACGATAACGATGAAGACGAAAACGATAGCACAAATTCGTCCCCCTCGCCCCCCCCCCTCGCCAGAAACAGGGATCAGCAGCTAATGGCCCCCTGACGAGCCTTCTTGTTGGCCACACAGCCAACTTCCACCACGCCACAAACCATCTTACCATAGTTTACCCTCGTAACTAAGACAAATAATAGCTTCCCCTCGTAACTATGACACATAATAGTTTCCTCTCGTAACTAAGACAAATATAGTTTCTCCTCGTAACTATGGCATAATATACTTTCCCCTCGTAACTATGACATAATATACTTTCCCCTCGTAACTATGACATAATATAGTTTCCCCTCGTAACTAAGACACAAAAGAGTTTCCCTTCGTAACTAAGACAAAGTCTCCCCTCGTAACTAAGACACTTTGTTTCCCCTCGTAACTAAGACACAAAGTCTCCCCTCGTAACTAAGACACTTTGTTTCCCCTCGTAATTAAGACACAAAGTCTCCCCATGTAACTAAGATATGATAGAGTTTCTCCTTATAACTAAGACAATCAATACAGTTTCACCTCGAAACTTGGAAAATAATAGTTTCCCTTCGTAACTAAGACACAAGTAATGCAGTTTCCCCTCGTAACTAAGAAAATACCGTAGTTCTCGTCGCAACTAAGACAGATAATGTATTTTTTCTTCGAAACTAACATAATATAGTTTCCTCTCGTAACTAAGACTAAAAATAATCTACTTTCCCCTCGTGACTAAGACTGAAGTAATATAGTTTTCCTTCGTGACTAACACTAAAGTAATATAGTTTTCCCCCGTAACTATTCCTAAAATAATATATTTACCCTAGCAACTAGTCGTAAAATAATATAGTTTCCCCTCCTATCAAAGACAATATAGTTTCCCCTCGTAACTAAGAGATTCCAATTAAAAAAATAACTTACGACAGTTTTTCCTTGTAACTAAGGCGGATTTGAACTTCTTACTACGAAGACTCAGAAACACACACACACACACACACACACACACACACACACACACACACACACACACACACACACACACACACACACACTGATAAGAAATAAGGAGGAAATTTCAAGAGTATACTGCCTTATTTTGGGCACCCCCCCCCCACACACACACACATTGATAAGAAATAAGGAGGGAAATTCAAGACTGTAGTACCTTATTTTGGGTACACACACACACACACACACACACACACACACACACACACACACACACACACACTGAAGGAAATTTTCTGAAGTAATTGTCGGTTAAGACGGACTCAAGAATTAACTTAAGATGCCAAGACACGAGGCTCCTTCCTTTCTTCCTCGCTCTTTCTCTCTCTCTCTCTCTCTCTCTCTCTCTCTCTCTCTCTCTCATTCACACACACACACACACACACACACACACACACAAAACCATTTCCTTATCTCCTTTTGTTCTCACAACTTTGGCGTTCTTTAAAATTATTTTTTGAAGGTGTGTGTGTGTGTGTGTGTGTGTGTGTGTGTGTGTGTGTGTGTGTGTGTGTGTGTGTGTTCTATATGCTGAGATTTTCCATATTTTATGGACTTGAAGCAATTTTGACTTAACCTTGAGAGAGAGAGAGAGAGAGAGAGAGAGAGAGAGAGAGAGAGAGAGAGAGAGAGAGAGAGAGAGAGAGGCAGACAGACGGACAGACAGAGGGGCGAGAAAAGTAAAAAAAAAATGAACAATCGCCTCCTTCCTTTCCTTCAGTTTCTCCTCAATATTTCCATCGTCAAATCAGGTGTTCTTAGCACTTTTCTGACACGTGATGTGGATTTCCCAAGACTTCAGCAACTCCTTTGATCCCTCGACACCTGAGCCTTCTCATAAAAAACGGTGACGGGGGGGGGGGGTGAATTTTTGCTTGTGGTGGTGTGTGACTGATTGAATCTATTGGGTTTGTCTGTCTGTCTGTCTGTCTGTCTCACACACACACACACACACACACACACACACACACACACACATTTTATTTTACTACATACCTTAATCATTCCTGTCAACATTGTTTTTAATCTCTCTCTCTCTCTCTCTCTCTCTCTCTCTCTCTCTCTCTCTCCCTCTCCATTATCTTAGCCAACTTTGTATATAACCTCTCTCTCATAATCTACATATTTCTAAAAACTTTCTATTTTACATTTAAGTCTTCTATATGTCTGTGTCTGTCAGCCTCTCTCTCTCTCTGTCTCTCTGTCTATTTGTCTGTCTGTCTGTCTGTCTGTCTGTCTGTGTGGCTATCTGTCTGCTGATCTGTGTCTGAAAATTTTGCTTGCCTGAGAGGACACAGTACACAGGAATGAAAAAAAAAAAAAAAAATGACCTCTTGTTACCGCCAGACGATTTCCCTCAGCATTGATAAGTGGGGAAGGGGAATAGCCAGATAGAAAACAGAGATGACAAACTGAAAATCCTTTGTTGGGATTGGATGGAACAGGTTAATTCAACAGGCCAGAGTGCAGAAAGATGGAACAGACCTTCAACCCGGAGTGGACGTTTTGATGATGATGATGATGATGATGATGATGATGATGATGATGATGATGGTGGTGGTGGTGGTAACAATGATGATGATGATGGTGGTGGTGGTGGTAGTGTTGGTAGTGGCAGTGATGATGGTGGTTCCTGTCGCCATCTCCTTGAACCTCAGGGAACAGACTATTTGACAGATTCAACTAAGCAAAGGAAGAAGAAGAAGAAGAAGAAGAAGAAGAAAAACAAGAAGAAGAAAAAAACAAGAAGAAGAAGAAGAAGAAGAAAAACAAGAAGAAGAAGAAGAAGAGGAAGAAGAAGAAAAGGAGAGGAAGAAGAAAAACAATAAGAAAGAGAAGAAAAAAAATGGAAGAAAAAAGGAGGATGAGGATGAGGAGCAGGAGGAGGAGAATGTGGAGAAGAAGAGGAAGAAGGAAAAGAAAACGGAGTAGGAAGAGGAGGAGGAATAGGAGGAGGAGGAGGAGGAATTGGAGGAGGAGGAGGAGAAATGCAAGGAGTTTTATGCTTACATTAAAATTTAATCTAACGTGCACTTGGAAGAAATATTGGCAGCGACATCAGCAATCATAATGTAATTTTTGGCCTCTCTCTCTCTCCCCCCCTCTCTCTCTCTCTTTCTCACACACACACACACACACACACACACACACACACACACACACACACACACACACAAAGTTACTACACACCTTTATCATTCCCGTCAATTATGCTTTTAATCTCTCTCTCTCTCTCTCTCTCTCTCTCTCTCTCTCTCTCTCTCTCTCTCTCTCTCATATATATATATATATATATATATATATATATATATATATATATATATCCCTACTACGACTGCTATAAATGTCATTTCCACATCCTTACTCTCTCTCTCTCTCTCCCATCCACTTTTGCCTTCTCTCTAGATGCTCTCAGTCTTGCATTCAAAATCCATACTTTGCAACACTATCCTTTGCATTTTTCCTCCACTGCACGCCATATATCACTCCTACATTTCTCCCAAGACTGTATTTCTCCTTGAAGGCTCCCGGTGGCGCAGGGGTTAGGGTAGTCCAGTCGAGGGGTTGGCCTTTGACTGGAGGTTGGGCTAAGATGCGTAAAAGGTGACTAGATGCTTCCCGCATCCTAAGGCTCATTCTCAGCTGAAGAAAATCGTCTCTCTTATTATTAACTTCTGTCATTAACTTCCTTTCCCTCAAATTCCTTTCGCCGATACTCTTCCCTCTCACAAGCTCAAATAACTCTCTCATTCCCTCCCGTCTCAATTCTTTCTTCCTCCCCTCCCCTTTCTTCCTCCTCTCTCCTTTCTTCCTCCTCTCTCCTTTCTTCCTCCTCTCTCCTTTCTTCCTCCTCTCTCCTTTCGTCCTTCCTCCTCTTTCCTTTCTTCCTTCCTCCTCTCTCCTTTCTTCCGTCCCTTTCTCTCTCCTTTCTTCCTTCTTCCTCACTCCTTTCTTCCTTCTTCCTCTCTCCTTTCTTCCTCCTCTCTCCTTTCTTCCACCTCTTTCATTTCTTCCTCCTCTCTCCTCTCTTCATTCTCTCTTCTTTCTTCCTCCACTCTCTCCTTCCCCACAACACCTCTTCCATACATTCTTTCCTTCCTTACATCCTGACCACTTTCTCTTTCATCTCTTCTCCCATCCTACAACTCTCTTTCTAGGCCTTTCCCAAAATGTTCCTTCTCTCTCTCTCTCTCTCTCTCTCTCTCTCTCTCCTTTTATTTCTCCTTTCCGCGGACATCGTCTCCATATCTCCTTCCCACCTCTCACCTTTCTTAGGACAATTCTAATCCAAAGGTAAATAATCTACAGCAGGTGTATCATCTCATTATTACAGGGCAAGGTTAACCCCTAGAATACCATATGGCGCCTAGCCAGTTTATTCTTGCCACCACCAGGCGATTTTATACAGCTAATGAGACTATTTTTTTTAATTGTAGGGGTTAAATTATATCCCTCATCAACACCTTAATTACTACAGGTACAGTACTGTACTTCATTAGGTCAGATAATAACCCTCATTAACACCTGAATTACTACAGGTTCTTCACTAGGTTAGATAATAGCCTTCATTAATGCCTGAATTACTACAGGTTCTTAATTTGGTCAGATAATAGCCTTCATTAACACCTGAATTACTTCATGTTCTTCATTAGGTCAGATAATAACCCTCATTAACGCTAACCCCTATGACTGACTCAGTAGACGATTTTATTCAGCAAATGTTTTTTTAATTGTAGGGGTTAAATTATATCCCTCTTTAACACCATAAGTACTACAGGCTCTTCATTAGAGGTCAGATAATAGCCGTCATGAACGCTAAGCACCTATGACTCACTCAGCAGACGATTTTATTCAGCTACTGAGACACTGAATGGGTTCGATTACAAAAAAGCTGCCCTTCTAAGAATGAAAATTATGACAGCATTAACTCTCCAAGAATACCATGACTTCCTCTTAGCTGAATGAAACCGTCTAGCCGAAAAAAAAAAAAAAAAAAAAATGAGTGGGTTAACAACATTCCCAGTATAGGTTCCCATTAAGCTGAATAAAATTGTCAGGTGGTTGATGATAAAGATAAAAAATAATGAAATAGTAGTAAATGAGAAAATAAATGACGCTGATAATGAGGTTAGTAAATGGAAATGTCTAAGTACCTTGACATCTTGGCGTCTCGTAACTGCTGATTCGCTGATCCAGAAGCTGATCCTATAATGAATAAATAAATAAATAAAGAGGTCATTAGAGAGAGAGAGAGAGAGAGAGAGAGATTAAACGTTAAGAAATAGGCCAATGTCTGTGAATTCCTCTGAAGAAAACAAGCAATTAATGAAAGAAAAGGGAGTCCCCAGATTTCAAAATAATGCAAAATATACATATAATTTAACAGCTCAGTTGCTAAGATTGTTTTTTCATGTACTTAATTTAGCGTGCATGATAAAAATGAGTCAGTGTTTTGGAAAGGTAAAGGGTTCATTGTGAAGCTTCGGAACAGGTGTTAGTTGTGGTTCATGTTGTGGCTTGGTGGGGACTGTGTGAGGGAAGGTGGGGGGGTTAGAGAGGGTAAGATGCAGGGAGGTAGGGAAGGAGGGGGAGATGTGGGAAGGTAGGGAGGGATTAAGAGATTGACCAAACAGACGGATAAAACCAGATCAGTAAAAGTAATTCTAGTTAGAGTAAAATAAAGACTGAAAGAAGTAAATAACTAAACTGACAGATAAACAGGTAGATAGATAAATAGAGACAGATAGATAGACATATAGATAGACTGAGACAGACAGACAGATAGACACACAAAGTTAGTGTAATATAGTGTGTTTCTGGTGCACCCCTCCCCCCTGATGGACTGGAGGTTGGAGGCACGAAGGGACTCTTGCCCTGGCCTCCATCCAACACCCATCAATTTGCATGTCACTGCCCCTTATACCGCACACTTACACACCCACACACACGTTTTGTGACGCACATGATGACTTACATGGTGACACTTACATGGATTCATACTTAGCGGGCAATATCCACACACGTGCACACACACACACGTAAACACATATACATATTTTAAGACTTATATGGCCACATACCGGTACTTACATGGAGACATAATTACACGGTATCTTACTTACATGGCGACTTACTTACATAGAGATATACTTACAAGATACCTTACATATCCCAATACTTATATGACTACACACTTACATTATTACTATTGTATTAACAACAGCTTACCTCTGTTCGCTTACCAGAAGTCTCTCTCTCTCTCTCTCTCTCTCTCTCTCTCTCTCTCTCACACACACACACACACACACATACATACACACACATTTTAATACATGACCACATACTTTCATGGAGACATACTTATATCCCTTCATCCATGGGTTCATACTTACAAAAGAAACACACACTCACACTCACACACATTTTCATACTTACATGACCACATACTTACATGATATCATACATAGGCTACATGTCAGTCTTCCTCTACCCGCTTACTTTCAAAACCCCACACCCACCCACTCACCCTCCCACCCACTCACCCACTAACCCTATGCTGAATAAACTCGTTTGGAGGCTGCAAGATTGGGAGAAAATTTTCAAACGGATGGAGCTGGCTGTCCATCCCCTCCATTACTAAAGACTCCTTCCTATTGTGAATAAAATCGTCTGGGAGTATCATAGGACATAAAAACTAAACAAATAAATAAATAAATAAGTTATCCTAGGGAAATACATAACACTCATGAGGATGAACTAAAAGAGAAAGTCAAAAAAAGAGGCTATAGGTGAGCAAAATTTAACACTCAACAGAATAAACTAAAAAGACAAAGTTAACACTCCACAGAATGAATTAAAAAGGGAAAGACAAAGAAAAAGGCTGTAGATGAGAAATACTTAACATTCGAGATTAAATTAAAAAAGAAAGAAAAAATGAGGCTATAGTAGAGAAATACATAACACTCCTGAGAATAA
This sequence comes from Coenobita brevimanus, assembly GCF_032717465.1. Taxonomy (NCBI): domain Eukaryota; kingdom Metazoa; phylum Arthropoda; class Malacostraca; order Decapoda; family Coenobitidae; genus Coenobita; species Coenobita brevimanus. Next base: position 23,185,783 of record NC_137069.1, read on the forward strand.
ATTATCATACAGGAATACTTACCAATACTGTATCTCTGTCTCCTTATCCCATCACGCCATCAGCAATATCTCCAGTCGATTTTTTATAACAAGTTTGTTTTTTCGAACAGGAGGGGTTAGGTATAGCCTTCATTAACCCCATCAGTACGAGAGGTCTTTCCCAAGTTAAATAAAATGGCATGAAGGCAGCATAAATAACCCAGTAAATCAATCAATAAATAAACAAATAAGGTAACAAAGAGAAATACTTAACTCTCCACAGAATAAACTAAACAAAAGGAAGACATAGTAAAGGAATACTTACTATTCCACACAGTAAAGTAAATTAAAAACTATCAAAGAGAACTACTTAACAATAAATCAAATAAGCATATAAGTAAATAAAATAGATTTGTTATCATAAAGAAATACTTTTTCTGCCTCCTTATCCCACCTTCTCATTTCCCAAATTAAATAAAACAGCAAGAAGGTAATACAAATAACCCAATAAGTAGGTAAATAAATAAATAAGTCATTTTACTGAAATACCTAACACAATTTTTCTGGCTCCTTATCCCATCTCGTCATTAGCAACACAAACACGGGTGGAGCCACTTTTACAGGCCAATGTTAATATGCATCACGACCATTACGACTCAAGCAGGTACTTACCGCCCAGGCACAACGACCCTATTATTACCCTGGGACTTGGAAGACTCTCTGACACCATTACTTGCAGACTTGGAAGTCTCTCTCTCTCTCTCTCTCTCTCTTTCTCCCAACCTTCCTTTTGGACTTCCCTTTCAACCATCTCTACTTGTGGACTTTGCGAGGCTCTATCACCCCTACTTGTGCACTTTGGAGACTGTATCACCCCTACTTGTGCACTTTTGAGACTATCACCCCTACTTGTGGACTTCGGAGACTCTTCAACACCTATACTTTTGGACTTGGGAGGCTTTCTTTACCATCCCTACTTTTGGACTTGGGAGGCTTTATCAGTAGTATAAAACTGCCCAGTACTACACATGTATAGTATTGGGCATGCCCTCAAGCAATCGCCCCCAAACCCCCCTCCCCTTCTCCCCCCACTCCCCCCCCTTGACCTTGACCGTGGTAGGATACTTTCACTCCTTTCACCAAGGCGAGTGTGCTGGAGAAAAAACAAAAAACATGGCGTAGTTTCTTCCTCTTTCTCTTCATTCTGTTTTTCTCTTTCTTCTTTATTTCTTCTTATTCTCTGTTACCACAGTCACATTCACTATACAGTACAGCTACTAAAACTACAATTACCACCACCCGCACTATTACCACGACTACTACTAATACTACCTGAGTGGAAAAAGAATGAAACAAATTACTGGCTTATGGGAGTATGGATGGGGTATATGTGCAGGAGTAGGTGAGCATGAGAGGGCTAAAGAAGGAGTGTATATTGTTGTGAGTAAAAGATGGATGGAGAAGATAAGAGGATTGTGTGGGTAAGATTGAAAGTTGGAATACAAATGTGGGCGATTGTGTGCGTGAATGCGCCAACGCAAGATCGTGCAAGCAAAGTGAGAGAAGAGTTCTGGACAAATGTGGAAGCGTGCATGGAAAAGTTTGGAAGGAATGAGAAAGTGTTTTTGATTGGTGATATGAATGGTAAAGGAGGGCATGTGAAGGTGGATGGAATAGCTGGTGAGTGGGATGTGCCTGCTGAGATGGATGAGAATGGCAGTGCATTAATGGACATTGTGCTGGGAGGGGGTTGGTGATAGCCAATACCCTCTTCAGGCACAAAATGATCCACGGGTATACATGGCTAGTGATGAGAAGGGTGGGTGGTGAACTGAATGAAAGGAAGGCAATGATTGATTATGGGTGTGTGGATGAAAGGATGCGAAGATGTGTAATGGATGCAAGAGCTTATAGAGGTTGAGGGAGTGGACTTTCTGACCACTACTTGGTGGTGGCCTGAATCAAGATCCAAGTAAGATGGAGAAATAGAAGAAGGGAAGGACGGGAGGAAGGAGTAGTTGCAAGGAGAGTGGAAAGGTTACAAGAGGATGAGAAAAAGGCAGAATATAAGAGAGAAGTGGTGGAACGATTGGGTAAATATGAATTGGGGCAGATGGGGGATGGGGAAGGTATGTGCAAGATATTCACAGAATAAATATGTGCAGCATGTGATGTGGTGTGTGGGGTGAAGAGAAGACGGAAGGGGGTGCAAGGAACAGCATGGTGCAATGAAGAGGTGAGACAGGCTGTGGCACAAAAGAAGAAAGCATACAATGAATAGATGAGAAAATGAGGCGTGGAAAAAGTTGAGAGGCGGAAGAGAGTTATATGTAGAGAGGAAGAAAGAGGTGGAAAGATTAGTAAAAGAGAGTAAGAAGAGAGTGGACGAATAATTTGGAAGGAATTTGAGTGTAAAGTGGAGGGACTGTAAGAAAATGTTCTGGAAAGAGGTGAAGAGAGTAAGATAGGGTGGCAGTGAAGTTAGTAAGGGTGTCAAGACTCCATATCATAAATACAAATCATAACAGAAAGCATGATGTATAGAAAGATAGATAGATAGACAGAGCACCAGACAAGATGTGGGAACGGGAAATTACCTTGCAACTCTTTAAGTGAAGGAATGCTGATATGAACACGAACAGCGCCTCGTGACCATACACACACGTACACACACACCGGCTTCTAGAAGCTTCACATCAGTATATTCCACGTGACACGACCCCTGCTACAATAGGAATTTAGGAAGCAGAGCTCAGAAGGTGGTTAGCCTTAGAATCGACAGGTAGTGGAGAGAGTGAATAAGAAGGGTCCAACTAGACTTACTTAGTATATGAAGTCTCTGTATAATACATACGCTGCTCAACTTAGACTTTCTCTGAAGATAATAAATCAAGATCAACTCCCTGTAATCATCTTTATCTCCTCCTGCTCTTCAATTAACTCAAGACTCACCTATTACAAGAATTAAGAGTTACATATATACAAATGTTGGCTATAAAGCTTTAACATTAAATGGTGGCAGTAACAAACGAGTCAACGAACCTACAAGTCTACGAGTCTACAAGCATACAGTAGCAACGACAAGTTACAAGCGAGGATCAACAAGCTCTATGATTAACTACAAATAACAGTTCTACAAACAACTCTATAATCCTCATGCAACTTCAAGCAGCAGCAAGAAGAATAAAAAACAAAGCAAGTAAAGGAAAAGAAAGACCAGAGCAACAAGCACAAAAAACCCCAACACTCTCTCCCGCCTACCTCCATCGCTGACGCAGAGGTCAAGACACACGGCAAACACCAGAGCCACATTTATAATGCATCTTACTCACCTTTCCTCACCCAGGTTACTCATCGCTACTCAGTTACTCACCACACCTACCAATGTGGGAAGCCAACGTCACCATGTGTATCTGCTGAGACGACATCACCATGCGTGTTTGATGAGACAACGCCACGCCAATCAACGTGTGACTGACACCAGGCACTTCTCACCCACTACTCATTACTCATTATTCACATAGCTCCTATTCATACTCATTTATTTCCACAGTATTGAGTTGGAAATTCGACGTTCTATGATGAGGGTCGCCTGTGACTACAGCTGTTAACCACTACATTCATCAGGCCGAATTTCCTGAGTAATATCGTCCATCAACGCAGCCCTAGAATTATCGAGAGATCTTCATTCAACCCTGCATTTATCTTCCGAGATCAACAGTTGCTTCGACACGCCTCTCCGATCTGTATGAAGTGGGTGTAATTATACTTACTCATTTCTTCTCAGTGCTAAAATTAGGTATATTCAACTCCTTTACTTATATATATATATATATATATATATATATATATATATATATATATATATATATATATATATATATATATATATATATATATATATATTATATATATATATATATATATGTATATATATATATATATATATATATATATATATATATATATATATGTATATATATATATATATATATATATATATATATATATATATATATATATATATATATATATATATATATATATATATATACACTTATACACTCACTATGTATCATTTATCACAACTCATTTACCCATCTATTTAGTAAGAACATAAACAAAAGACGTATTTCATAACACCATACCTTAGCAACATGAATTCTTTTCAGCTAAGTGATATGACAAGGATATTTTCGCCCCCACCAGTGTTAATACCAGATGATACACAATTAGCGCCCCCTGCAGATACACAATTAGGAGAGCACCAAGGCAACACACCCATTGTACAAAATTCACCACAAACTAAAGATCAAGAAACAAATACGTCAGTTCTAGATGACGAGTGGCAAACCCCCTCTGATGTAGCGAGTGAGGACTTTGTCTCTGACTTGCATACCTATGGAAATATACTTAACAGGGTTCATCGCTCAGGCAAAATCCATTCCACTATTCCCTCACACAACGATAAACAAGTCCAAATTAAATTAATAGAGCAACCAGTGAAAATGAACACCACAGATCAAGGTCAGATATTTGTTTATCATGAAGATAAAACTGCCCCGAAATTCTCTGGCACATATAAAGATCGTATTGACGTCATTTCATTGGTCAATCAGTGTGAACATATCTTCATCAAGAGACATATTAAAGATGAACAAGAGAAAATTGTTATTTTTTCCTCTTGCATTAGTGGAGAAAGATGTCTGGCAAGCAACTTACTAAGGTCAGATAAGCTCCTCAAGGCTAAGGCATATGATGAATTTAAAACTGAATTTTTGAAGAAATTTTCTGGAGGTATGAACTTCTTGCCAGGTATAATTCCAGAAGTACATAAGATTGTAGATCTTGTAAGGGAGCACACTACAAATCATGTGCTTAGTGAAATAACTGCTGATGTCTCCACGATCAAAAGGACATTATTAGCTACCTTAGAAAACTCAAACTGGATAACAGGAGATGGAAAGATGTCCCCAGACCTCGTCGTGGACATCATTGGTTATGTGGCTGCCTTATGTAAATTACCAGATAGGACCCTTAAGATCGCCAAGACGATTATGTACACCCCAGGCATGTGCTTACTAGACTTAATGAACGAAGTAGAGATGCAGTGTAGCAAAGCAGGGATGGTCGAAACCACAATCACATTCTAGTGGAATGAGAGTACCTGAGACAGTATCAGCTGTGAAAACAGTTACAACGACCCCAAACAGAGAACAAAATCGATCACGAACCGAAAGCAGGCAGTGCAAAGAACTAAACGTGTCAAGAGTACGATCACAAACACCAGGCTACAGGCAGTTTCATAAGTTTCCGCACAGCCTGAGCAGATCTCGCGCCACAGACACCACTAAATATGGGAAGTCACCTCGTAGATCACAGTCAAGAGATAGGTCCATTCTACGTCATTATTGTGCAAAACCAGGACACACTAGGAATGAATGCTTTATCAAAACAAAAGAGGATAGACAAAAGACACAAGGATTTGGTCCTTTCTGTAGACATCATCGGTGCCAAGGGCACTGGACCAGTAACTGCAAAACAGTTGAAAAATTAGTGTCTATATTCAAATCGGTGGAAGACCAAGTCATGACAAAAAACGAACCAACATAAAGAAAAGCAAGTCTAAAATTCACATAGGAGGCATGTTGGGAAATGAGTGTATCTTGATATCAGCTGTATGTGAGGATCAAAACGTTTCCTTATTTTTAGACACAGGCTCTCCAATGAACTTAATAACACAAGAAGAAATAAATAGAATTTTTAGAAATAAGAAGAAAGTAACTTTACTAGAAGAATCTGATTTAGACATATACAGTAGATGGAAAACAAATCACAGTAAAAGGTATGATACGGTTAAACATCAGTTTCACAGAGACTACAAGACCATTCTCTGCATTTTTCAATATCGTTGAAAACTTAGCAATTAAAGTTCATATGTTACTGGGTTAAGATGCATGAGAACAGAGAAAATAACTTTACTCCCACAAATGAATGGAATAGACTTTGACAATGAATTCATAGAGGAAATACCATCAGAGCCCTCACCGATTAGTAAAAGAGAACCAAAAAGAACTGGTAATGTTAAAAGCTTAAACAAACATACACAAACAGATGAGTATATAGATCCACTCAAACCACCACCCTCAGCCTCCAGGATTAAAGACCCAGGTAACAGTACTGATTTATCAGTTTTTCCCGCCCATCTCACCAATGATTTAGTTATACCACCTAACTCCTATATGAAAGTTACCATAAGGAGCAAATTACGGAATAGTACTTTTCTGGTCTTAGAAGAATTATGTAAAGTAAAGGGATTATCAGTAGAAAACGCATTATGTCAGCTGAACAACGAAGGGCAAACTCAGATATTCATAATTAATCACATGAATGGGGAAGTACGGTTGAAAAAGGGGACTTGCATAGTTAATATTGAAAAATGTCCCGCCCCTGTGAAGGAAATAGTTGTAGCTGGTGTGACAAGTGAGATTAAATCTACGGATAGAGAAAGCATAAAATAGAATTTAATTCACTCAGGTGAATTTTGATGAAGAAAATTATTTGTTAACCCTGTTGGAAACACACAGGGACACCGTAGCATTACCCGGAGAACAATTAGGGTGTACTAACCTGATTAATCACAAGATTAATGTGCACCCAGATACACCACCAATTTTCATACCGGCCTACCGGATCCCACAATCTCAGCATACACTCTCAAACCAGTATGTCAATGAACTGTTAAAACTTGGAACTATTGTGTCATCAGGTTCCCCATGGAATGCGCCATTATTCTTCGTGCCCAAACGAAATGGAGAAATGCGTGCAGTAGTAGATTACCGTAAACTAAACAATCACACAATACCAGACCGATTTCCCATGCCATTGCTAAGCGACATCCTACAGAATATTGGACCTGAAAATAATGTATTTTCCACAATCGATCTGCTAAGTGGATATTATCAAATTCCGGTAGAACAGGAGTCACGTAAATACACTGCCTTTTCCACAAATAGAGGACACTATCAGTATATAAGGATGCCCATGGGACTGAGGACAGCACCGGGCACATTCCAGCATCTAATGAATTACGTATTGTCCGGAATTTTAGGACAAGGAATATTTGTTTATCTTGACGATATTATAATCGCAACGAAGAATATTAAGGATCATCTCAGGAAATTAGACTTACTCTTACAAAAAGCTTAGTGATGCTGGTTTAAAAAAATTAAACTTTCTAAATGCAAATTTTGCTTTAAGGAAATAAATTTTTTAGGCCACAAGTTAAGTTCTAATGGTATTCACATCACTGATGACAAAATACAGGCAGTGAGAGATTTTCCCGAACCCACTATGACTGACGAAGTTAGACAATTTTTAGGTCTAGGTGGGTACTATAGGTCATTCGTACCACGATTCTCTCATATAGCATTTCCTCTATTCCAGCTACTCAAAAAAGATGCTATATTCCAATGGGAAGAAGAACAAAAACAAGCATTTACAAAACTAAAAATTAAACTAACAAATGCACCTTGTTTGGCATATCAGGATTTCACAAAATCATTTATTATATGTACAGATGCATCAGTTAAATGATTAGGGGCTGTACTGATGCAGGAAGATAAAAGAGGAAAGAATCAACCATTTGCATTTGCCAGCAGACAAACAAAAGGTGCAGAGAAAAATTATTGCACTACAGACTTAGAGGCACTTGAAGTGGTTTTCGCATTACAAAAGTTTCGAGATTTGGTATATGGTTACGAAATCCACTTATTCACCGACCATAAACCACTAGTGGGTATGGTTAAAGAAAAACTCCTCTCTGGGAGGAGAGCAAAATGGAAATGTACAGTTGAAAACTACAATGTACAAATTCATTATATACAAGGTAAAATGAACATAGTAGCTGACGCATTATCTAGGAACCCGAACACAATTCAGGTCACGGCATTAGATCTCAAAGGAGACATCCGAAACCATTATGATATCGCAAAAACACAAAGACTTGACCCAATATGGTCTAAAGTTATATACAAGTTAGAAAGTGGAGATGACATACAATGTCACGTACCACTCGAACAATTCACAATTGTCAATAATACTTTATACAAGATCAACCCGAAACAACCAAAACGCCAAAGAAATACTAACCAATTGGTAGTACCTAATGACATGATACCCAAAGTATTACGAACGATACACGATAGCCCACATGCAGGACATCCTGGAAAGGATAGAACATTCAAACAAGCCCAGCTGTTATATTACTGGCCTTCATTACTAAAAGATATAAACAATCATATTGACAGATGCGAATCATGTGCAAAACACAAAGGATACCCAATTTCACCTGCACCGATGGGTAATTACCCTGTACCACATCAACCATGGGACGTTGTCGCTGTTGATTTGCTCAAGATGCCATTTTCATACAATAATAACCAATATCTATTCGTGGCAACGATTAATTTTTCCCGTTATGTAATTTTAGCTCCAGTTAAAGATAAAACAGTAGAGACAGTAGCAAAGGCAATAATTGATAGTGTAATATGTCGGTTTACTACTCCAAAGGTACTAATAAGTGATAATGGAGGAGAGTTTAATTCTGATATCTTACAAGAAATATGTAAACAATACAATATCAAGAAGGTTAACGTTTTAGCCTATCACCCAGCATCTAATGGGTTAGTAGAGAGACAAAAAAGTGTTAGATGTGCTACAGACACATTCTCAATGAAAATTATGCAAGCTGGGATGATTGGATTCCCAGAGTAGAAGCCTCAATTAATGGATCTATAAATAAATCCATAGGTGACACACTACATTTCATTATATATGGCACAGATAAAAAACTACCATATGAGCTCCTAGAAGGTGACAGCATGCCTATATACAATTGCGATGATTACTCTAAACTCCGTTTACGTGAATTCCAGGACATACACAAAAGAGTCAAAAAACAATTGACGATGTCCAAGGAAGAAATGACGGAGACATTTAATAAAAAGACAAGAGATTCGCCTATCAGCTTAGGAGACATTGTTTATGGTATCATTCATACGAGAGACAATAAATTATCCCCAAAATTTGAGGGCTCATACAGAGTAATTAATATAAAAGAAAACAAAGTTTTAATTAAGTCACTGTCAAGTGACGAAGAGAAACAAGTTCATTTTGACCATTTAAAACGAGCTTCAAGGGAACTATCACATAATTATTCAGCCTCGGATACAACCGAACAGGCGAACGTACCTCAAGAAACCAAGCAAGAACACAACAATGATTACAAAAATAAATTAAGGTCATATACAAACAATCAAACATAGGTGCAACTGTTCCAATAAAATCTACGGTACATCATTTACGAGATGTAAATATCGATTTAAACTCCTTCTATAAATGAAATAACAATCAAGTTATTGTTCTACGTTAGTCCACCGTAACGCACATCATCACTATCATCGACCACAGCATGACCATATTAGAAAATTAATAGAGTTTTTTGTCGGTAGGCAGCGATGAAGAGACTTATGCTATGGATTCTCCTCTACATAGCATGAGGATATGCGCACTTAGACCCCCAACACATAGTATGACAAGGATGCCTCATAGCTCCAACGGCCACGACGTCAATCGTAAAAGATGTCATGAGTACTGAAATAAGTCTGGATTACTTATATGAATTACCTTCTTATCTAGAAAAAATCGCAAGACCAGTGAGAACCCTGGACTTCATGATAGGAGGCTATATTTCACAAGCACATAACACAAAGGAAGTGGATGAAATAGTGAAGTTAGCGAAATGGAAAATAGAACAGGCTAAGTCAACTATGCTCATCATGATCCAAGATCTCCCATCTCATGGAACGGAGGTATTGAGCGACAAGAACAACATCACACGTACTCGCCAAAAGCGCAGTTTGTTCGACCTGGGTGGTGCAGTTCTTGGAAACATCTTTGGATTGGCTACAGAGGAAGACCTTCAAGAAATACACAACAAATTTAATAAAATATTTCAGGTACTAACATACCAAGATAAATTCATCACAGGACATAACTCAGCAATGAAGACAATCGTGAAAAATCTGAAAAAGGCGGAAAACATAGCTCTCGAAAATGTTGATAAAATAAATGACATGGAAGGTAACATAACACTTTTCCAACGCTACTCCATCATCACGGAACACATTGACACAATTCTACTCCAATTAGACAACACTAGAGTTCGTTACAGGGCACTTATGCAAGGAATTTCGAATGCCGGTGATGGCAAGATCACAACTGACTTACTTCCAGTTCATGAGCTACGTCAGGTAATTAGTCAAGGCATACATAAACATAAATTGAAGCCTTTGTTCCGAAGTAAGGAATTCATGCAATATTATCCATGTTTAGAAGGAACACTAACACCAACATCAGTAGTAGTTCATGTATCATTCATAACTGATGACCTGTTCACAGTATACGAAATACACCCCTTCCCTTCTAAGAATAATAACACTTTGGTCATCATCAATATCAACACAGACACCGAACTCATCATGGTCTCCAAGAGACGGAACACTGTCACTTTCGCAAGTGAATCAACGATTGAACGAAAGTGCCGCACATCCTTACATGATGTTCATCTTTGTCCTGCGTATATTTTCACGTTTCAGCCTACTGATACAGTCCCTTGTGAAATGGTTATCATAAGAAATAACAATATTCATAATCATTGCAAGTTCACTTTTGCTCCAGATAAGCTTGTACACCATCATCGCATTGGACACTCACAGTTTTTTTTTATTTCACTCATAACACATCAGTTTACATAGTCTGTCCAGATATACCACCATCTCATACATCTGCATCAGGATTATACATAGCACCAGACTATTGTGCGGTATTTACACCATCCATGTCCACTTTATCCACCATCAATCACTACGCCATTCTCAATCATACACACAAACATTTCCACCCACTGCCTGATATGGACTTAAACATGAGCACAAGTATTAAGTTGACTTCACCTAAGTTTGAAACTGCAGCTGATCAATGAAACAATGAAGCCCTGGGAAGATTTGAGTTTGAGTATGTTCAACCCATATTATGTGTATAGCCCAGCACCTACTGTCTTTATAATCTTCTGTATTGTATTTGCAGTAGTGCTGTTCGCAGTGCACAGAATGCATGCAAGAATTGCAAATTTGGAGTCAGTATTTAGTGGGGGTAGAGTAAGCATCCATGCCAACCCCCCTGTATGAAGTGTACATATTTTGTATATAGCATTAATTATATATATATATATATATATATATATATATATATATATATATATATATATATATATATATATATATATATATATATATATATATATATATATATATGTAATATATATATATATATATATATATATATATATATATATATATATATATATATATATATATATATATATATATATATATATATATATATATATATATATATATATATATATATGTAAGAAAAATAACCCATGATATAGAAGTATACCAGTATCATTATCTCAATATGAAATATTAATAGCTTTTACCCTAATCTTAACTTTGACCTTTTTTTTTTTTGCGTATATGCATTTAACTATTATACACACACATTTTACAAAATGTCATACAATAACCAATTTAACCACATTCAATTATGTATACAACTTGTTTAAAATGTAATATTACTGGATCGTTACAATATTATCATGAATATCATACCTGTACAATATTATAATCAATATTTTGTATTAAGATTGAAGAAGACTATTATGTATTAAAAGATTAGCATATGTCAATTATGATTGCTGTTGGAGGACCGCCAGATACGTGACCAAGCGATGTCAGGACTCCATATTATAAATACAAATCATAACAGAAAGCATGATGTATAGATAGAGAGATAGATAGACAGAGCACCAGACAAGGTGTGGGAACGGGATATTACCTTGCAACTCTTTAAGTGAAGGAGTGCTGATATGCACACGAACAGCGCCTCGTGACCATACACACACACATACACACATACACACACACCGGCTTCTAGAAGCTTCACATCAGTATATTCCACGTGACACGACCCCTGCTAAAATAGGAATTTAGGAAGCAGAGCTCAGAAGGAGGTTAGCCTTAGAATCGACAGGTAGTGGAGAGAGTGAATAAGAAGAGGGGTCCAATTAGACTGCCTTAGTATATTGAGTCTCTGTATAATACATACGCTGCTCAACTTAGACTTTCTCTGAAGATAATAAATCAAGATCAACTCCCTGTATTCATCTTTAACTCTTCCTGCTCTTCAATTACCTCAAGACTCACCTATTACAAGAATTAAGAGTTACAGTACATATATAAAAATGTTGGCTACAAAGCTTTAATGGAGGAGTGAAAGATAAAAATGGTAGATTACTAGTGGAGAAGGGAGAACAAGTGAGCAGATGGAGAGAACACTTTAAGCTTAAAATCCGTTGTGCAACCAGGAGTTAATGCACCGGCAAAAACCTGCTTATTTCTATTAGTATTAGTTATTGATTGTCAGGGGTGAAGTCACTTTCTCAAGAGGCTAACAGTACTACAAACAGCACTTGTGAGTAATTAGTCTCTGCTGTGTACTGTTGAGAAAGTTTATAAATTCTCGTCCTTAGAAAATTGGCGAAGTAAGCCGGCATAAAGTAATCATTGCTTGATTTTCACGAGTTAATTCTTTGTCCCTGTTCTCAGGCAACATTTAAAGTATTATTAGATATTATTATTCAACAAAAAAAATCTCAAAACCCCGTGACAGACTGAAAGGGAAAAGTTATATTCTATAATACTTTATCTATAAGCTACCAGTCTGAATAACCTGAAAGAGAAAGTAGTAATGTAAAATGAATAATCAAATAATAAATAACTATGGCATGTCATTATGTACAGGTACCTTGAGTTAACGGAATGTTTGTGCACATAGTGTGAAAAATTCAGTGTGGATGTTCAGGGTGGTGCAGCATCCTTTGTCTGGTGTTTTTAAGGTAGGCAGCAGTCAATCAGGCCCCAGCTCCATTCACTCCACTGAGACAAGGACTTTTCCCGTATGGGACAAGTACACAAGCTACATCCTGAAGCAGTGACTCCTGGTACTTAAAAGAAATCCCGATAGAGGTCACTTAACTAGTAGGATCCACAGCCCATCACAGGTCGAAAGTAAGAGTAGTGACCGTTAACTCAGGGCTATCTGTGTATATCCTTGTCTGTGTATGTACTATATTTGCATTTAATAAATTGATTTGGGCTCTGAAAAAGAAAAAAGTTTATGTACACACAAGTGTTTTATTCAGGAGTAAACATATTAAGCTTGGGGTTAGATGACAGGTACTTATCCAAGTGACCTTTAAAGGTTGGTACTGTATCACAATTTACCACACTGGAGGGCAATTTGCTCCATATATTAACAACTCTGTTAAAGAAGAAATGCTTAGCTTCATGCAACTGGAATCGTTTGCCAATATTTTATGCCCATTGGCTCTAGTATAATCTGAGTCAGCAACTGTGAAGTATTCCTCAACAGCCATGTTATCATGTCCTTTGAATATTTTGAATACTTGAATTAAATTTCCTCATAACCTCTGTTTAGTTAGGATAGAGAGATTCAGAGCTTCTAAACATTCCTTGTATGGTTTATTTCTCAATCCAAGTATCATCTTTGTCATCCTTCGCTGTACTCTTTCAAGTTTCTCCATATCCATTTTATAATAAAGTGACCAAAACTGAACACAATAATCCAAGTGTCAGCGTACTAAGGAATTATACAAAGTGAGGACGATAGTATCTGATTTATATTCAAATGCTCTACCTATGAATCCAATCAGTTTATTGGCTTTTTTCACAGCTTCTGTACATTGTTTGCTTGGTCTCAAATCGTTCATCATTATAACTCCTAAGCCTTTTTCATGATTTACCATGTCAGGTTGGGAATTATTAATGTTATAACTAGCTCTTACATTTTTACTACCAATGTTTAGCACTGTACATTTATTACTATTGAAATCCATTTGCCATGATTGGGCCCACTTAACAGTTGATCAAGATTTCTCTGAATTCCCTGCCTCAGGAATGCTGTACCAGTATCCACTCTGTTACCTATTTCAGCGTCGTTGGCAATTTGTGACATCTCACAACATAATCCTTCATCAATATGATTTATGTATGTGAAATAAAGAACAGGACCTAACTGAGCCCTGCAGCACTCCATTTGTAACGTTTATGCAGTCTGACTCCTCTCCATTTATTACAACATTTGCTTTCGTTCGGTGAGCCAATCTTCAACTCACCCAAGCACACTGCCACTGAAGCTTAGTGCCTTTAGCTTCTGAAGGAGTCTTTTGTGTGGAACTTTGTCAAAAGCCTTTTGAAAATAGAGGTAGCCAGATCTTTAATCCTTGACCTATAAGTGGAGAAGCTAAAGATGCTTGTAATGTACAGTGCTTGGCTGCTCGCAAAATATTTTCTATCCATAATAAATGGAGGGATATGCAGCATCGAGTGGATTCATGGGAAAAATGTAGTACTTTGATAAAGTTTCCTTGAGGAAAAGAGATTTCTTGGTAGGCTACTCCCTGGATTATTTTGAATCTCAAAACCAATTAAGCATTATGTTTATAGCTCGAACTTAGTCAGTATGAACATCCCTATGAATTGGCCATAGTCAGAATACGAAGCAAGCAAGAAGTATGAGGACAAAGTAAATTTACTTTTAATAGATAACAACAGTCTTGTCTGATAATAGATTTAAATAAATTTCTTCAGGCATTTTTACATACACATCGACCTATGAGTCTCTTCTTCTGTGATCTTTTTTTTTTTTTTTTTTTTAGTTTCCTGGAAAGGAGGAGACAGTTTAGCACTCCCAGTTTTGCTTCTCCCCCCCCCCAAAAAAGTAATTCCTGACCCAAGTTTCACCATTAAATTTACCAATTGGTGAAAATAGAGTCCCCTGTCTTTGTGTGCTTCTATGATACATTCACAAACTGACATAGAACTCTGCAGCAACAATACCATTTGGATAGTTAATTATGTTTCCCTCCCGTCATTCAGCTTTGACAGCTGGCTGTAATCTTCAAAAACAGAAGTTCATCTTATCAGTGGTAGATATTTGATTCACCTCATTCAGAATAACATCCGAGGTGGTTTCACTACATTGTTCACCGCTTCATGCGAGCTAATAACGAACTCACCAACCTTCATTTTGACCCTGCCATTGATACATCAAAATTTAAAAAGTTCCTACTACTTTAATTCACTCTATGCCTCTATAATGACAAAATCACTTCCCATTGGTGATATAAAAAAGCTTAGGGACAGTGAGATGAAAACATTTCTTGATAAGGGAATTGAAAGGCAACCTACTGACCTACTAGGTAATGAGTTCTGTGTGACTCTCTACCAGTGTCTGCAGAGGTTGCTCAGTTAACAAATGATTTTCCTCTGGGCTTAGAGAGAGAGAAAAAAAAGAAAAACAAATAACTTACGATATCTTTCACCCTATTCTAAACAGCTTTAAGAAAAGGAAGGAAGAAAGTATCCTAAATTTAATCAAAACTTGTAGCTTCTCACTCAGCAAAGTACAACTATCTTATAGCTCTGCCTTTGCTTCACTTATGAGACACGGGTTGCAATTAGCTAGGGTGATCTTGTTCATTTTTAGTCAGGAACCATATTTAAAAGACAACATAGAACTAAACATTCAACTAAGTGATAATGTGTCTACTAATGACAAAAAATCTATGTTCAAGCTGATGTCAGATTCATTGTTTGGGAAAACTTTATTTAATCCCCAGATATATACAACCAGTACTAAAGCTTGCCGAAAAAAGAGAGCATTCCTAAAAAGTGTTGGGAGTCCTTTCATCAAAAGGGTGAAATCCTTAAAAGCAAATTGTGTAACAACCATCTCTCAGTCTCCAAAGATACAATTGTCTCATCGCCAGCTTGTGGGATTTCAAATTCTTGAGTTGGCTAAGGTGAAGATGTATTTTTCTTGGTATGAAGTTCTCAAAAAGCACTATGGGGAAAAAGGAAAAGCAGTGTACTCAGGTACTTACAGCTTTTTATTTTCGCTTGAGTGTGAAGATATTTTCAGTGAAATGCAAAGGTATCCTCTTGTGGACTGAATAGATACATCTAACTTCAGTCCCCAGCATCCTTTGTACAGCGATGCACGTAAAGGACAGTTGGGTCTGTTAAAAGTGAGGTAGGAGAGAAACTGATACTTGAAGCATGTTGTGTGAAGCTGTAATTATACTCCTTACTCCTGCAGTCAGGTACAGAAATGATAACTGGCAAGGGAATTCTTAGCTATGACAGGAAGAAACTTACACATCAAGGATGCAAAGACACTCCACTGGGCACCAACAAGAATCATTATATAACAGCCTTCAGTATATCTAACCGCCATGAGTAGATCACCACGCTATCAGTAAACAAGAGAGGGTTGGGCGAATTTGAAGATAAACATTAGAATTTATCACCTACTCACTCAGTCAGCTATGGTCATCCTTTGGCTCAAGTATATGCAGAAGAAGAAGAAGAAGAAGAAGAAGAAGAAGACTTATCACCTACTCAGTAAGTCATCTATGGTCATCCTTTGGCTCAAGACGAAGGAGAAGAAAGATATTTTCCATGCAAGAAAAATCAAGGTCCAGTGATATATGACAGACAAAAGAAAAAAAAACATAAATGTTGGGGAAAATATTTCCTAGATGGGGAAGCTACTTCATGACCTATGTAGGTGTTTGTATCATTCGTTTCATAGATAGCAGAGTGAATTTGTATGCAAAATCCCTATATACTATACATCGTCATTAGGATACTTTATGGAATTTTTTTGTAAATAAAGTGTCTGCCAGTGTTCATATTTTATTTATTAGGTGAGGACAGCTTCCCAGGAAACATGATGGTGTTGGATCAGAACTGTACCGATGCTGGCTTGTGATGGCAAGTGGTGTCGGAATGGCACAGGCAAACCAGATGACCAGAATCGTCCCAGTGCAAGTGCCGACAACCGTTTGCACATAGATGCAGATTCGATTCTGTTATGGCCCAACATCATGTCTGTATCGGATGCCAGTAATCAAATCTGAATCGGGTGTAAGTAATCGGGCCAATTTACAAGTAAGTGTGTCTGGATAGCTCAAAATTTACATATCTTGAAATTTACTTTTTCTTCCTTTGAGGGATAACATTGTAAACTTTTAGGCTTTAAATGCTTCCTTCAAAAATAAAAAAGAAAAATCAGGATTCGAACCTTTGATCTCTGAATGCCTACCGTACAGTCCACAACACCTGACAGCTGATTTACTGAGTGGAGTCCCTGTTACCTAAGTTACATCTATGCATATACACTATGTTGCCAGCTCAGTATCTCCGTCAATCCCTAATTGCTGCCAAGTGATGGAATGTCTGAAATGAAACAAATTAAATTATCTGCCCGGTGTGGGACTCGAACCCATGCCTCCAACACATCAGATATGTGCAAATTACCGCTGAGCCATGGACGACTTTTTTCATAGTCATTTTATAGACCCAGTTGTATATATTTTGCGTGTATGCCAATGCCCCTTTGACATTAATATTATCAATTATGATCTAGTAAGCTGAAAACAAGTTCATTTCCAAAACATTACCAAAAATAAGACTTTCGTTTTATAACAAGACACTTGCCTGTGGAAAACTCCCGTCTCTGTTGAAACTTCTATATTATATAAAATATATTTCAGTTATCCAATATATAAATATGATCTGTGATGGAAGATGTATAATTATATAACTCAGTTGTTAGCTGCCTGGTTGGTGTGATCAGCAACACATAGATTCGGCCAACATTTTATTATCATTCTTGACCCAGTTTTCAAAAAAAGTTATATTCATATATCCGGCCAATCCATGTTTTACACCAATAGTCCCATTATATTACATATATTTGTATAAAACTGAAATACCCGCACGGCGGGGTGAACCCAACACCACCACCACATGAGAAGAGTACAAGGGGGTGACACCCACCTCAGGAGGGGATGACGGAGAGGCTGTTTTCCCCGACTGTGGGTGGAGTGACCACTGGTTCTCCATCCTCTGCCACCCACCTTCGGAAGCCGGCACTTCGGAACATCTATCAGACGACCTTTGCCAGTACTCCCCAGGAGGGAGGCGGGTTCTAGGGTAGACTCCTTTGGAGATACCACTCTGGACAAGCCACCAGCTGTCCCCCATGGCTTCCCCAACCCCAACAGATGGTGGACAGACTCCACCGGAGCTGCGGCTTGGTCCAGGAGTGCCCACCAGGCTTCCCCCTCCCGATGTCCATGGGAGAGGCGCCCCAGTCCCGACGGCGGAAGAGCAGACTCCACCAGAGCTGCGGCTTTTGCCAAAAGTGCCCACTGGGCCTCTTCTCCCCGTCGCCAGGTTCTGCGGCACCTGGAGGAGTCTCCTCAGACCCCCCTCTTCTCCTGTCCCAAGCAGGAGCTCAGGCAGTGCCCAACAGGGCTGCCTGGTGAAGGGAGTGTCCCTCAGACCTCTCATGCACACACAGGACTGGAGTTTCGGCAGGGCTTGTCAGACCCGCCAAGCCAGAGAGCAGACCCTCAGCCGCTCTCCCTCCGTGAGTCCTGGAGCTCCTACCGAGGGTTGTGCCTCTTCCTCCACCTGCCCCTCTTGCGGCAGAGCGAGGCACTCCTCTCCCCTCCTTTCTCCCCAAGAGGGTGGGATCTGCTCCCCCACAGGTACCCCGCCAGACACCAGACCGGGTGAGACGTCCCCAAGGCCAGGTGTCCCCGTCCTCCCCAAGCACTGTCAGACTCCGCTTGAACAAGATGCAACGGTCCACCCCACATGGCCTCCTCCCGCGGACGAGGCTGCAACCCCCGGAGTCAGTGGGCCACTCCGACGCCTACTGCAGCCACCAGATTTCATCCGGCACTGGCAGCCGCAGTTCTCCCCTGATGGCAGCCCCTGCCAGACGAGACCGCAGCCCGGCCAGGGTGCCACCGTCTCCACAACCGACCCTCGGCCCGGGCCCCCCCAGGTCTGCCCCCAGGACTCCGATGATGACTAAGGGCCAGAGCCGTGCGGCATGCCTCCTGGCCCTCTTCAGCCCCAGTCCAGAGAGCCCCGCATCACCCAGGGCCTCCACGGAAAGAGGGCCGCCAACCACGCCACCTACCAACTCCTACAGGACTTGTGGTGACCCCACCTGGTGACCTAATCCTGGAATACACTCCGGACAGCCCACTCCCAATGCCCGGCTGCCACCTGTGGTTCCCGGCGTAGGGCCTCCTGCCGCCCATGACCCGAGCCCTCCACTCCACCTGTTCCATGAGTAAAAGACTCTGAGGTTGTTTGTCCCCTAGTGTCTGTGAGCCCCTACCCCAGTGGACCAGTCCCTCTCCCCCCCCTCACCCCCAGTGCACCCCCCCTGTGTTCCCTCCTCCCAGTGTTACCTCCCTGTGTGGAACAGTGAACTCCCCACCAATAAACTCAGGCGCAGAGTGCATGGCGCTGGGCCTCGGGTCACCCCCAAGTGTGACTATCCCCCCTCCAGTGCAACATACGGACAGACAGCATCAGTGCTGCACCCTTCCCTCCCCCTTTGCTTTTGGCCACATTGAAGTGAATTGAAAGTGATATATAAGGTATACTCCCAGCTACCTGTCCTGTAAGAAAGTCGATATCACCACTCCCCCTCCCCCTCCCCCTCCCCCCCTCAAGCGCGGACAGATCACAAGTGCTATATTCTCTTGTCCAGTGTAAAGTGCACGTAGCATAAGGATAGGTAGGGTATCGTCTGTGTCACGCAGATGCATATAACTAGCATAGGAGACCGTTTATGTTACGCAAATATATATATATATATATATATATATATATATATATATATATATATATATATATATATATATATATATATATATATATATATATATATATATATATATAAGGACTTGAGTATATACTGCCATCTATGTCACGCGTTTGGGTATATTGAGATATACTTGACTGTCTGTGTCATATACCTGAGATCAAGCTCACCTGGTGTATTGTGAGAACCATATGTATGACACTGTGTGGGAATTATCCAATGTAAGGTAGAATACTGTGTAAAGGTCAAACTCACTGCACTAGGTGCAAATATTTATTGTAAGAGCTAGCCTTCTTAGATTATCTGGTTATTATTATGTCACATAGTTTTGATCATGGATTGTGTCTATTGTTAATATATAAGTGTGCCTTTGATCAGTTGTGTTTGGACTTTCCTTCCTTGCCTGTGACTGACCTGGTAGAGAATAAAGAACCCAAGGTTGCACCGTACCTAAACCCGAGAAGTCGTGACTCAGAATACGCTGCATAACAAAAACCATTACTGCAAGGAATCAGTCGAATGTATGGTTGCCGTTTCAGCCCGGTGTCAGAAAAAAAATGTTTTATTTAAATATCGGCCCAACACAAATTTTACATCAATTGGCCCGATATAAACAGAATATCATGGCCAGGAATTGGTCCAGTGCATGGTTGCCGTTTTCCCTTAGTTCCCTTATATGCCAGTGCTGGCCCGTCATTTCAGTGTTTGCTGGGTACGTGTCGATTCTTGTAAATATGTACTGCTGTATCAGACCTATTCATAACCATTACAGAACCATCTGATGGCCAGCATTGGTTATGTATCAGACCATTAAAGGCAAAAGTGTATATCCGGTTTTCTTCGCTTTTTACAAGTTGAGAGACCACCTTTCAATTAACTTGAACTGAGCTGAACATCATCCATGTCACTGTTGAAAAGTGATATTCAGCACATACAAGGTCATTTAAACGTGGTTTTGCAGCTTGGAAAAAGTTTGTGATAAGTCTGTTTACGTCTTGCGGCTCTCAAACATCTGCAGTTTATAATTTTTGGTTCTTTGTTAAAGCATGTCTAGTATATATTGCACACATAATTCTACTGGACAGACTGCCAGACATGTATAGTAGCCAAATAGTTTGAATAATAATATATATATATATATATATATATATATATATATATATATATATATATATATATATATATATATATATATATATATATATATATATATATATATATATATATATATAAAGGTTTAGCATAGGAAGGAGGAAAGAAGTACAATCTACACAAAATCAGTATTTCCTTTACCACAATAATAACGAAGCGTCAACTGAACTACTAAGGCAACACGGAGTTTTGCCAAGTCAAATGTAGTGTAAAGAGTGTAATTTGCCCTGCAACTATTGGGAAGATAGACATCAATGGTACTGCGGGTGGTGAATGAAAAGTCGGAAAAATAAGGAGAAAATCCAGTGCAAATTCACTGTTTCGGGTAATAATAATAATAATAATAATAATAATAATAATGATAATAATAATAATGATAAATAACCAATTGTTATCCAGAAAAGTTGCAATGCTAGGTGTTTTAGGGTCGGCTTTCCGTCCCTCTAATGCCTAGTGTGTAGCTGGGTTCTCTTTCAAGACCGGAGCTTAGACAAATAAGAGAGAGGCAGGACACAAAAACTCAAGGCAACAACCTTACACGTGTATTGCTAAATTCTACAAGTGGAACAGGTGGATGTCACAAGAGTAATTATTCTGGGCAAATATAAAACTTATGTCTAGATCGTGGGTAGCAGTATCACTCAGGATACTATTTGGGACAAGATCAGGTAAAAATGAATAGTATGTTAACTAAGATCAGGAATCCTAGGGCAGAGAAATCAAGCACTGTCACTCGTGGGAAGTCTAGACTTTATCTGTTAGGTGGAGTTCCATTCACTGGAAGGCCGAGACACTGTTGTCACTGTTGGGCTCTCTGCTTCGTTTGTCTATTATGCTGTTAATTATTACTTTGGTTCTAGGCCTGTATCACTTTCACTGTACTTTGTCATTCACTATCAGGACTGGGCGTGGTGGCGGTCAGGTACAAGGGCGGCGGGAATAGCTCAGCCTGACAACTGACGGGGCTGGGTTCCGCCAGGGGCCTCCATATTCAGAGGCCACGGGATCACTCGTAGGGGCGTCCTCTAGCGCCCTGGACTGTGGGTGGCGAAGGGCCCTGCACTTTCAGGGCTCGGGGCTTGAGTCTCGCCCTCTGGACTGGGACCGAACAGCTGCCTGAATTGTTCACTCAGGTGCCTAACGGAGGATGAGGGTCTCTGGCGTCGGGGTGTGGGGATGTCCCACCCAGGGGTCCTGGGGGTGGTCTCAAAGTCCTGTGGGCTGCAGTCTCCTGTGGTCGGTGATGCTATCAGGACAGGGCTGCAGTGTTGGCCTCCTTCAGGGTCCATCAGGCGAGGCCTCTCAGGGACCAGCTGTAGAGAGAAGAGCCCGGTGGTGGTCACAGGGCCTCTCCAGCAGTCCTCCAGGCTGGGACCTTCCTCTGAGTAGTAGTCTCGTGAAGGGGAGGCAGCACCTGACGAAGGGGCGGCTACAGGCCGTCTCCTCTCGTAGGGCCCGGCTACTGGTCGTGGCCTTCTAAGGGCGTGGCTACCGGCCATCGTAAATGCCCGGCTACTGGCCGTGGCCTGTGGGGAGGAACGGCTACTGGCCGACTCTAGAGCACCTTCGGAGTGGCTGCCGACCGTCTCCTGATGAAAGCGGGAGCAGCTACCGGTCGTCTCCTGATTACCTCCAGAGGGCTACCGGTCGTCTCCTGATTACCTCCAGAGCAGCTACCAGTCAACTCCTGATTACCTCCAGAGCAGCTACCGGTCATCTCCTGTAGGAGGGTCGAGTGGCTACCAACCGTCTCTAGGGCACCTTCAGAGCAGTTACCTGCTCTCCTGATGAAGACGGGAGTGGCTACCGGCCATCTCCTGATTACCTCCAGGGCAGCTACCGGCCATCTCCTGTAGGAGGGTTGAGTGACTACCGGCTGTCTCTTGTAGGGCACCTGCAGAGCAGCTACCGGCCGTCTCCTGATTACCTCCAGATAGTTACTGGCCGTCTCCTGTAGAAGGGTCGAGTGGCTACCAGCCATCTCTTGTGGGGCACCTTCAGAGCAGCTTCTGGCCGTCTCCTGACGAAGGCAGGAGTGGCTACTGGTTGTCTTCTGATTGCCTCCAGTGCAGCTACCGGCCGTCTCCTGTAGGAGGGTCGAGCAACTACCGGCTGTCTCTTGTAGGGCACCTTCAGAGCAGCTACCGGCCGTCTCCTGACGAAGGTGGGAGCAGCTACCAGCCGTCTCCTGATTTCCTCCGGAGTGGTTACCGGCCGTCTCCTGTAGGAGGGTCAAGCGGCTACCAGCCATTTCTTGTAGGGCACCTTCAGAGCGGCTTCTGGCCATCTCCTGACGAAGGCGGGAGCGGCTACCTGCCGTGTCCTGTTTACCTCCAGGGCAGCTGCAGGCTGTGTCTTGTAGGAGGGTTGAGTGGCTACTGGCCATCTCAGGGGTGCTGCCTGGAGCTAGAGTAATAGCTCCACCCTGATCCTGTTGGTGGTCAGCTAGCGGGTGAGTTCTGGGTCATAGGGGCGCGCGGCCCGGGCAAACTTATGTCCTTGTCGCGTGGAGTCAGGTCGCGCTCTGTTTGCCTCTCCGTAGGCTCCTTCTGGGGGTGTTGAGATGCCCATAGCAAAACTATTCAGCATTTTAAAAGTTATAATACAATGCATAATTTTCTAATTTTCAAGTAAAAATAGAATATTTAAGATCATCGATCAACTAACCATTTTTTTGTTTCAGTGTTCTCTACCTAAAATTAACATAAAAATTGTAAAATTTATATACAGGCAAACATTAAACAAAGAGCTGGAAATGACGTGATAAGGGTTTGACTATATAGATCCAATTTAGGTATATGTTGGCATTGGCAACAATATTCTGTTTCAATTCCTGTTTGCCAGAATTGGAATGGAAGAGTACTTTGTGTAGTAAGCCAATGCAGGTCATATACGATTTGCCTCAAGCCGGCAGTGCCGACATTAATCTGGAATGAGCCGATATTGGCCCAATAACCCTATGTTATCTGGGTTAGTTTACTTTCAGTAAGTGTTTAAACACCATGGAGAACGTTTATACAACAGAACATACAGATATATTTAGTGGTCCTGCCAGAATTATTGTGGTAGTATATCTAAACTCATTATTGTAGTACTGATATCTAAACTCATCAAATTCAATGCAGAAAAGTTTCCTAAAATAATTATCTTTGGTGTAAGTTATCATCTTCAAGATGAGCCAGGCATTGGTCGTAAAGTTTTTGTGCACAGAGATATAATAGACCCTTCAGTACACTTGGGTCCCCAAGAAAAATCACTGCTCATATTAGATGATCATTATTAAAAGGCTATGCAAAGCCAAATTTTAGCCGAAGCTTTCATCAAGGAATGTCATTCAAACCCGAGTGTTGTATTAATATCTGAAAACCTTTTGTATGCGAGGTCCCTATTCTCGTGATGCATCCCTTAATGCTACACATTTTGTACTCCTATGAATGTGTGACTTGGGTCAGGTGGAATGTTTAGCTCGTCAGATATTTGGTAAGCAACATGTGTCAGATATTCTTCAAATATTAAAGTGAGCCTTATCAATAAACTCTATGGTATTTACTAGTCAATTTATCAATAAAAACTCCTCCACGACTGCAATTTAGGTCAAACATTGTTGGAGAACCTCCTTGTGAATTCGTCTATACCTGTGGAAATTAACAGCTTACTTCGAAACATATACAGTAATCCCTCATTTATCCAGACGTGCAGTATCCAGACCTGTACATAATCCAGATTATAGACCTTAGCTCTATTAAACCATTATCCGAATTTACTTGAAATTATTAGGACGTAAAAGTCCCCAAGAACTTTGGCTGGCCAGCCGACATGTTCAGACAATCAGTATCACGGCTACTGGGCTCTACCCGTGTGCGGGAAATAGGACACAACCTGAGTTAAAATGTTCGTCCACTCCTGTACTGAATGGTCAAAGTCGCATGCTGGCCTGTTCTCTCCCTACGAACCTCCAGCACCCAAGTAATACTGACCGTATTCCACAAGCGGTGTCAAAACGCCAGTATGCTTCCCCACCAAATGTCCAAAGTCACGTGGCCATCTGGATTAGTCTTTCCCAACTTGTAACACAGACCACAAGCCACAAGTCAGGTGAAAGCGCCCTTCCACCTTGTGACAGAAGGGTGAAAATCCTGTCCACGGCCTCGTTTCTCCCCCCTTCCCATCCCTGCTCCATGCTCTTCCATGCACCCTGCCTTGCTTGCCCTGCCTCCCGGCTCCCCCTCCCCCACTCCCTCAGTTCCTCCCTTCCTTCGCACTGAAAGCACTGACCCGTGAGCTTTTAAAGTTTTTGGCAATGTATTTGAATACAATTGGTCGTATCAGAATTCCGCGAAATCCACGAGAAAGCTCATGAAATCGTGCATCTAGATATATACTTAACTCATACAAGGTGAGGGTAAATTTTGCCCTAGGATGGAGGGAAGTTTTACTCTTGAACTACATTTATTCTCACAGTAGTTTTGTTATTTTACTCACCAGTTTTCTGTGTTTTTATCAATTTATGGTATAAACACCAGTGAAGATGGGGGTATACCATTTATACCAATATAACCCATTTCCGGTGGCATTTTTGGCCGTGGATTTGTGTGTGTGTGTGTCTGTGTGTGTGGCCCGGGAGCAGCTATCACTCGTGTTACAGAAAGATAACTGATTTTCCGTTTTCAGTTTTTTTGTGCATTTTTATTGTTTATACACTATTTTCCTGGCGTTTAGCATTAATAGGGATATACCTATGTGTGTTTTGATGTCTCAGTGTTGCAGAATGACCAGAAAAAACTGCCAAAATTTGGAAGGGTACTTTAAATACATGTAGTTTTTATTTATTTTTTTCCATGGTTTTCTTGGCGTTTAGCATTACTTTGGATATTCCTATGTGTGTTTTAATGTCTAAATATGGCAGATTGACCTGAAATCAGTGCCAAAATTAGAAGGGGTGTTGTACATACTGTAGTGTATATAGGGTGTTTCTTGGTTTTCAGTGTGTTATTTTTATTATTATTATTATTATTATTTTTTTGCATGGTCTTCTTTGGTGTTTAACCCTAGACAGGAAAGGTTGACTCCAGGTGAAGTCACACGCACTCTACCTTCGAATTTTTGCGCGGTAAGTTAGGCATTTTCAGTGGCTGAAAATCGTGGGTTGGTTTGGAGTCAGCTCATGTGCAGAGCTCAGTTTCAAGGACATCCCTTCCCGCTCCCATTGCTTACAGCGTAGTTGGTAAGCGTTTGTGACTCCAGTTGGAGTCACCTTTCCATCTATGATATAAAATTTTTCTTGTGACCTTCATTTGCATTGCCTGAGTATGTGTAAATACTAGGAGTTGAGACTATACCTTGGCTAACCATGTTCAGTGGGTTGAGAGGTATACCTGAAACAGTGTTACCAACATTTTACACGTGCGGTATATATTTATTTATTCTTTATTTTATATTTATTTCAAGATTGAAAGATAGCACGTAACCGTGGCCTTATTGGAGAACACCTTGCCACAATGGTGAACCAAGTCACCATTGACTTATCTGAAGTTCCTGGTAGTGAGGAATATGAGGTTGTTGGTTGCCAGGTAACGAGAGAGATGCCAGCTGTGCCCAATGCCACTCGTCCCTCTGGGGGTGGTGCACCTGACCCCCCCCCTCACCCATCTACGTCCGGCCTGGCTGGTGCCAGACGTACTACTGTTGCCTCATCACCTCTGGCACCCCTAGATGAGCCTCTGATGGTAACTGAAGTTGACAGTAAGAGCAGCTCATTACTGTCACCTCTCAAAATGACCCCCAGTAGTCTGTGGGACAAAAACAAGTCTGTGGGGCTCCAATAAAAGCTATGGAAATGAGTTTTGATGCTTCAACAATACGTATATAGTGGAACAATTTTATTTCTACTTCTATGGCAATATACATGCTACAACTATACCTTTGATAATGTACCCAGAATCACAGGTACAATAATTGGTCATTTTCATTTGCTCCAGGCACCCCCTTTATTTTCTGTCCAGGGATAAGTCATCGTTTCTCATGAAGACTAACTCTTCAAAATGCAATACACTCAGTATTATTGATTATATTTTGTAAGTTTCCTACATATGAGTATATTCCCACACGAATTCATGTTTACCTGTTGGTTTTTGTTTTTTACTTCTCAGAGCTAAGTTTATTCACCTTTTTTTTTTTTTTTTTACTTCGTGAAGTTCAACTTAGGAATTCTTATTTTTTCAAATTTGTACCTATTTGGGCATAACAAATTTGGTTTATGTATTTCTTTACATTTTTTCTACAGTGGGTCCAACTGGACCCAGTTTCCTTAGCCGTCAGTAAGGTGTAACCTTTCCTATCTAGGGTTAAAATTATTTTGGATATTCCTATGTGTGTTTTGATGTCTAAATATGTCTGAATTACAGCAAAACACTGCCAAAATAAGCAGAGGTACTGTTCAAATAGGTTTGGTATAGGTTGGAAGTTGGGTATAGGTGGGGTCTGGGTATAGTAAGGGGGATAATGTTCATCATTCGGATATTGCCACAACCTGGATATGCCTTTGGCTCTATTACGTCGGATGATTGAGGGAGTACTGTATATGATCCGACATCTCCTGTATCCTTGGGCAGTATTGATGAATTGTATAGGGTTGCTCCCAAAATATAAACTTTGGTGACTAAAGCAGATGTGAAGAGATTTTTGGAAGGTTCTAGAGTTTATACTCCATATACTGTAAATTAGAAAGAAAAAGATCCCCTCAACGAAACAGTGTAGCGGCAGGACCCCGCATCATTCTGACGTGATCTGGCTGACTTGAGACACTTGTAGATGAAAAATAACTTGGGGGGGGGACACAATAAAAATAATAATAATAATAATAATAATTAGTATTATTATGATAATAGTAATAATAAAGCTAGTCTCTGAAACATTGCTAGGATAAAGATACACTATCTTTAATGACATTCAGTCAAATTTTCTTGGCTCAAAAAAAAAAAAAAAAAAAAAAAAAATGGTGAGATACACATATATCTTCCCTTGGCCAGGTAACCAAGGAGAGGTGGGAAAAAGGGAGAAAAATAATCTTTATTTAATATATTATATAAATTTTTACATACATCTCTCTTTTATAGCTATTACAAACCTGTATTCTTTATATAAAATCTATTTATTTCTCACCTATGACACAGTATGAAAAAGAGGATCATTTAAATAGTGGGGGTGTTATCAAAACTGTACATATAGTGCGTTTACCTTAACTTGGCTAAATATTTCAACATTTTGCAACATTCTCTGTAGCTCAATGGCATAAGACAATTCTACTGTACAGTGGCTCCTACATGCTTTACTCAGCGCTTCTTCATGACTAGCACCGTATTCTATTCACTTGTTACGGCTAAGCGTTTCACAGATGGGGAGAGATGGCAATTTTAGTCCAAGTGACCAGAGTATTGTGGGAGGGGGGAGAAATGGGCTGCTTCTCGTATAATCACACATGATTATCACCAGATCCTAACACTATCGACCTTTCATACTTCTCACCATCCTTTCACAGCTGTTCACTCTCTTGTCACAGTTTTCAGTATCCTTTCACAGTTTTCACCATCTTTTCATTGTTTCTTATCATTTCACAGTTTTTCACCAACAGTTTATAGTTTTCA
Organism: Coenobita brevimanus; assembly: GCF_032717465.1. Taxonomy (NCBI): domain Eukaryota; kingdom Metazoa; phylum Arthropoda; class Malacostraca; order Decapoda; family Coenobitidae; genus Coenobita; species Coenobita brevimanus. Next base: position 23,214,459 of record NC_137069.1, read on the forward strand.
TCAGTCTGTTCACGGTTTTCAACATTCTTTCAGTTTTCACCAACGTTTCATCAGTTTTCACTACTGTTTCACAGTTTTCACCACCCTTTCACAGTTTTCACTATCCATTCACAGTTATAACCATCTCCAGCTCATGTGTCATAGCTACAACTACAGCTGTGTCCATATCTTTATTCTTATTACCATTGGAGAATAACCTCTAATAAATTAAATTGCTCTGGCACTGAAGGGGTTACAAGAAACTGATTACTGACCACTCCACAGTATCCTTAAACTGGTCTTTCGTATCGGTGGAAACTGGCAATGTAGCTTTATAGGTAACAAAAATTTAATAGGCAATTTTTTGTAATTTGTTGTGGACTTTATTCTTTCAGTCTAACATTTTCTGTGTCTTATTTCTGCTTTCCTTTTTTTTTTTTTTTTTTCAAAAAAAAATTGGTATCAAGGGGATTAAAAATTACCCCTATTAACCCCTCTGTGACCAGAACTTCCTCCCAAAGCTGAAGAAAATCGTCTGAAGGTAGCAAGAATGTAATTTACAAAAAAGGTCATGAGATTAAAAGAATTAACGTCAAAAAAGTACTCAAAAACAGGACAATACATTTAGGCATGGGGAGGAAATTCTATAACACGAATCCTGTCTCACATTGCTATGGTTATTTAAAACGGTGGATGATAATACTCACAGGTAAGGTGGTGTTTCTATTTTTACAGTAACTAATTCATTGAGTTTAATTGAGCTACTCTCTAAATATACTAAGATTTTCACCCCTCCCTATTGCCACATAATGATTTTTTAATTTATTGCACGTGGATAATCAATTTTATTCTTACAGTAAGCAATTTAAGTTACTGGTTTAATTTGGCCACTTTCCAAATATACTAATCTTTTCACCCCTTTATGTTGCCACACGCTGAATTTGTTTTTATTTGATTTATTTATTGCACATGGACAAAATTAATAATCAATTTTTTCCACAGAATTTCAGTTATTGGATTAATTAAGTTACATTTCAAATGCAGTATACTAATTTTTTCACATTTTCTTATTGCCGCATAACTATATTTGTTTTTATTTTATATATTACACGTGGACAATATTAAATTTCCAGTTTCTGAACATGGTACTCATTCTATCAGTTATTTTAAATTGAAGATGTTAATCTTTCTACCTTCACTATTTCCATATACTGATTCTGTTTATATGATTTTATCATTGTATCCTGAAACAAAACACAATTCCAGCATATGGACATAAATATTCCTGTCTCATAACGCAGCAACCTTTTCACTCATTTTTCTAAACTGGACGTGCTTGCCTTACCACCATCACTACTTCCACATACCGGATGCATTATTATTATTTTGTTGGTATACTGCATTACCACAGTAAAAACAATTTCAACAGGTAGACATTAAAATAATAAGTTTTCCTGAAATTTCAACTTTTTTATAAAAATACTAAATTTATGTTTATTATTAACTATTACTGTATACTGGTACTCAAAAGAAACACAATCTACGTACGTGAACATAAAAAAAAATAATAAAATCCATTTTCCAAACAGTTTACACATTCTTTTTTCTACTTGCTTTTCTCTTCCCATGCTGAATTTATGTTTATCATATTATATTATTGTATATCCAAAGTTAACACACTCTACACACGTGGGAATAAAAAAAATAAACCACTCTCCGAATATTCCATTTAAAAAATTATCTGGTTTCCAAACAGTTTAAAAAAAAAAGCATCTACTTTTCGAACATTCCATAAAATATCTAATTTTCGAACATTCCATAAAATATCTAATTTTCGAACATTCCATAAAGTATTATAAACTTTTCGAAAATTCCATACAAAATCATCTACTTCCCGCCCCTCCCCCCCCAAAAAAAAAAAATACAAAAGTCCACTTTCTGGACATATCACAAAACATCATATACTTTCCGAAAATCACAAAAAAATCATCTGCTTTTTGAACACTCCATTAAAAAATAATCTACCTTTAAAAAAACTCACAAAAAAACTCATCTACTTTTCCAATATTCCAGCTTTTTTGCTCTGTCCTAAGCGTTTCCATGCTCCCAAGCCACCTCGCCCTCGTACTAAAATATATGACAAAGTAAAATGAACGAACTGGTTTTATGGCACATGTCAGAGCACTGCGTAACTGCTGGTGTGGGTGCTGGTGTGGTGGTATTAATACAGGAGTCCTCGGCTCGGTATTAATCGTGGGTACGTAAAAATACATTATTATTATTATTATTATTATTATTGTTATTATTATTATTGTTTCTTTGGTACTGTGAACTAATATTAGTCGTGGGTGCGATTTAAAGAACAGCATTATTATTATTATTGTTGTTATTATTATTATTATTATTATTATTATTATTCGGTGCTGTAAATTAGTGAGGAGTGTCCATTCAGCATTATATGGTAGCAATGATGTATAATAATACAAATAATACCAGTAATAATAATAATGATGATAATAATAGTAGTAATAATTATACGCCTATCGACCACACGAGGGTTATTATGGGAGATAATCATTTCAGTCCTAATTTTCCCCTAGAAGATAACCCACAATAACAAATTTTTATTCAGGTTCCGTATTTTTAAAGTTAAATTAATGGAACAAGGGGGAAACATTGAAAATTTTGATAAGCAAATTTTCTTTATAATAGGATGGTCATCGATTAAAAAAAAACACACACAGTAATTTATATTTTTTGTAAATTTTCATGTAACTGGGTATATAAAGGTAAAATAAATTATAACGAGGACCCAGTGTGATAGGTGCAAAATAATAATAATAATAATAATAATAATAATAATAATAATAATAATGTCTTGGAGGTGAAGAAGGTAAAAAAAAATAAAGTGCTGCTAATAACGAGAACCCACTTTAAAGCAGGTTTGATAAAATAATCATAATGATGATGATAATAATAATAATAATAATAATAATAAAACTTGGAAGGTGAAGAGCAAGTGGACAGTTCTCATCTTAATAATAATAATAATAATAATAATAATAATAATAAAACTTGGAAGGTGAAGAGCAAGTGGACAGTTCTCATCTTAAGCTACTGATCGTGGTTTTGAACTTCAGGTGGAATAGTTGTGTTAAAACCGTATTCTCGTGAGCTTGGAGGGCTCCATAACACCCCTTCCTGAGCGCTTTAGTTGGCATATTACACCTTTGTTCTCTTGTTTCTTAACTGGTAGTTCATGTCCCCCCCCCCTTTTTTTTTAAAGATGGGCATGTTTATGAATAGACACAAGAGAATATTATCACTTCACATGTAAAATTATGCCATAGTTCTTTCACCTTAACTTAGACCAAACTTTTGTCCTTCTGTGGCTTCTTTCGCGTAGGTTGGTGGAAAAAGAAAAGTAATAAAAATTCATTTATCATCTAATCTAGTGTTGCCCCATGAGGAGCGTAGGAGCCCGGGGCTAGGCAATTTGGTCCTGACATGTAAGGTGAGTGACCAGCCTCACTCATCCCTGAGTGGCAATGCGTGAACAATAAACCCCAACCATCCCTTGGATGTAAACCTGCCCCGGCTCAATCTAATAATAGTAACAATAATTAATATTAATGCCACGGCTCTTCACCCTCTCCATAGCGCTTCTTCGTGATTAGCATCCTACTCTAGTGCTAATCACCTGTTACATTTGAGCAATCAAGATGGAGCGATGGCAATTTTAGGAAATAAGTATTAATCTCTTATTATATAGGGGAGGCGGTGGCTCAATCGGTAGAGAGTTGGCCTGCAGTCCTGACGGACCCGGGTTCAAATCCCGCTGTGGCAAGGAACAGTTTAAGGATTTGAATTTCATAAAATCAGACTTTACTGATCTACCAGAAGACCCGCCGACATGTCGTAAAAATACCCCCGCTAATACCAATACATCAGTCCTATATGAGACAGCCCTAGCATGTATTCAGTATGGACGATGGGTGTTATCGCCGAAGTGGTGACATGTAGAGGTGTGCGGTACGTAGGAGGACTATCAGGCTGTGAAGCCTATGCCCAGAGTCGTTCACATAAAAAAAAAAAAAAAAAAAAGAGAGAGAGAGAGAGAGCAATCTTAGGCCAATTATAATTTTCTACCGTTAATCTGATGTTAAAACTGCATACCCAAGATGGAGAGATGGTATTATTAGGCCATGTTAGATTGAAAGGAGTATAGCAGGGAAGAGATATTAGGCAGACAACGAAGCTAACGAAATTACGGTATATGATGTGGCAGTGACGACGATAAATCTATCTATATATATACAAGACACATCAAGCAGAGGAATGTTAAGGACTGAGCATTCATGGATTTTGGAGTTTTTAGACTATGAAAAAAATAAATATAAAAAGTGGCGATATTATATATATCTTACAAATTCACCGCTTTTTCTTTCAATAAAATCTCATAATTAAATTCTTACTTCCCTTTTGAATATTTGTACCGCGTTTACATTTGTCTGGCACGAAGGACGCTATTTTTGTCTCAGTATCCAGACAGGTTTAGTTAGGTTAGATTAACTGTGTCTTAAAACTTGCATTGGTGATGGTAGTAGTAATGGTAGTAGTAGTAGTAGTAGTGGGGGTGGTGGGGGTGGTGGTAGTAGTAATATGGGTGGAGGTGGTGGTAGTAGTAGTAGTAGTAGTAGTGGGGCAGTGGTAACAGTAGTAGTAGTAGTAGGTGGTGGTAGAAGTAATAGTATTAGTAGTAGTGGTGGTAGTAGTAGTAGTAGTAGTGGGGGCGGTGGTAGTAGTAGTAGTAGGAGTAGAAGTAGCAGGAGTAGTAGTGGTGGTAGTAGTAGTAGTAGTAGTAGTAGAAGCAGCAGCAGCAGCAGCAGCAGCAGCAGTAGTAGTAGTAGTACTAGTAGTAGTAGTAGTAATTAAACCCCAGGCTCATCTGAGCGTGAACCCAGTGGACTGCAGGCTGAAGTTTGTTATTCTGCAGTCTACTATCACCTTTGCGGAAGATAGAAATAGAACTAAGGGATGTTTGTATAACAGGGCAGCTCCACCACCCTGTTTTATAGGGACTACCACGTGAAGGCGTCCCTCTCAAGCACCCATAAAAATAAATAAATAAATAAAAATGAGATCCATGACTCTACTGTCCTAAAAATCTCCCCATTAAACATTGCAAGGTCACGTCCACACTAGAAGTTTGCTGGTGCGGGTGGGTGTTGGCAGGCGAGGGCGGGTACAGGCGGGAAATCTTTATCACTGTAAGCTTATAAATTCCCGCCCGCACCCTCCCTCGTCCACTGAGGCTAGACTTAATATGGATTACGCTTATTCACTTTCCTGCAGATAAATTCGATTTTCCTCTTATTTTTCACAATGGAAGGAAGAGCAAAAAAACACTATTCCTCAGATTTTCCCTTTTACGCACTAAGATGATGAACGAAAAACTCTAATAAATTCTTTTTACAATTGGGGAGTGAGCGAGAAGCTCTACTTCTATTTTTTTAAGTTGAGAAGATGAGCGAAAAACTATATTTCTTTCTCTTTTATAATACAGTGTGAGCAAAAAATGTTCCTCATTTTTTTTTTATAACAGGTAGATGAACGAAAAACTCCAAGGAAAGTATCTCTAAGAAAATTAATACCTGTAAAACTACAATGGCTTTTAAATCAACATGTCTAAGAGATAACCAGCCTCAAATTACATCGATATATGGCCAACAGTGACGCCAAACTCCCGCCCGCACGCGCAAGCATCTGGTGTGGACGCGCGCGATCTTACCCTGTTGTATTTAAGAGGCTCCCGCAGCAGAACATAAGAGGCCGTAGTCTACAGTAGGTGGCGTAGGAGATGTGGCAGCACCATTTCCTTAGCGGTTTATTCTGTCTATCATACCTTATTCTCTTGTATAATCTCATTAAATATCTATTTCTTTCATTTAAAATGTCTTTAATTATTTCTTTTAATGTCTCTTTAATATCGACTTAGTTTGAGGCAATAATATACAGGAGGGTATTCAGGGACAATGATAAGAATATATCACTATGGAAAAGGTGTTAAATGACCTCCAAAACCACTTAGAACACGACCCTTCCCATTAACCTCTTCACGCCGATCATGCATTATCCTATTATATTCTCGCTACCCCAGACGATTAAATATTACTTTAAAAACCATAACTTTCCCATTCCCGGTAACATCATCTCTTCCTATTAACATCATCCTATTAACATCATCTCTTCCTATTAACATCGTCTCTTCCTATTAACATCATCTCTTCCTATTAATATCATATTAATATCATCTCTTCCTATTAACATCAACTTTTCCTATTACTACTACTACTACTACTACTACACACACACACACATTGAGGGTCCGGAACAACACAGCTTTCCCCCACAAAATATTATAGCCTGTGGCAGGACTAGCTGAGCATTAGCCCATACCTCAGTAATTCTCAGCTTTACTTCCCCTATTACAGCTAATATTACTATCACAACTATTATTACTATTACTACTATCTTTACTATAATTACCAATACTACAATTACCCTCCCTGGACAGCTATTAGATTCCTAGTGGCCCCTTCAGTTTTACTCCCCTCTCGCCCAGATCCCCACAAACAATAACGAACAATAAAGGTGTTTGACTTAGAAATGTAGCCAGGAGATATTAATTTTAATAAAAGAGACTTATCACATATTCTCTTCAGTCAAGTCAAAATAAGTAATAATATTTATGTTTATTATTATACCTCCCGGACTGAGAATCGCTGACCCAACCCCTTGACTACTGCGTCGCCTTTCATATTTTATTCTCAGTAGTCAGGCAATTATTAAAATTATCAGAGACTTTCTGGAGATGTGGAAATTATGTTTGCCCATTAAAAGTCCTTTATTTAAACAAAAGGAGTATGCATTAAAAAAAAAAAAAAAGTATCGCACACACGAGGCTTCCGATGAATTTCAAAAAGATCAATATAGGTTGTGAATCCAGGAAAATCCATTACTATCTGATTCTGCGTTTGATTATAATGGCTCGAAATCCGTCACGGGTGCTGTGTGTCAACCTTGTGAAGGCAGGTGTAACAGCGTGGTGAATAATCATCGGGCATTTTCTTGCAGTTATCGTCTGTGCTGTCAAATTGTTTCACGCCAACTGTGCACCGATATTTTTTGATCTGCCGTACGTCTTTCATTAACACTGTCATTCGAACTGCTGGGGTTAAATATTGCCTGTATGACCTGACATTTCTCCTAAACTACATAAAAAAAAAAAAAAAAAAAGCGTATGGTAGCAAGGATAAAATAAATGACGTCCTCGGGGTGAAAGGATAACCTCACGCCGGGCACCCGCTGTGAGATATTTTGTGTTGGAAAGTAAAATTCAGTCCTTCAATATCAGAGCATACGACTTTCACTCAAGCTTTCAGACGATTTCCTTCAGCTTGGTCTCCAGTGATGGAGGGGGTTCATGGGTGAGGGTTAGGAGCAATGTCTTTCACAGCTATACCTCTTTCACTTTAACTTGGAGTAGATTTTCTTTCGGTTGCTTTTTTCTCACACACAGGTAAGTTAGGAGCAATGTCTTTCACAACTATACCGGTACCTCTTTCACTTAACCTGGCCCACATTTTCCTGTAGTTTTCAGATATAGATCAGTGTTAGAATTAAACAATAAAACAGCTCTACATACTCCCTAAAGCACTTTCTTCATGATTAGCATCCCAACTCCAGTGCTTGTGTTACGACTCAACAAACGAGATAAGGAATTGGCAAATTTAGGCCAAGTTAGAGTAAAATCAGTACACTTAATAGTAACCCCTCCCATCACATGAGAGGTCCCATCCCAAGCTGAACAAACTCGTCTGTTGTCAGCAAGAATGAAGGACGTCATGGTACTGAAAGGGTTAAGTGAACGGCTTCATATATGGGGAGTGATGTGCCAAAATGGTGAGGTGGGCAAACAAAACAGAGGCTGATTCACAAGATATGGTTTCCAAACACCCAAGTTTTAAGGGATTACTGGGCTTGTTTTGAAGTTATGTTGTTTTAATGGTTTACCTGATACAGTTTTGAAAAACAGGATTTTTTTTAACACTGCTGGGTGTGTCGTTTTAAAGATACATATTTTTGATGGCATACCTGATGCAGTATCGAAGCAAAGTGATATTCTGAAATAGTACTGGATGTGTTGTTTTGAAGTTACATTGTTTTCGTGGCTTACCTGATACAATTTCGAAGCAAAATGATGTTCTGAAGCATTACGAAGCATTACTGGATGTGTTGCTTTAAAGTTACATTGTTTTGAATGGCTTACCTGATACAATTTTGGAGCATAGCCATCTGAAGCATTAATGGGTGTGTTATTTTGAAGTTACGGTGTTCTGAAGCATCGTGCTTTGGAGTCATTTAAAGCATTACGTTGTTGCAAAGTCAGGTGTTGTTGTGAGACTTGGCGTTGATTCAAAGCATGCTATTGTTCTGAAGCACAGTGTTTCGAAGCCTTATGATGCTATGAAGTATTATGTTGATTTGAAGTACTGTTTCAATTCATAGTGTTTCAAAGGATGCTTTCTCTCCCCCCCCCCAAAAAAAAAAGATGTTTCAAGTATACGTATATCGGGTGGACATACCAAAATATTTAGTTCACAAGAATAATATGTTCAAGAAGGAGGAGTGATTCAATTTGCTTGTGTGGAGTGTCAGATTACGAGTTGTCTTTTGTCAATACTTCGATCTTCTATCTTCTAGCAATACTTCCTTCTGACTGAACACAGTACTTTAAAAGGCATCCTGTAAATCAGCCTCAAAAGATAAAAACCTCAAAACACTCATAAAAACCGTCATCTTCATCATCAACATCCTAACCCACAAATAAATGGGACAATATATCATCATCATCATCATCATCAACCTAACCCTCTACTAAATGGGAAAATATATCATGATCATGATCATCACCATCATCATCATCATCATCATCGTAACCCACTAGTAAATGGGATAATACAAAAGGAAATATCTAACTCACTCTCGTAACAGGGACAGGACACGAACCTGGGCCTCTAACAACCCATTATTGCACTCAGACTCATGAAACAAAAGACTGGCTCACATGATCAACTTTGAATGAGGTGTTGCTTTGAAGTGCAGTGTTGCTTTGAAGGGATGGACTGCTTTGAAGTGTGGCGTTGCTTTGAAGTGTGGCATTGCTTTGAAGTGTGGCATTGCTTTGAAGTGTGATGTTGCTTTGAAGTGTGGTGTAGCATTGAAATTATGTGTTGGTTTGAAGTGTGGTGTTGGTTTGAAGTGTGGTGCTTCGAAGCATGGTGTTGATTCGAACTGTTGTACATCGAACCACAATGTTGCTTTGAAGCTTGTTTCAAAGTGATGTTGTCTTGAAGAATGACACTTTTTCTTAGCTATGGTGCTGAAGTGACTGTCTGTATTAATGGTGCTGTCAAAATACTTGTCCCTCTAGCTATACCAGTCAATGAGAAATGGTTTGGCTTCTCCGACATACCACAATGGTGTTTCAAAGTGGTGTTGTTTTCAAGAAAGCTCCTTTTTTTTTTTTTTTTTTTTTAAGTATAGTGCTGCAGTGACACTCTGTGGTAGATGGTCTTATCAAATTACTCACCCCTCTAACTATTCCACCAAATCAGAATTGTTGTTTAGCTTGACCTTTGACTCAAATTTCAAACAATTATCAGTGGCCACGAGTCAACATCTAACTTCAATACTGATCACGTAAGCAGCCATGAAAAGGTGAATACACTCCAGATACACCAGAAATAATGAAAAAGACTTTCAATAACTCTAAGTCAAGCAACCCTACCTAATAACTTCTGGAGAGCAGCCCAACACACTATATTTCTTTCCCTTTTCCTTTTTTCTTTTCTTTATTTTTTTTTCTAAGACAAAATTCTGTCAACCATCCGAATTCTTTACTTGCATTCACAGACTTACAATAAATTACTGTACCTTCCATAGCTAGGATTCGTTTTGCAAGAAAAAGAAGGGGAACAAGTCACTCAATGTCTCCAAGCCTGTGTCATCCCACAGTTACAAATCTTAGGTCCCTCTCCATCTACCTATCACCTGCTACTGATATATATATATATATATATATATATATATATATATATATATATATATATATATCCAAGGACGTTTTTTTAATTCTTGCTCCCTCCAGACGATTTTTTTTTAGCTCTGGAAAAAGGCTTCTCGTACTGAAGGGGTTAATTGACTCTACCTAACCCCTACGGTTAAAAAAGGGTCTGTCCTAAAGATGTATAAAATCGTCTGGAAATGGCACGACTGAAATGAAAATAAAATCGTCCCCTAGTTTTCAATGGACGCACGAATTTCTCTCTCTCTCTCTCTCTCTCTCTCTCTCTTGCTACTGTACCTCCAGACGGTTTTATTGAGCCAAGGAAAAAATAATTAGCAGCGAAAAAAATAGAGTTACAATATAATCAACTCCTTAGTTCACTTCAGACATATTTTTAACTTAATTTCACGTGACTAAGTGGTAGGAAAAAAGTGTTACGGACCTGTACCCTTTCCATGGCGCTTCTTCGTGACTAGCAGGATATTTTAGAGACTAGGACAGTACTACGGTTCTGCATTCTTGCTATAGCGCTTCTTCGTGACCAGCATCATATTCTAGTGGTAATTTAATTTACATCTCAGGATTCAAGATGGAAGGACGGCAAGTATTTGGGCCAAGTTAGGGGAAAGAAGTATAGAAGAGTTGAATAAAACCGTCTGGAGGTAACAAGAATATACAGGCCATGGTGGTGAAAGGGTATCAATATCACTTCACTCCCATGTCTCTTCCCTCACTTCATCTGTTCATAATATTTGCCGACACTTATTTTTCTTCACAAATTTCTACTCATGTTCAGTTTTTTTTTTCTTTTACTAATTTCATTTAACTTTTCTAACATCCTTTTACTTTATACACTTTATCTCAAGTCTTTCCTACCCTCACCTCACTTTATTACACTTAATTTCACCTCTTTTTTTTTTTTTACTCACTTAGCTTCCTGTCACTACATCTCAAGCCTAGTCTTCCCTCACCTCTCTTCTTTATGCATCATTTCACCTCATTTGACCTATACAGTAGACACTTCATCTCAGAACTTCTTTCCACTTCCCTACCCTTCTCTCCATTCTTTCATCATAAAACTTCCCCTCACTTCACTCTCTTCGTCTCAAACTTCCCATCTCTTGCTTCAGTCTCTTCGTATTATTTACTGTTCTCTCAAACCTGGAACTTCATGTCACTTCACTCATCTCATTCATTTTCAACTTCTCACTTCACCTCCCTCATCCCAGCTAACTTCATCCCGCACCCTCTATGCCTCTATATTCTCAGAATTTCCTTTCTCTCAAACTCACAAAGATTTTTCTCATCAGTTAGCTCACTCCTCTCATTTTACTCATCTCAAGTCGTGCTTTATTTCACCTCAGCTCACCTCAACTCTATGATCAGTGTTTCCTGATTTCTTGATTTTTTTTTTTCTGAGTCGAAAATACATATAAATCTACCCATTGATCTGCATAGTCTAATTTTTTTTTTTTTTTTTTTTTTCATTTTTAACATTTTACATATATCATTTTACTCATAGGCTGCCATATTTCCAAATTTTATGTTCTTTTTCACTTTAGGATACATCTTGCATTAATTCACTCATCGGCTTTTAGAGACCTATTTTCATATTCTTTTGGATTATTCAGCTATATTAAACATTACTTACTCAAATTATTTCAACTCATACTTCATCTATGGTTCCAAGATTCTAGATTTCAAATTTTCGCATTTTTCTCTCTCTTTCTCACAAATATATCAATTTCTTCACACAGCTAACTCACTAGCTAACTTTCATGCTTTCCATTCCAGTATTTTCAGTTCCTTCTATGCTCTAATTTATAAGCCCATCTAGCTTAACTTTCCTTAGCATATCTCCATTCTCCTTTCATTTCAGCTCATTTCAACTTCTTCATCCAATATTCTGGTCAGTTTAAGCCTTTTATCTTTCCATAGTTTAACATTCTTTTATGATTATAGCTCACAAGCGATCCAACTTTTCTCAGCTCACATCTCGTCTCACCTCAGCTCATTTCTGCACTCTGATTCACAGCCCCAGTAGTTGTAATGCTTCCAGACATCCAGATTTCCAGATTTTAACCTTGTCCTTGAATTCTAGCTCACAGACAATCTCACTATTCTCATCTCATCTCAAATGTCTTCTCACCTCAGCTCACTTCTCTCTGATCCATTTTCTTCAGTCGTTGTACAACGTTTTTCACTTTTTTATTATTCTAGTTCACTCATTTCAAATCCCGTCTCACATTGCTGACTTGGTTCATCTCTTCTCACATAGCTGACTTGGTTCATCTCATCTTAAGATATCATCTCTTTTTGCCTCATTTCTCTCTGTCTCTTTGATCTATAGTTCCAACTCTGTCTTTCCAGTTCCTCTCTTTAGTTTTCCTTCCTAGTTCGTCTCTTTTTCTCCCTTTATTTTTCTTTTCCACATTGTATACTTTTCCTTGTTCTTTTCTTTATTTTTCCTTGCCAGTTTCAATCTCTTTTCCTTTCCAACTCCTCTCTTTATTTTTCTCTCAATTTTCTTTCCCAATTCCTTTGTTTATTTATTTATTTTTTCCTTTCCAACTCCTCTCTTTATTTTTCTCTCAATTTTCTTTCCCAATTCCTCTCTCTATTTCTAGTTCTCAATCACTTGGGTGGGCGGTCTTTGTCATAAGGTGTTTGAAATTAAGACTGAGTTCTCTTGTGTGGGTATATATATATATATATATATATATATATAGAGAGAGAGAGAGAGAGAGAGAGAGAGAGAGAGAGAGAGAGAGAGACGTAAACCTTTTGGGAAACTGATGCAAATCCATGACTGAGGTCAGTATATAAAAATTAAAAGGATGAGAAAGGAAGACAGGAAGAGAAAATGAAAAAAAAAAAAAAAAAACATGAATGAAGGGAGATAAGGAAAACTGGAAGAAAGAAAAAAAAGAGCACAGAGAAAACCAAAGAAAATGGGGATGAGGTAAATATCAAGGGAGACTCATACGGACACCAGTTAGAGATAAAGACTGAGGAAGTAAGAAGAAAAAAAAAAGACGAAGAAGAGTTAAAAGAGTGAAAGCTTAAAGAAAACGGGACAGGCTAAAAAAAAAAAAATAGGAGAAAAAGTACAACAGGCGAGACTCAGGTAGATCACAGAGAGAGAACTGCCACATAAAGAAGAAAAGATCTAGGAAGGAAGGAAGGAAGGAAGAAAGAAGTCGTGAAGAAAAAGAGAAACAGGGAGAGCTTAGAGAAAATGAGAGGATAAAGTACAAGCGAGGAAGTTACATTGCAGGGGGACTCGTGTAGATCCCAGATGGAACCACCCCTATGGAGGAGAAAGACCAGGAAGAAAAAAAAAAAAAAAGAGAAACGGGAAAGCTCATGAAGAAGGAGGGAAAGAAAAAGGATAGTCACAGCTCAGAGATAACAAGATAGGGAAAAAGGAAAATGGAGAAGTTAACATCAGGGGGACTCAGGTAGACCCCAGATAGGGGACAGTCGCTAGAGATACCGCCACTAGTACCCCCGTCCACCGTAGACTAGAGGCTGAGTTGCAGTAGGAGAAGTCACAGGAGCAGACCCGGCGGATGAGGACCCGGGTGGTGTAGGTCTCGCACGTGTTGGTCATGATGGTGTCGTTGGTGGCGCAGTTTCGGTGGAAGCTCTCCATCTCCCCTGGGGAGAAAAGGAGAGGGGTAGATTATAGGGAGGCTTCCTAGCACCTCTTCCTTGGAGATTCATTTTGCATATTGCGCTATTAATAATTTGCTGGCATGCTTACTTTATTTTTATCTCTTTTTAATATGGATTACAGCAAATAAGAGAACATGAGTGTAATGCATCGAATAAATCGCTAAGGGAAAGGTTTTAGTGAATCGCCAAAACAGCTTAAATACGATCTATGGACAACACAGACAATTCTGTCCCTTTTAGGTGGCCCGGGTTTAATGTTACGAGAGACAGACAGACAGACAAACAGAAATAGGTAGGAAGAGAGACCTAACGTACTCTATCATCATTAATCTCACAGACAGTCTCATATTCACATCTAATATCAGAAAATTGGAGAGAGAGAGAGAGAGAGAGAGAGAGAGAGAGAGAGAGAGAGAGAGAGAGAGAGAGAGAGAGAGAGAGAGAGAGAGAGAGAGATCAAATATTCATGCCGATATACTGACAACCACCACGGTACATTAACATCAGAAAAAGCTTAATCCAAAGAGAGAGAGAGAGAGAGAGAGAGAGAGCGACTCAGCATGCATAGGTAATGTGCTGCCAATCTGCATGAACAACACTTTGCCTGAATAATCAAAGGGAGAAAATCACTGAAGGTTTGGTCAGTAATTTATTTGCTGAACTAACGTTATTATTACTTTGTTGTCAGTAGTTCATTTATAGATTTAATTTATCTCTTTATCTTTTCTTTATCTCTTTTTATTACAATTACTTTATAGAAGTTTACTTTAGAGCTACTTATAAAAATGTTTTTTTAGAAATTCGTCGGATTTGTATTATCTATCTATTCTATCTATAGCCAGACGCCTTATTCCCGTAAAGGGTGGCCACAAACAAATCGCCTCCATGCCGCCCTGTCCTCTGCCATTACGCTGCCCTTCCCCCAATTCACACATCCCCTCTCTCATATACCTCTCCACTCCATCTCATCCTCAGTCTACTCTTTACTCTATATTTCACTCCTCTCTCTCTCTCTCTCTCTCTCTCTCTCTCTCTCTCTCTCTCTCTCTCTCTCTCTCTCTCAATTCATGATAAAACTGTCCCTGAAACTGTCAAAAATTCACTGCATTTTGCATAAAACTTCCTGGTAATGTTAACACGTCCTGGTGCAAGTGAGACCATAAGTGGTCAATTTTTGAAGACAAAGGTCAAGGAAGGTCAAGGTAGGACAAGGTAGATCAAGGCAGGTCAAGGCAGATCAAGGCAGGTCAAGGCAGATCAAGGCAGGTCAAGGTAGGACAAGGCAGGTCAAGGTAGGTCAAGGCAGGTCAAGGTAAAACTTTCCAATATGTTGACACTGCACTGTTGAAAAAGTTGTAGTTAACTTTTACTGTTTTCGTAAATTTTCCCAAATATTTTCGACAGTTTATTCTCCACACACACACACACACACACACACACACACACACACACACACACACACACACAAAAGTCATGTGTGTGACATGTATTATACTGTACATGTATCATGTATGTATCCTCGCCACATTTCTTGTATTCATCTGGTCTAGCCAAGTATATGTATGTACGTATGTATGTATGTATGTGTATGTCCTGTATCACACCTGTATCATCTATGTATCATATTTGTATCCCCCTTGTATCCAGTATTAACAGTCCACGGTGCACATGTATATGTGTGTGTATGTATGTATGTATGTGTGTATATAAGTGTATGTCCTGTATCACACATGTATCATCTATGTATCATATTTGTATCCTCCTTGTATCCAGTATTAACAGTCCACGGTGCACATGCATGTATGTATGTATGTATGTATGTATGTGTATGTCTTGTACCACACATATATCATCTATGTATCATATTTGTATCCAGTATTAACAGTCCACGGTGCACATGCATGTATGTATGTATGTATGTATGTATGTATGTCTAGCCTTCCCAGCGACTCCAACCCATTACCCTAATATGCTCAACGTGATACAACCCACGCTAAACACTGCCTACTTACGCTGCTATACTAACGCACTTTGATATACTAACCTACATACTTACTCTGGTATACTAACCTACTTACGCCCACATTTGTTTGTTTACTTACTTAGAGGTATACTTACTCTGAACCTACTTACTTACTCTGATATACTAGCATACTTACTCTGATATAGAAACCTACTTACTGATATACTTACCTACTTACACTGATATACAAACCTATTAACTTACTCTGATATACTAACCTACCCACACTGATAACCTAACCTACTTGCTTACATTGTGATATGCTAACAAGCATCCAGGCTTACTTACCGCCACGCACTAATTTACTTACACAGTGGCCTACTTATACCAATATACTCACTGGCTTACTCCAAGGCATGTCTGTCTACTTACCAGAGGGCCTACTTACCCTAATACACTAACCCACTTTGAGACCAACCAACAATAATTGCCAGTCTACTTAAGCTTATTAACATATCCACTCCAGGCTGTGCTTCATTATCAGTACTTACATATAGAACTACTTACGGATGTTATATTTATGTGTATTTCCCTTCCACACTGACCAACTTCACCATCACCATCATCATCATCATCTTCATCATCATAATCATTATAATCATCATCATCATCATCATCATCATCATCATCATCATCATCATCATCATCATCATCATCATCACCATCATTACCATTACCTCCATCATCATCATCCAACAACACGCATATGTCTGCATCTCTCCTCCCACCACCACCTGTGTCCCTTCCCTCCCACTCTCGCCTCTCCTCCCAACCTGCTAGCCTTGTGTCCCCCCCGAACCCCACCCCATCCCTCCCTCCTTGTCCCTCACTACCCTCCCACCCCCTGCAGACCCCCGAGAGGTATCATACACATCTGTTTTCATGGTAGATGTTATGGAACACACTGAAGTGCTTTCTTTTCATGCGAAAAGTTGGTTTTTCCAACCCCTGTACCTACAGGCCTACTCCCCACAGCCTAGTAATCTTCCCACACCTACATACACCTGTTTTCATGGTTGGTGTGATAAAACACTTTCAAATGACAAGTAACCCGGTGGAGGATTAGTGCCCCTCCCTGTAAAACAATTAACTCAAAGCCCTTGGCCACCCCGTTTGGGATACATGGCGTCTGGCAATGATGATGATGATGATCATCATCATCATCATCGTCATTATCATCATCATTATCATCACCATCAACATCACCACCAACACCATCATCATCGTCATCGTCATCACAACCATCATGATCAACATCATCATCATCATCATCATCATCATCATCATCATCATCATCATCATCATCACCATCACCACCATCACCACCACCACCATCATCATCATCATCATCATCGTCGTCATCATTACTATCACCACCATCATCATCATCGTCATCATCATCGTCATCGGCTTCGTTATCATCATCATTATCATCATCATCATCATCATTCTAAACAGGACAAAAGCCTCTCACTTTTCTCCACTCTGACCTATTTACTGTCAGCCTGTTCCATCCAGTCCCAGCAAATCTCCGCATCTCATCTCTCCATCTTGTTCTCTGTCTGCCTCTTCCTCTCACTCCATCTCTCCATCTTGTTCTTTGTCTACCTCATCCTCTCACTCCATCTCTCCATCTCGTTCTCAGTCTGCCTCTTCCTCTAACTCCATCTCTCCATCTTGTTCCCTGTCTGCCATTTTCTCTCACTCCATCTCTCCATCTCGTTCTCAGTCAGCCTCTTCCTCTAACTCCATCTCACCATCTTGTTCTCTGTCTGCCATTTCCTCTCACTCCATCTCTCCAACTCATTCTCAGTCTGTCTCTTCCTCTCACTCCATCTCACCATCTTGTTCTCTGTCTGCCATTTCTTCTCACTCCATCTCTCCAACTCATTCTCAGTCTGTCTCTTCCTCTCACTCCATCTCACCATCTTGTTCCCTGCCTGCCATTTCTTCTCACTCCATTTCTCCATCTCGTTCTCAGTCTGCCTCTTCCTCTCACTCCATCTCTGGGCTGCCACTCAGTTACCTGGTTGTTCATCTGTTATCTCTTTTACAAAGGGCGTGACCTGCCCACATCCATTTATGCTTTTGGACTGTACTGATTATATCCTCTACTTTCCTCTATTCCCTTATCCAGGAAGCTCCCTTTTATCTTTCTTTGTGACACCTTTGTCTCTCCATGTGACACCTTTATCTCTCCATGTGAGACCATCATCTCCCCATCTGAGGCCTTTATCTCTCCATGTGACACCTTTATCTCTCCATGTAACACCTTTGTCTCTCCTTGTGAGACCATCAACTCTCCATGTAACACCATTAGCTCTCCATGTGACACCTTTATCTCTCCATGTGACACCTTTATCTCTCCATATGACACCTTTGTCTCTCCACGTGACACCTTTGTCTCTCCATGTGATCCTTAATTATAATCCTCTCCATTCCTCTCTTACCACGCCAAAATTTATTCTCTCTCATTAACAAAAATGAAAAACGAAAAAATAAAAGTATTCAAACTGAGTAGTTAAAATCTCGAATAACTGTAGTAAGAGACGAAATTGGTAAGTTTAATACCGGTCCTTTATTTAAGAGGTATAATAAAGGTGAATTTGTTACCTTTACTCGTTTATGATTTATTAAAGCTTTTTATTGGGGTATTATGCTTCTCATTCTTCTTTTTCTTCGTCATCATCATCATCACCATCATCATCATTATTATTATTATTACTATTATTATTATTATTATTATTATTATTATTATTATTATTATTATTATTACAGGTAGTAGTAGTAGTAGTAGTAGTAGTAGTAGTAGAAGCAGCAGCAGCAGCAGTAGTAACAGTAGTAGTGTCAGTAGCAGTATTACTATTATTATTATTATCATTATTATTTTTATTATTTTTATTCATTATTATTATTATTATTATTATTATTATTATTATTATTATTATTATTATTATTACCTTTACCACATAGTCTTCAATAACCAACCCCTTCCCTAAAATAATAATAATAATAATAATAATAATAATAATAATAATAATCAAATATACACCACTTCATTTTTGGAGCGGCATAAAACAAGAGAAAATTTAAGCCAACTGCTCGTTCACGCATTTTTAAAAGTTTTTCAATGACCTATAAACTTGAAGCGAGTGTGGCAAATTAAACTCATAACTCAAAATTGAAAAAAAAAAAAAATGAGATATAAAAAGTGTGAGGAAGTTTCTTTGGAGGGAAATGTAAACAGAATGAGGGTAGTGAACTGATATGATGCATCTTGTGGTACTGAGAGAGAGAGAGAGAGAGAGGGAGAGAGAGAGAGAGAGAGAGAGAGAGAGAGAGAGAGAGAGAGAGAACACTGACTTTGAGATGCTTTCTAGGTGGTTTGGCCTTAAAATCACAAAACAGACTCTCTCTAAATATTAGAAAGAGAGAGAGAGAGAGAGAGAGAGAGAGAGAGAGAGAGAGAGAGAGAGAGAGAGAGAGAGAGAGAGAGTGAGAGAATCCAGTATGAGAGAAATTAGAGCTAGCTTCCACTCTCACCATTAATATCGTAGACGGTCACCGATTCAGAGAGAGAGAGAGAGAGAGAGAGAGAGGTAATCCAGTGTGAGAAATTAGAGCTAGCTTCCACTCTCACCATTAATATCGTAGACGGTCACCGATTCACAGCCCAAGTCGCAGGATCCGGACTCGATCTGCTCCTCAGTGAAGTTGGCGTCCATGCAGCCGTCTATCCTCGAGCTGTTGCTTCGAGGAGAGTAGCTGCAGAGGAAACACTCCACGCTGAGGCCTGGACGGGCAGGAAAAGGAGGAAAATATGGTAGGAAAATTGGGTTGGAAAATTGAGTAGGAAGTCAGGAAATATGTGATGATTATGATGATGATGATGATGATGATGATGGTGATTTGGGAGGAGAAGCTGCAGAGGAAACACTCCACGCTGAGGCTTGCGTGGGAAGGAAAATCAGGAGAATATGGTAAGAAAATTGGGTACGAAATCAGGAAAATATGGTAAGAAAATTGGGTAGGAACCCAGGAAAATATGGTAAGAAAATTGGGTAGGAACTCAGGAAAATATGGTAAGAAGAATGGGTAGGAAATCAGGAAAATATGGTAAGAAGAATGGGTAGGAAATCAGGAAAATATGGTATGAAAATTTGGTAGAACATCAAGAAAAATGTTGTGATGGTGATGATGATGATGATGAACTGTTGCTTCGAGGAGAGAAGTTAAAACAAGAAACACTCCACTCTTAGACCTGTGTGAGGAAAATAAGGAAAATAAGAAAACTGGGTAGGACATCAGGAAAAATGTGATATTGGTGGTGGTGATGGTGGGCATGATGATGATAATGATGAACTGTTGCTTTACATCACACTGCCACAGGTTATATACACCTCACTCTGTCACACACACACACACACACACACACACACACACACACACACACACACACACACACACACACACACACAACTTTACCCCTCCACTTCCACGTCCCCCTCCCTATCCCTCATCCCCATCTCACACAATATAAAAACTGCCTTCGTCTAAACAGCAGTCTCACCCCTTGCCCAGATAATCACAAGGCTCAGTGTAATGCAAACTGCTGGTCGAGAAAGCCGGGCCCTTTACCTCGTTGCAAAGGACAAAGGCAGGAATTAAGCACCTGGCAGAGAAAAGGAGATTCCGCCTTCTGCAACACACGCAAGGCTCTGCAACACACGCCCAGGTTGCACAGGTTTATTTCACCTTAGAACTTGGGGATTAAAAGCGATAAGTTAAAATAATTAAGTATCATAGAATATCAGATGCACACAGTAATAAACACCTTGATTTACTGCAAGGCTTGTCTGGTGCTGGAGTGGGAGCCTTCTCGCGGTGGCACCCATATGACAATAGTTCTTTCACACTAACTTGGTCCAGATTTTCTTCCTATCGAAGCTTATTTCACGCACGTCAATGGTTGGAAAAGACAATACTAGGACTTTACATCCTATCCAAAACACATCTTCGTGACTAGTATCATAATTTTGTGTAAATATGGTATTACAGTTTAGAATTCAGGATGGAGAGATGGCAATTTTAGGCCAAGTTAGATAAAACGAGTATAGTTGGCTCTGAAGCTTGGTTATAAAACATCCCTCAACTCCCACTCTCCATGTCCACTGAAAGAAGGATGGTGGGCTGCTACAGGAGGGGAACTTAAGCCTGCAGTCCACCGAGTTCATGTTCAGATAAGCCTGGGATTACAGCTGCTACTACTTCGTGGATTTTTAGATTATACGCAGAGTAAAGAATATTCCAATTTGTTTGGAATAATTTACCTACACAAGCATGGCAGGCGCGTCCCCTTGGTTACTGCTTCTTGCTGTTGCCAGATGGTACAAACCTCGTAGGAAAGAAAGAGCAATGAAACCAACATATAATTCGGTGATTCGCTGGGACTGGATGGAACAGACGGACAGTGAAAAAAAAAAAAA
Organism: Coenobita brevimanus; assembly: GCF_032717465.1. Taxonomy (NCBI): domain Eukaryota; kingdom Metazoa; phylum Arthropoda; class Malacostraca; order Decapoda; family Coenobitidae; genus Coenobita; species Coenobita brevimanus. The sequence goes on from NC_137069.1 coordinate 23,235,757, forward strand.
AAAGTGAGGTCTTTGTTCTGCATTAGACTGACTCAGCCTGGTGATGATGATGATGATGATGATGATGATGATGATGATGATGATGATGACGTTCATATTTTTCCTTTGCTACTAAAAGACGGTTGTCGAAGTAATTGTGCAGAGGAGATATAAAAGAGCTTTGCACGGCTGTGTGTGTGTGTGTGTGTGTGTGTGTGTGTGTGTGTGTGTGTGTGTGTGTGTGTGTGTGTGTGTGTGTTTGTAAAAGGCAGGCAATACTGCGTGTACGCCCTTTGTGTGTGCATGTTTAGAGGGACTTCAATACCGTGTGTGTGTGTGTGTGTGTGTGTGTGTGTGTGTGTGTGTGTGTGTGTGTGTGTGTGTGTGTGTGTGTGTGTGTGTATGTATGTGTATTTGTGTATGTACGAGTGCGTTTGCGTCAGTCTGTGTGTGTGTGTGTGTGTGTGTGTGTGTGTGTGTGTGTGTGTGTGTGTGTGTGTGTGTATGTGTATGTGTGTGTGTGTGTGTGTGTGTGTGTGTGTGTGTGTGTGTGTGTATTTATGTATATGTATGTATGTGTATTTGTGTATGTACGTGTGCGTCTGCGTCAGTGTGTACGTGTGTGTGTTCGCTTGTCTCTGTGCGTGTGCTGGGGCGAAATGCAGATTAGTTGAGAGCTGCAAATGTCAATCATCCGCTTCAGTTCTTTGCAACGCGGGGTCACAGGCAAGAAGGCAAACTATTAAGTCACTGAATATATTTGGCTGCTTGATTATGTGACGTGGTGTGTGTGTCGAGAGAGAGGGAGAAAAAAAGTGAGTCGTCCTTCTATTTATTTCGGTTATAAAGAAAATGTGATATACAGTAAAGGGGCTGACTGTGTGTGTGTGTGTGTGTGTGTGTGAGAGAGAGAGAGAGAGAGAGAGAGAGAGAGAGAGAGAGAATCACATCCAGGGTACAAACGTAAACAAAAAAGAGGTCAAATTATATTTCACCTGTTCTGTTTCGCACTTTCCTTTGCTGGCTATTGTTGTTAAGCTGTGAGAGGCTTGGCATAATTCTCTGCACATAGATATAATATTTCTCCTAATATTTCACCTCCTCTGCTTCTCACTTTCCTCTGCTGGCTAGGATGAGGGAGACTTGGTTGAGAGGTCATCATTAAGGTCAGAGTCAAAACAAGGGCTTATATGGTCGATGGGAGATGTAAGGTCACGTTCATTATCCTTGCCTTGTCCTCGATGTCCCCTGAGCCGTAGGAAAAATGGATCTGGCACGGACTTTCTGCAGGGGAAGTGATGATAGGTGGGAGAGGCAAGGCTGCAACTGTCCAGGGTTGTATCCAAATTCGTCACTGGAAATGCTTCACACAAAAATACACGAAAATGCACACACACGCACACACACGCACACACACACACACACACACACACACACACACACACACACACACACACACACACACACACACACACACACACACACACACACTGCAGAAACAAACAGCGACTTCAAATAAACTCAGAGCAGCGGGAAACGCATTACAGAGGTCAGAGGCGGCGTTTTAAAACTCTTGCTGTCTCCACACGATTTTATCCACACACAGAAACAAAAATGAAAGAAAGAAAGAAAGTGAAAGCAGCGAATTCAAACGAGATCAGAGCAGTGGGGAACATACAACAAACAGAAGTGAGAGGTGACATCGTTATTGCGCTGAACACCTTAAAAAAAAAAAAATCTAGTTATAATAACTTCGTGAAACACACACACACACACAAAAAAAAAAAAACGAAAAAAAAAAAGACAGCAAAATCACATAAAACTCAGAAAGACGGTGAACGTACGAAACACAGAAGTGAGCGGTGACATCGCAAAGCGCTGGGCATCATCAAAAAATATTCCAGTTATAATAAGCACGTCTGGTGGTATAAAAACACACACACACACACACATAAAAAGAGAAAAAATGCAACAAAATCACATAAAACTGAGAAAGACGGGGAAGGTACGACATACCAGAGGCGAGAGGTGGCATCGCAAAGCACTGGCCATCAAAATAATATCTGGTTATAATAAATTCGTCTAGTGGTATAAATAACCCCCAAAACGAGAAAAAAATGCAGTAAAATCACATAAAACTCAGAAAGCTGGGAACACACAGTACAGCACGACACAGAGAGGTGAGAGGTGGCATCGTAAAGAACAGGGCATCATCAAAAAATCTAGTTATAATAAATTCGTCTGGTGATATCAGAAACACACAAAAAATGAGAGAAAATGCAGCAAAATCACATAAAACTCAGAAAGACAGGGAACGTAGAGCATAGAGAGGTGAGAGGTGGCGTCATTTTAGCTCTGGTCGGCGTCATTTTCTGGTCGGTTAGCTTCGATATTAGTAGACCTGATTACCGGCGTGGAAAATGGTCTGTTTACGTCAGCCGAGGAATGAAATTAAGGTCTGAAGTGCGTACTTTTGAGAGAGAGAGAGAGAGAGAGAGAGAGAGAGAGAGAGAGAGAGAGAGAGAGAGAGAGAGAGTCTTGCATTGAACATGGTCGGGATTTAATATTAATACAAGGTCTTTCGTTTTCTAATTACCAAAGTTTTGGAACAGAGAGAGAGAGAGAGAGAGAGAGAGAGAGAGAGAGAGAGAGAGAGAGAGAGAGAGTTCTAATTTAAAAAAGAAACTTATTGTACTGTTAAGCCTTTGACATTGCAATAAATTATGATAAAAGAAAAAAAAAAGTCGATTCACCCACCACTCAGTTACTACAGAGAGAGAGAGAGAGAGAGAGAGAGAGAGAGAGAGAGAGACAGACAGACAGACAGACAGACAGAGACAGAGAGAAATGCCACCTCTAAAACCAGGGAACTGCTTTGGAACATAGCGCAAATTATATGAATGTCACAGAAAGACTGAAAGTTAAAAATATAAAAAAAAATCCTGACAAATGAAAGGACATACAGACATAAACAGATTAATTATTTTTAGAAGCAAGGCTGATCAATGTGACACGAAAAATATTATCAAAAACAAGAAAATAAATAGCCAATACTCTTGCGTCTGGGGATTGCTAGTATGAATGACTGTTACGTTGGAAATGTATGAATGTAATAAACTAAGTCGGTTGTAAAAGAGTTGAGGAATATGGAGATGGTAAATGCATTAAAAAAAAAAAAAAAAAAGTCATTTGTCTTGAAGAGTATGAAGATAGTAAATGTATCAATGCAGTAAAATAAGTCACATGTAAAAAAGTGTTGAGGAATAATGAAGATAGTACCGGTATGTGATGATGAAGGCAGGATGGGACAAACAAGGACGGTATTCTCGTGTGGTTTTGAAGCATACCTAACAATTCTTCCTCACCGGTTTATTTCTGAATCTGCTCCGTTACTACAGTCTTGTGTTATTCAAGCATATCGCCATTATAAAGAGACGTAAGAAGCTAAAGGGAATATAAATGGACGAGAATACTGATCTTAGTCTTCTCATGGTCGCGCCTTCTCTAGTAACCTATTCCAGCTAAAGCCAGACAGTTTCATTCAATGAGAGAGAGAGAGAGAGAGAGAGAGAGACTATCTTTACTCCTACTCCATTACCTCCAGACTCTTTGGGATTCGAATCTGTGCCCGGAACACCTTGGGCTGGTGCATGATTGATGACTACAAAGTGGTGATTTGCTCTCTCTCCCTCTCTGTCTGTCTGTCTGTCAGTCTGTCTGTCTGTCTGTCTGTCTGTCTCTCTGTCTCTCTGTCTCTCTGTCTTTGTCTCTGTCTCTCTGTCTCTGTCTGTCTGTCTGTCTGTCTGTCTCTCTCTCTCTCCCTCTCTCTCTCTCTCTCTCTCCTGCGTCCAAGAACCAGGCTAATGGGAGGAACGTGGGCTGGTCTTGTTTTTGTTCTGGATTTTGTTGTTGTTGTTGTTGTTAATGTTACTGGAGAACTTTGGGAAATAACACTCAAGTACTTACTAATAACAAAATCTGCTTGCAGGGGGTATGCTTTGCTGGTCCTACCACCACCTCACCCCCACCCCCTTCTTTCCACCACCCCACCCCACCACACCCCACCCTACCGTACCATACCCTAACACACCCCTCCCTACCCTACCATACCCTAACACACCCCACTCACCCAACCCCACCCCATCCCACCCAACCCCACCCCATCCTAACCCATTCTACCCTACCCTATCACACCCTACCCAACCCAGCCCAACCCCACACAACCCCATCCCACCCCACCCCGACACTTTTATGCTTGTAATAACATCATGGCTTCAAAACACCCTCACCTGTATGGGGGTCGAACCCACCTCGACACTGTACTTCCAAAAGATGAGTGGCCGTCGCGTAATTATGACTTTTTTCCTGTCACACACACACACACACACACACACACACACACACACACACACACACACACACACACATACACCTATGATCTCCAGTTTTTTAAACACAGTGCGTCCAGGCATCTCGAAATGTACGGAGTTTGAATTTGTCTATCTTGTTATTTTGTTTTTATTTCCTTCTTGGAGGGAACAGTCTTGCGGGCTTCTGGCCTTTGGTTCCTTCTTCCACTAAAAAAATCTGGAATAAATTTGCTCTCTAGTTATTATTACTATTATTATTATTATTATTATTATTATTATTTTTTTTTTTTTGAAGGGCGAGGAACCTTCCAGGCAGGCCTTTAGTTCCTTCTTCCTTGCATTTAAAAAAAAAAAAAAAGTCTGGAATACCTGACCTCCAAATCGATAAATTCTAAAATAAACAAGAAGCGGTGACAAGGCACAGCAAACCCGTCCCCGGCAGTCATTTTAGTGGTGACGTATAAATATATCACGATATCTAGTTAAAGATGTCACGTATCAAATTTGAGGTAAATCGGGGGAAATTGATGATTTGATGCCCATTTGAAATTTTAGGCCCGACCCACCTGACATTGACCCTCCTACCGCTAACTGGGGGGGGGGGGAGTGACCTCCCTGATGTAATGAGGCATGTTATAGGATTCAGATTTGAAAGACGCACCTTTAGGTTTTGGTTTCATGTCGATATGACGAATTTGAAAGAAGTTATGGAGAAAAAACGATTTTTTTTTTGTTTTTACATATTTTTACATTCTTTGGCCGTACAACCTGGACTTTGGCCCAAATTGGCCCAAAATTTAAGCAGGTGATCAGAAGGTCATAGCCCATCATCTTTGTAGCTTTAGTCAAAATCGCACCAATAGTTCTCTCGTAAAGTTGTTAACAGACAGACAGACAGACAAACACATACAAACATACAAGCAAACAAACAAACAGACAAACTGAGTGAAAACAATGCCCGTCCCTGACGGGTAATGAAAATCGCCAAGATGAAGGGAAAAAAATATTAAAAATTATTAAATACGCCACCAAGAGCAAGGAGAAAAAAAAAAAAAAATCGTTTTAACCAATCTGAATATTTTTGAGCCTCCATGAATTTTTTTGACGTTTTTGAGGCAGTGAAAGAAAACTGTTTAATCATGCTGTATATATAAATTTTTCTCTTTTATTTTAAGATTTCGAAATTGGTAATAAGGTCCATACGAGGGGTGAAATTCTTTGGGAAACTTATGGGTGTGAAAACTGGTGGGGAGAGAGAGAGAGAGAGAGAGAGAGAGAGAGAGAGAGAGAGAGTCACAGAAGCCTACGATTTTTATTTTTTTTTACTTACCCGGCGTTAGTAGCAGTGCCAGTGTGACCAGCAGGGTAGAAAGGGCCGCCCACAGCCACCGACCCGCCATCACAGCCTGTCCGAAGAAGACGAAGAAAAAAGAAATGTAATGTCCTCTTCTAAAATATCGATGGAGGAAATTTAAGGAACAATTGTACCTGTGAGAGGTGGTTAGCCTGCATCCCATATTTTTGCTGTGTGTGTGTGTGTGTGTGTGTGTGTGTGTGTGTGTGTGTGTGTGTGTGTGTGTGTGTGTGTGTGTGTGTGTGTGTGTTTGTTTATGTGTTGTGTGTGTATAGGGGTGTGTCTATAAGTGTATACATGTTTTTGTACTGTGTGTGTGTGTGTGTGTGTGTGTGTGTGTGTGTGTGTGTGTGTGTGTGTGTGTGTGTGTGTGTGTTGATAAATATTTTGAGTTAACCCTTATCACTGCCATACTTCTATACTGGTTTTACTTTAACTTGGCTTAAAACTGCCATTCCTCCTTCTTGAACACTACGTTAAATCGCGACATTACGATACGGTGCTGGTCACGAAGAAGTGCTATGGAAAGGATATAGAGAGGTATTAATGTCCTTTACAGCCAGTGATCTTCGTGATATAAGCTGTAAAGCAGCAAAAGGACGAAAATCTGGGCCAAGTTAAGATGAAAGGAGTATGGCGGAGAGAGAGAGAGAGAGAGAGAGAGAGAGAGAGAGAGAGAGAGAGAGAGACGTCTGGCGCAGCAAGAATAAAATAATAACGCGTCCTCGGGCTCATGGGTTAAATCGCCTAAGTAAAAATGTTTAGGAGTAAGACGGAAAAAAATACCGATACCTAAACTTTGATACCCCAGTGAAGTAAAGAGAGAGAGAGAGAGAGAGAGAGAGAGAGAGAGAGAGAGAGAGAGAGAGAGAGAGAGAGAGATGCCATGTTTGAAGCGAACTAGTGAAGAATTAAAGGAATAATATATGGGGGAATTTTCACAGCAGTCAGTTTCCAAAATATTTCCACCCCCCCGTATGGACCTTATTACCAATTCCGAAATAGTAGAGATTTAGAAAAAAATATATACAGCATGATTCAATAGTTTTCTTTCACTGCCTCATAAACGTCAAAAAAATCACGGAGGCTCAAAAATACTCAAAAGGATTAGAAGGATTTTATTTTTTTTTCCTCCTTGCTTTCGATGACGTATTTCATAATTCTTGATATTTTTTTTCTTTTTTGTCCAGGCGATTTTCATTTATTTGAGGATTTATCGGTCTGGAGGGCTGGTGTTCCAGATTTTTTTTTCTTTAATGCAAGGAAGAAGGAGCCAAAGGCCAGCCCGGAAGATTCGTCCTCCAAGAAACAAAAAACAATAACTAGGGAGTTAATTCAGTCCAGATTTTTTTTACTGCAAGAAGGAACCAAAGGCCACAAACCCGCAAGACTGTTCCCTCCAAGAAAATAAAAACAAAATAACCAGACAGGCAAATTCAGGCTCCGTACATTTCGAGATGCCTGGACACACTGCGTTTAAAAGAATGGAGATCATAGTGTGTGTGTGTGTGTGTGTGTGTGTGTGTGTGTGTGTGTGTGTGTGTGTGTGTGTTTAGACCTACCTTGCCGAGGTGGGTTCGAGCCCCACAAACGTGAGGCTGTTTTGCGTCTTGATATTATGACAAGAATGAAAGTGTTGGGCTGAGGTTGGGTGGTGTAGGTATGGGTAGGGTAGGGTAGGGTAGAGTCGGGTAGGGTAGAGCAGGGTAGGGAGGTGTGGGATGGGGTGGGGTGGGGTGGGGTAAGGTTGAGTAGGGTTGGGTAAGGTAGGGTGGGGAGGGGAGTGGTATGGGGTGGGGGTGAGGGGGTGGGGGTGAGGGGGAGATAGGACCAGGAACGCCTATCCCATAAAAATGGGTCTTGTTATTGTTACGTACTTGAATGTTATTTCCCAGACTTCCCAAATAACAACAACACCAATAACAAAATCCAGAACAGAAGACCAGCTCACGTTCCTCCCATTAACCTGGTTCCTGATCGCAGGTGTGTGTGTGTGTGTGTGTGTGTGTGTGTGTGTGTGTGTGAGAGAGAGAGAGAGAGAGAGAGAGAGAGAGAGAGAGAGAGAGAGAGAGAGAGAGAGAGAGAGAGAGAGAGAGAGAGAGAGAGAGAGTTCTTTTTTTTTTTTTTTTTACTTACCCGGCTTTAGTAGTAGTGCCAGTGTGACCAGCAGGGTAGAAAGGGCCGCCCATAGCCACCGATCCGCCATCACAGCCTGTCCGAAGGAGACGGAGGAAAAAGAAATGTAATGTCCTCTTCTCAAAACAGAGTGAGCGGAAGTGTAAAAAAACAAAACAAAATAAACAAAATCGGAGAGAGAGAGAGAGAGAGAGAGAGAGAATAAATAGCTCTTTATTATTTGCTAAGGAGACATAGTACTGTACAAGACACTGGCCCGTCTTCTCGTCAGTCAAGAAGCCTCCCTAAGGCCTCTTCTTTAGCAATTTTTTTTTTTTTTTATGGCTGGCTAATGATATTCTGCTGTACGTAATTTATATAGAGTATGGCGATACTGGAAGGGTTTATATAACATACTACCAGGGGTACCCGGCGTTGCAGGGCCAAAAGGGCGAACACTCAAATCCTATTTGATATAGTTAATCTTTCTTTCCACTCCAGAAAGACCATGTACCTCTTGTGGTTTTGAAGAGGGATTGCAAGAGGTCCAGGAACTTTCTATTTCAGCTTTCGCAGACTAACGCACTGTACTTGTGCACACTTGTTTATTAACCGTGACCTCAAATGACCTCGGAGGTCAACCTCACATAGCCTATGTCCGACCTGGAGGTCATGTGAGTCTCCATGCCAAAACTTGGGCTGCAGTGGTACCCGGCGTTGTCCAGGCCAAAAAAGTGACCTCAAATGACCTAGATCTTAATTTTTATAGGGATGTGCCGATAGTCTGGGTATCGGTATCGGCAGCATCGGCCTTTTTTGTAGTATCGGTATCGGTATCGGCAAGGTAAAGATATGTCCGATACTCCGATACTTTTCTGGTTTATTATGTGATTCAAGACACCCATGTTTCATGACACTGACAAACAGATGGTTATGATATTATATTACATTATAATTACATGTATGATGTAACATTACCATATATTAATATTATATATCGATTACTATAGTGCTCCTGCATTAACAAGACTCACGTTACCGGCATTCCTACTCTATTTTCCTCCTCCCCGAAATAATCCCCCCTCCCCCTCACTGTCTCCTCTGTCTCGACTCCTGGGGGAGGGGGAGTGGAGCAGTCGCTCGCAGCAGCACGGTTTCCAATTTGACAATTTTCTCGTTAGATTTAGGGAAGTTTAATATCATCTATCTACATGATACTGAATGATACAGGCTTTTAATGACAAAAGAGTATGCTATTCTTATCTTTTCATATCCATATTTGCAAATAGCCAAATAATTTTTCATATTAAGGTCATTTACTGAAATTATAAGAGAAACTGGCAACTCTAGAGTCTAGTATGTTCTTCTCTTGACAAAAGTATCGGTATCGGTATCGGTATCGGCAAAGTATCGGCCATTTGTTAGTATCGGAGTATCGGTATCGGTATCAGCTGAAAAGTGGGTATCGGTATCGGTATTGGCAAAGTATCGGCCATTTGTTAGTATCGGAGTATCGGTATCGGTATCAGCTGAAAAGTGGGTATCGGTATCGGTATCGGCCAACACCTTGGTATCGGCACATCTCTAAATTTTGACCCCCTAAAGCCATCCTTGGGTCACCCTGACTCAGAACAAATATGGGTCTGCAGGCTATGGCCCATGGTTTGGGCGTGACTGAAGACCAAACAAATAGGCAAACAAACAAACAACGCGGCTCTTTTATATATAGTGACAGAAGAGGATAGTCAGGGGTAATAAACAAGTGCCAGTGAGACTATATTCCACTTCGAAGATGAAACTGATGAATCACTTACTGTACTGTGTTATGCAACAAAATCAATTACATGGAGAACAGTTAAACAGGCTTGTGCCGTTGTTATGAGCATGCTGGTACTGTTTCTATTCTTATATATCTGTCTTCAATATAACAGTAAACTTAAATGATCTTGATATGCCTATATTTATGGTGGCCGTCCATTACAAACGCCACCTCTTTGACATCTACATTTATTTCTTTAAATATTTTATTTGTTACTGATTTTCTTCCACATATTCTCTATTTATTTTTGACTATTTTACCTCATACTATTTGTTAATGTAGTTAATTTTTTAAGAGTCAGAATGTAATTATGCAAACAAAATTATTCATGGTTACAAATGTTTTATAAAATTCTAAATAGATCATAATTTTAATCAACAATCTAAAATCCTAAACAGATCGTATGGTGATAGTAACATACAGTGGAACAATAGCAACGTGAAGATCTTTGATATTGGTGACTAGCAGATCTACTCTTCCTGCTGATATCTGTGTTGGCTTACTTATAAACTGGTTCAGCCCAAAGGACTGACAAATGGATTCAACCCGACGGAGTCTGTCAATGCCACATGTATTAAAATCCCCAGTAAATATGATGGACATGATACTGGATCGACTTTTGTGCAAATTGACATTCGACCTTGAAAATGACCTTAAAGGAAAGGTCACAGGTCAAATCTGACATCATATTTAAACTCACTATACATGACTTCCTATATAAGTTTATCACAACATCTAATCCTATCTGTTAACGTAAAGATGATATAAAGGATTTAAAGTTTCAAAGATAGAAAATTTATCACATCTCGGCCATCTTGGGCTTTTTCAAAATTTCGAAAAGACGGGCATCAACCTACTATATGGCCTTACAATCATACAATACATGAGAAAATTCCAGCAAATGGTTTCTGAGACAGCGTAGAACGGACGAACAAACGTGCGTACATACTGACGGACGGACATGACCTAGCCTAAGATTTTACATCGTGAGAAACGATGTGGAATAACAAAACAAATCGCTTAGGAAGAGGTGTTCGGGAGCTTCCTTAACCGACAGGAATATGGGTCACAATCTAGGTCAAAATTATTAACACTTCAAAATCCTACGACTCTCTCTCTTTCTCTCTCTCTCTCTCTCTCTCTCTCTCACACACACACACACACACACACACACACACACACACACATACACACACACACACACACACACACACACACACACACACACACACACACACACACAGAGATTGATAGAAAGATAGATACAGTAGATAGGTAGGTAGATTCAGTAGAAATAATTTTGAAGGTGTGTATGTGTGTGTGTGTGTGTATGTACTGCATGTGTGTGTGTGTGTGTGTGTGTGTGTGTGTGTGTGTGTGTGTGTGTGTGTGTGTGTGTGTGTGTGTATGTGTGTGTGTAAAGACAGAAGCAAAAAGACCACTACTAAGGAAAACACGGCAGTAATGTTGAATACATATGACTTAAAAGGCAGGAAAAATCTAGAGAAAAATATTATACAGGGGCGAAGAACACAAAATGGAAACTTAGAAAATAGTCGACCGCTGAGGCAGGTGAGGCAGGGTGAGACAGGGTACGTAAGGCAGGGTAGGGTAAGGCAGGGTGAGGCAGTGCTGGGTGTGGCAAGGTAGGATGAGGCAGGACAGGGTGCGGCAGGGTAGGGTGAGGTAGGGTAAGGCGAGGCAGGGCGGGGTGAGGCAGGGTAGGATGAAGTAGGTATAATGATGCATGGCAGGTGAGGCAAAGCAGAGTGAGACAGAGCAGGATAATGCAGGGTAGGATTTGGTAGGGCAAGATGGGCTAGGTTAATGGGAGGCAGAGTAGAGTAAGAAAGGATAGAGAGAGACAGGGCAGGTTGGGGTAGGGTAGAGCAAAGCAGGTTGAAGCAGGATTGGCTGCCAGGGTAGGGTAGGGTAAAGTAGGATTCGGCAGGGCATGGTTAGGCAGGGTAGGGTGTCAAGGCAGAGTAAGGTGAAGCAGGGAAGGGTGAAGCAAGACAGAATGAGGCAAACTAAGGGAGGGAAAGGTGAGGCAGGGTCGAGTGAGGCGGGTAGGGTGAGGCAGACAGGTCAGGGTGAGGCAGGGCAGGGTAAGGCAAGGTAGGGTGAGGCAGGGTGAGGTGGGGGAGCGGGCTGGACAGATTAATGCCCACCATGGGAAAAGTAAATTTAGATAAATTAAAGATACCGACACCCACATACGCCGCGGACACACACACACACACACACACACACACACACACACACACACACACACACACACACACAAAGGAACACGTTTCTACGTACACTATAGGAAAAAAATCATACGCACATACTCCTCTCACCCTCACCCTCCCCAACACAGCACCCCTTCATTCCCAGTGGCACGAAATCCTACGTAAATTAATACCAAGCTTCATGCTTTGCAGCTGATGGTCCATTATGCAAGAGTGTGCAATATGTCCAGGTGCCCCGCCCTACTCTGCACCCCCACTCACCCACCACCCCTACTCCGACCCCCTATACAAACCCCACACCAAAACCCCAAATCCCATAACCTTACCCCACCCCACCCACATTCCCTTACCTCCCTCACCCCAACCCCCCACCCAAACCCCTACCCCCTCTTTAAACCCCAGAACCTCGCCCCACCCCATTCCACCCACACCCTTTCTATCCACACCAAGCCCACACGTCACACCCCTGAACCCCACAAAACCTCGCCCCTATTATTGTCATTTTCTGCCATTGAGCTATAACAATTAACTCTAGAATATGGTGCTAGTCTCGAAAAAGTGCTTCGGAAAAGATGTAGAGCCGTAGTATTGTATTCCGTCTGTAACACTAGATCAACACTAGAATGTGGTGCTAGTCACGCAGAAGTGCTATGGGAAGGACGTAGAGCCGTAGTATTGTCTTATCCTGCCACTGAGCTACGTGAAATAAGCTGGAAAAAGACGAAAATCTCTGCCAAGTTAAAGTGAACGAAGTGTAGTGATTTATCTTGTATATTGCCCTCTGCGTACTGTATAGTTCTCATAGACACACACACACACACACACACACACACACACACACACACACACACACACTAACGGTAATTGCCAGCCTCCTACGTGCCCTTTGGATGTCTCATACTAGTAATATTAAGAGAAGAAATAGTATCCTGACTCAAATAACACTATCACTGGTGTCACGCTCACCATGAGAGAGAGAGAGAGAGAGAGAGAGAGAGAGAGAGAGAGAGAGAGAGAGAGAGAGAGAATGGGGGAATTTAGCTGGATTAATAAGGAAAATTAATTAAAATCCGTAACAATAATGAGTAATAACAACTGCAAAAGTAGTGAAAATAGTAATAATATTGATGACAATAATAAAGAAAATAAAATGCTGAAAATAATAAAACTGTCTAGACTTGCAATGGTAAAAGCATTAATAAAAAGTAATAATGTAAACAGTAAAACAGCAATAAAATTGTAAAAAATAGTAATGAATAAAATAATGAAAATTAGTAAAAATACAAATAATAGTACTACACACACACACACACACAGACACACAGACACACACACACACACACACACACACACACACACACACACACACACACACACACACAGAAAGAGAGGGAGAGAGAGAGAAAGGGGAAGTAGGGAAGTCCCCAGCGAAATAAGTAGCTAGTGGAACGGTATCAGAGGAACGACGAAGCCAACACAACCACACTGATGACGTCGTTAGCCCTGTGATCACAGCTGCCCCCCACCCCCCACCACAGCCACCACCACCACAGCTACCACCACAGATACCACACCACCACTACCACCACAGCTATGCATTCCCCTCCACCACCTCCAACATAGCTACATCCCCCCCCTCCACCCACTATCACAGCTACACTCCCCCATCACCAACATACTCTACTATTTGGCCAATGGAACACACTCTTTCTTGGTACATCCACACACTCTATTTTTACATTTTTAATATTTTTTGCTTTACTGGTTTTCTGTGTCTATATCATTTTCTCTCCACACATCACACCTACACACACTCATCAACACAATAACGGCAATTTTTTTTGACCCACCAGCAACGCACTCTATTTCGAACACTGTGTTGCATACTTGATAATGGGTGTTTCTTTTTCTGCCTCTACATTCCTTCTCCATTTTCTTTCCTTTTCTTTTTTCTCACACTCTCCAACACACTCAGGTTCTGGCACAAGGAACACACACTATTTCCTGGTATGCAGACACACTCCATTTTTCGTCACTCTTACATTTTCGATAGGGTCATTTTTTTTTGCTTTTTCTGTTCCTATATTTTTTTTTCGTCCTTCACGCCACACACTCCACCAACACACTCAGCTATTTGGCATCTTACTCACTTACAATCATAGTTATTCTCTCTTCAATTTCTCCACCCGGCCAAAATATCTTGGTGTATTTCTTGTAATACTTTCCAGCGCCTTCACATCACCACCACAACGTTCCTTAACTTCCATATTTCGCTGTTCATTTCTCCATGTCATGCCACAAACTTCTGTCAGACAACTCATTTCCACTCCTCTCACTTGATGTGCGTCCTTCCAACCAAGTCCAAGGAAGGAAGGAAGGAAGGAAGGACAGAGAAGGAGGAGGAGGAGGAGGAGAATAAGAAAAGGGTGAGAAGAATAAGACAGGACACAAGCAAGTCCAAGAAACTAAAAGAATAGAAAGGAAGACCTCACCTTCTTTTTCTAACGGAGACTCAGCTGTCTGAGGCAACTGACAGCAAACCCTTTTCTGTATCCTCCTACTTTCTCTATACTTATTTCAAAGCCAAAGGTGGCTGTTGTGTATATATACGCAACGACTTATCTTGCTCTCGTGTTCCTGAACTTGATTCATCTGAATTCTCCACACTCTGCCTTCGGCTTTCCTGTCATTCTCTGACTAAATATATCTGTGCTGTTTACTTATCCCCTAATTCTACTGACTATAAAAAATTCTTCGACTATCTTACTTCTACGATGGAACACATTCTCTCCATTTCTCCTTTCTCTGAAATCTCCATTCTTGGAGATTTCAAAGTTCACCACCACCTTTGGCTCTCCTCTCCTTTCACGGATCCACCTGGTGAACAAGCCTACATCTTTTCTATCCTTAATGACCTAGAGCAGCTTGTATAGCACCCTACCCGTATCCCTGACCGCCTTGGAGAGAGCTCCAACATACTTGACCTCTTCCTCACAACTAATCCTTCTGCTTACTCTGTTAATCTTTTCTCTCCGTTGGGCTCCTCCGATCACAACCTTATTACCTTAACTTGTCCTATCACTCCAGTACGGCCTGTGGACCCTCCAGGGAAACGTCGTCTGTGGCATTTTGGAGCCGCGGACTGGGAGGCCCTCAGGCAGTACTTCTTTGATTTCCCCTGGAATGATTATTGCTTCCATGGCTGTGAGCCATCTGAGTGTGCCTTGCGCATTACGGAGGTTATTCTCTCGGGCATGGAAGCATATCTTCCTTTCTCATATCCTTTGACTAATGCAAGAAACCCTTGGTTTAATCACGCTTGTTCTAATGCTGTCCACAACAAGGAGAGGGCCTACAAAAGGTACCAGAGCCAACCCACCCCTGAATCACATCATCTTTACGTTTCTGCCCGGAATCGTGCTAAGTCTGTTCTTCGCACTACTAAAAATAATTTCATCCATACTAAATGCTCTCAACTCTCCAACTCGAATTCTTCCCGTTCCTTCTGGCATCTTGCCAAAAATCTTTCTAACAACTTTACCTCATCATCCTTCCCTCCTCTTTTCTACTCTGATGGTTCTGTAGCTATTTGTTCTACTGATAAAGCAGATCTCTTCGCACAGACTTTCTCCTCCAATTCTACCTTAGACGATTCCGGTGCTGTTCCTCCATCACTTCCCCCCTCTGACTTCCTCATGGCTGACATTAAAATTTTTTCAGTTGATGTATTTTCTGCCATCACTGGCCTCAGTACTAACAAGGCATATGGGCCTGATGGGGTCCCTCCTGTTGTTCTCAAGAACTGTGCTTCTGTGCTTACACCCTGCCTAGGCAAACTATTTCGCCTTTGTCTGTCAACTTGTACCTTTCCTTCTTGCTGGAAGTTTGCTCTCATTCAACCAGTCCCAAAGAAGGGTGACCACTCCCAACCCTCCAACTATCGTTCAATTGCTTTAACGTCCTGTATTTCAAAAGTTTTCGAGTCAATTCTTAATAGAAAAATTTTAAGGCATCTTTCCTATCACAACCTTCTTTCCGATCGTCAGTATGGGTTCCGTCAGGGACGCTCCACTGGCGATCTTCTCACCTACCTTTCAGACTCCTGGTCATCCTCCTTTCGGGACTTTGGCGAAAGCTTTGCCATTGCACTTGACATCTCAAAGGCTTTCGATCGAGTCTGGCATAAATCTTTAATTTCCAAACTGCCCTCCTACGGTTTCTATCCATCCATCTGTGCCTTTATCGCTAGCTTCCTTTCTGGTCGTTCTATAGCCGCTGTTGTAGACGGCCATCGTTCTTCTCCTAGATCTATCAACAGTGGTGTTCCTCAGGGCTCTGTCCTATCACCAACTCTCTTCCTTTTATTCATCAATGATCTTCTAAGCTGTATATCTAACCCTATCCACTCATACGCTGATGACTCCACCCTTCACCTTTCCATTCGGTTCCCGCAACGCCCATCTCAACAGTTACTTCAACAAGCAAGGGATGAGGCTGTGGCACACCTAATGTGTGACTTGGCTCGTATCTCTGACTGGGGTAAAAATAATATGGTTGTCTTTAATGCATCTAAGACTCAGTTCTTACACCTATCAACCCGACAAAATCTTCCACAGGTATACCCACTAATGTTCAATAATATTCAGCTTAATCCTGCATCATCCTTGAACATGCTTGGGGTTTCATTTACTCGGGACTTATCTTGGAAAGATCATATTACATCTCTTGTAAAATCTGCTTCCAAGAGATTGGGTGTGCTAAGCCGACTCCGCTCTTTCTTTACCCCTGCGCAATTGTTGACTCTATACAGGGGTTTTATCCGCCCCTGTGTGGAGTACAACTCTCATGTGTGGGGAGGCTCCCCACATACAGCTCTTCTCAATAGGGTGGAGTCAAAGGCTTTTCGTCTCATTAACTCTCCTCCTCTTACTGACTCCCTTCAACCTCTGTCTCTTCGCCGCACTGTTGCATCTTTATCTCTTTTCTATCGCTACTTTAATGGTCACTGCTCCTCTGAACTGTCTGCTTGCATTCCTCCACCTCTACGACGGGCGCGTAGCACCCGTCTGGCAGCAAACTCTCATCCTTTTTCTGTCCAACTCTCTAATGCAAGAGTTAACCGTTACTCCCAGTCTTTCATTTATGCAACAGGTCAGCTCTGGAACTGTCTCCCTCTGTCTGTATTTCCTGCTGCCTATGATCTCCAGTCTTTCAAACGCAGTGTGTCCAGGCATCCCAAAATGATCGGATCTTGAATTTGGCTCTATATTGTATTTTGTTTTTCTCTTGGAGGGAACTGTTACTGCGGGCTCATGGCCTTTGGTTCCTTCTTCCTCGCATAAAAAAAAAAAAAAAAAGACGGACAGCAGGAGGAGGAGGAGGAGGAGGAGGAGGAGAAGGAGGAGGAGGAGGAGGAGGAGGAGGAGGAGGAGGAAGAAGAAGAGGAGGAGGAAGAGGAGGTAGAGAATAAGAATAAGAAACCAAACAAACACTATATATTCCAATAACAGTATCCAACCATTCTAGTACTGTTTCTTGTTATAATCTTGACCTCCTCTTATCATACGCTTATCTGCAGTTCTGGGGCAAGTTGGAAGCAGGCAACTTCAATTTTCTTCGGCCATCTTATCTTTTCCTTCCGATATCTTCAGGTTATTTTCCCTTCCCGGCACAGTCCACTCTTATCTGTCTGCCTCCTCTTCGTCTCCTACTCTGACATCCACTTCTGCGCCCCCTCCTTCTCCTCCCCAGACAGCCTCTCCCTCCTCCTTCCTCGTCCTCCTCCCCCGAAACTCAGGTCTTTTCCCTCTCCCCTCCCTTCCCCCTCTCCTGCCCCTTTCCCCTCTCCAGGCACTATCTCCCCCTCCTCCCCCATTTAACTTTCGCCCCACCCCCACCCCCACCCCCAAATCTCATCTTTTGTTTCTTGCCTCTTACGCTCTCGCTCGCTCTCTTTCTTCGCGTACTCTCTCTCTCTCTCTCTCTCTCTCTCTGTTTTTAAGTATGTATTAAGTATGTACAGTAGTTTCTATAACATTGGTAGTCTTTGTCTGTCTTCCCCCCTCCCCCTTCCTCTCTCTCTCTCTCTCTCTCTCTCTCTCTCTCTCTCGCCCTCCAAACTCCTCACAGAATTCCAGCAAAGTTATCTCGTAAAAATTATACAAACGATCCTTTTATTTTACCGTTATCATCCTCTTTGCGGTGGGCAAGGCGCCGCCATCCACTCACTCGATGTAGTGCTCAGGGTTGATGCAACACTAGGGAACAAGCCGCAAGATTTCCTGTTTCTAGAAGACGTGTACTACGCCGGGTGATAACCAGATCACCGAGAGCGTGTGAACCCCGTACAACCAGGAGGAGAGAGAGAGAGAGAGAGAGAGAGAGAGAGAGAGAGAGAATGAACTGCACACATCCTCGTAATGAAGGAGTTAAATGCAGTCATACATTTTCTAATTGATTTTGGAAGTTCCGTAACACCTTTTCCTTGGAGACTTACTTTATGTATTACACCTTACTGTCCTCTTCAGTGTTCCATGAATCTTTCCAACATCGCCGTCCTCTGCATATAAATCCTACCAAAGGATATCAACCAGCACAATCGAATAATAAGTCGCTAAGGAAGAGGTGTTAAGGAGCCTCCATACCCGACGAGAATACAGTGAGCTAATAAAGTGCAGTGTAGGTGTAGTAGTGTACAGTAAGTGTATGGATTGGTAGTGTATTTAGTGACTTTATCTCTCTCACACCCCGTTTCACACACTTACACACAGAATTGGATGCATCATTATTTAACACAGGCACCACTACATTGAGGCATACACACAAACAAGTACGCACAGAAGCATACACACCGAGCGGATATAAACATACATACCGAAATAAACACACACACACACACACACACACACACACACACACACACACACACACACACACACACACACACACACACACACACACACACACACGACACTCAAGAACACACATAACACAGAACACAGGATCAAACGACGCGAAAGGAAGCCAAACACGAGACAGAGCAACTCATCATCATCATCATCATCATCATCAATAAAACCCCGACACTCATCATCAACAACATCCTATTTTTAAGGAGAGATATGGGGTAAACATGATCCAGAAACAACAACAACAACAAAAGAAATGGAAGAAGCATCACCAGAGTGGGCGGCAATAATGGGCCACACCTTCATTCACTCATCAGTTCAGCTCTTGGAATACATATGAAAACAAATCCCCTGAAAGAGATCATGAGAGAGGAAGAGGAAATAAGGGGGTAAGATGCAAGGAGAAGAGGAGGAAAACATGAGGCAGAGAGGGGAAGGAGGTGGGATGTAAGGAAGAGAAAAAAAAATGGGGGAAAGGGGGCAGGAAGAGCAGGAAGGCAAGAGACATTGAGGAGGAGGAGGAGGAGGAGAAATACGTGAACAGGTTAAGAAGGAAGAAAAGAAAATAGTTTAAGATAAGATCAGGAGAAGGAGGATCAGAGAGGAGTAGGAGAGGTCAATTAACGTTAAACCAAACTACCCCTGACCTAATTACCACACACCATGGTCAGATAGGGCAGTTAAACTCCACTTAAATATAAACAGGTATATTTATTTCTCTTCAACGTACACTTCAAATAATTTAAGATATATTGTTTTCCCTTTAGGCACTGGAGAGGGGCCTTCACGTGGTGGCACTGTGCACCCTGGACTGAGCTATGCGTCTGCGGCATCCACCCGGAACCAAAACAACCTCATAATTCCCTGCATCTCGCCGTGGGAAGAATCCTGTTCCGACCTTGGCGAGGGGCTGTATAGTACAAGAGTGCGCTGGATCAATAGTGTGCCTGTAGGACGGCCCCATACAAGTACTTGTTTGCCTGTGATCGACGGGTTTGCTCGGGCAGCGAGAGAGAGAGAGAGAGAGAGAGAGAGAGAGAGAGAGAGAGGTTAAACAACAACAACAGCTTTCTTTCGGCAATTTTTAAACTCTGTTCATGTCAACTCAGGTCAGATTACAGGGAAAAAATTCCCACAGACAAACGCCACATCCCTGAAACAGACAGTTGTGTGCCGCTGAGCAAAAAAAAAAAAAAAAAAAAAAAAAAACGAAAACTTTTTTCAAAAAAAAAAAAAAAATAGCCCCCAAACTTCCTCCTCCCAAACAAAAAACCCAGCCAGAAAACTTCCTCAAAAAAGAAAACACCCAGCTAGAAAATTTTCCTCAAAAAAAAGACAGCCAGAAAAGTTCCTCCAAAAAAAGGAAAAAAAAAAAAAAACAGCCAGAAAACTATCTATCTATCTATTGCCAGACGTCTCAATCCCGTTTGGGGTGGCCACAAACAAATCGCCTCCACGTCACCCTGTCCCCCGCCATTTCACTGTCCTGCTCCCAATTCACATCCCCGTCTCTCATATATCTCTCCACCCCATCCCTCCATCTCATCCTCGGCCTCCCCCTCCCTCTTCCTCCCTACACCGCACTCACATACACTCTCTTCGTCAGTCTTTCACCCTCCATCCTCTCCACATGGCCAAACCACCTCAGTGTGTTCCTCATAACGTTTCCTATCACATCCACATCCACACCACAACGCTCCTTTATATTCTCATTCGTCAGCCTGTCTCTCCATGTGACTCCACAGGCTCCTCTTAAATAACTCATTTCCACTGCTCTCACTCTTGACTTGTGTCCTTCCAACAACGTCGAAGCTTCACTTCCATACGTTAGAGTTGGTATCACAATATTGTCATGTAGTAACTTTTTCACTTCCATGCTCACTTCCCTGTTTCTTATCACTGCTTTCAAGGAACCAGCAACCCTTCTTCCCTGCTGTATCCTTTCAAGCACTTCACCCTCCAAACCTCCATCCTAACTCATCACTACCCAAGTACTTAAACGTACTCACATTTTCCAATTCCTCACCATCCAACCTCGCTATACATTCACTGACTTCACCTCTCTCAAAGACCATCACTTAACTCTTCCCTACTTTCACCTTTAGATTCCGTTTCTTACACACTCTCCCAAACTCATCCACCAAGCCTTCCAGCTCCCCTTCTCCTTCGCTCAACAACACAGTATCATCTGCAAATGACAGTACAGGGAGTTTCCAAACACTATCCTCTCTCACCAGGGCCACTCCAACATCCACTACCCTACCTTGTGCCTCTTTTAATACACCATCCATGCACAGATTGAACAACCATGGAGACATGACACATCCCTGTTTCAACCCAACCTTCAGAGAGAAAAATTCACTTAGTTCGCCATCCACACCCACTGCAGCCTTAGCACCATCATACATACTCTTCACAGCATTCAACAACTTCCCATCTACTCCATATATTCTTAATACTTTCCACAATCCTTGTCTATCCACCCTGTCATATGCTTTCTCCAAATCCATGAAAGCCGCATACAACTTCTTTCCCTTCTCTAGAAACTTTTCCACTAAAGATCTAAGAATGAATATCTGATCTACACAACCTCTTCCCTTCCTAAAGCCTCCCTGTTCTTCTCCAACTAATTCCTCTGTTCTTTCTCTAACTCTGTCATTAAGTATCCTACCATACACTTTTCCTATTATATATACTAAGAAGACAGATGCCCCTATGATTACCACACACTTCTTTTTCCCCTTTTCCTTTGTACAAGGGAATAATTATACCTGACTTCCAATCCTCCGGGTCTCTACCTTCCTCCCACACCAATCTCCACATCTTGCACATCCATTCTACTACTATCTCTCCCCCATGCTTCAGCATTTCACCACACACTCCATCAATTCCTGGGGCTTTCCCCATTTTAACTTTCTTCATTGCTTCCACACCTTCTATCCTACTGATTTCTTCCTGTCTTCTCACCTCCCTCCTTCTCCCAGCCATCCCCCAGCCACTTATACTAGCATTACTTCCATCCTGTATGTTCAGTAATTCCTTAAAGTGTTCTCTCCATCTGCTCACTTTTTCTCCCTTCTCCACTAGTAATCTACCATTTTTATCTTTCACTCCCCTGCTAACCTCACTTCCACCCTGTCTTACTCTCTTCACCTCTTTCCAGAACATTTTCTTACAGTCCCTCCACTTTATACTCAAATTCCTTCCAAATTCCTCATCCACTCTCTTCTTACTCACTCTTACTAATCTTTTCACCTCTCTCTTTCTTTCTACATATAACTCTCTCTTCCGCCTCTCAACTTCTTCCACGCCCCTATTTCTCATCCATTCATTGTATGCTTTCTTCTTTTGTGCCACAGCCTGTCTCACCTCTTCAGTCCACCACGCTGTTCCTTGCACCCCCCTCCGTCTTCTCTTCCTCCCACACATCACATCACATGCTGCACATATTTCTTCTGTAAATATCCTGCACACACCTTCCACGTCTCCCATCTGCTCCAATTCATATTTGCCCAATCGTTCCTCGACTTCTCTCTTATACTCTGCCTTTTTCTCATCCTCTTGTAACCTTTCCACTCTCCTTGCAACTATTCCTTCCTCTCGTCTTTCCATTCTTCGATTTCTCCATCTTACTTGGATCCTAATTTTGGCCACCACCAAGTAGTAGTCAGAAGTCCACTCCACCAACCTCTATAAGCACTTGCATCCATTACACATCTTCACAGCCTTCCATCCACACACACATAATCAATCATTGCCTTCCTTTCATTCTCCTTCCATAAAAAAGAAAAAAAGAAAAGGCCCAGTCAGAAAATGTTCTAAAAAAAAATGAAAACAGCCAGAATACTTCCCCAAAAAAGGAAAAAAAGCCAGAAAACTTCCTCTAAATGTGAAAAAAACAGACATAAAACTTCCTCCTAAAAATACCAGAAAACTTCCTCAGAAAAGAAAAGAAAAAAGCAGCCAGAAAACATTCTCAAAAAAGAAAAACCCAGCCAGGAAAATTCCCCTAAAAGAAGAAGAAGAAAAAAAAAACAAGCTAGTAAACTCTTCCCCCCAAAAGAAAACCCATCCAGAAAACATCCTCAAAGCAAAGAAAAAACCCAACCAGAAAACTTTCTCAAAAACAAATGAAAAACAGACAGAAATCTTAAAAAAAATGCCAGAAAACTTCCTCGAAAAAAGAAAAAAAATCAGCCAGAAAACTTCCTAAAAAAAGCCAAGGAACTTCCTCCCCGCAAAAAACTGTCAGAAAACTTCCTAGAAAAAGAAGAAAAAACCAGGCCAGAAAAATTCCTCAAAAAAGTAAAGAAAAATCCAGCAAAAAAATTTGCCCCATCCACTTAGTCCATTCATCTTCGCGCTGTACAATTTCCCCCAAAAGCTCAAGTTGCTATCAGAGAATTGGCTAGTAACCAAGGAGACTCATCCCTACCAACCTTTGTGTTTTTGGTAAAGCGTTCAGTGCGTTTTTCCTAACCTGGTCAGGATCCCTAACCCCTCTTAGCTCAGATGATGACCAAATGTACATAGACTGGAGGGGCAATTTTAGCTAGTAACCAAGGAGACTCATGCCTACCTCATACTAAGGCTCATCGAATTTCATGCAACAAGACTGTGAGAGTGGACCAGTTCCGTCAGATGAAAATAAATTGGTTATGGTTATATTTGTGTATCTGGCTGTGTGTGTGTGTGTGTGTGTGTGTGTGTGTGTGTGTGTGTGTGTAAGAGAGAGAGAGAGAGAGAGAGAGAGAGAGAGAGATCTACATACACCTGCAAATAACATTATGGACCCCCTTCATAACGATACACAACCAGACATTGAACAATAATTTCCGGAATCCACAAATGCCATCTCCGGAATTCAACATTTTCAAAATACTCCATAAGTGTTTCAGAACTGCTCACCTAAAAAGTGGAGCATTTTTTTAAACATTAATTTCCAGATACTTTTACTATCCAATTTCCACACCCTATCTCCAGACAAATATTTCATATGAAATTTCAATAATATGCTTGTAAAGCAGCATAAAAGTAAAGAGATGAGGATAGATGAATAGACAGAAACAAATCCCTCAGTAAAGCCATCACAGTAAATATATATATATATATATATATATATATATATATATATATATATATATATATATATATTTCACACCCATCTCCAAACCCAATATATTGTATACTCTGTTCATAATCTTTCTAGTACCCCATTTCCATACCCCATTTTATCTCCCACTTCCATGCCCCATTTTATCCCCTATTTCTATATCCCATTTTGTTCCTCATTTCCATGCCACATTTTATATAACATTTCCATGCCCCATTTCATTCCCCATTTCCATGCCCCATTATATTCCCCATTTCCATGCCTCATTTTATCCCCCATTTCCCTGCGCTATCAATCCCCCATTTCCAGGCCCCGTTTTACCCCATTTTCTTAGCCATCAAAATGAATGCTAGTGAACGAGGCGTTGAACACATTATTCTTTCATACTGAATTTTAAAACGACTCTACTGAGACAACTACAGACTAACAAAACCATTTCAGTTTTGCCATCAAAGGGAATGTGGAGGAAGAGGAGGAGGAAGAGGAGGAGGAGGAGGAGGAGGAGGAGGAGGAGGAGGACGACGACGACGACGACGACGACTGCGATGACGACAAAGGATGAAGACGAAGACACTGAGGAGGAGGACGACGAAATGAAGAAGGAGGGGGACGAGGAGGAGAAAGATGACAAGGAGGAGGAAGAAAAGAAAAAGAAGAGTACCAGGGCGAGGAGGAGGAGGAGGAGGAGGAGGAGGAAAAGGAGGAAGAAGAAGACGATGACGAAGACAAGGACGAGGGCTACGACGAGGACAAGGACAAGAAGGAGGCGGACGACGAGGAGGGGGTAGAGAAAGGAGGAGTCACAGGAGCCCAGTTAAAGATTCAAGCAAACTTCAGCAAACACGGCCTAACACAACTGCCCGAAAGAGGGAAGAAAATTTGAGATTGTTCTTGCGGCTCTGTGTTTACGTTGTCTGCCCGTGTTGTTGCTCTTGCCGGAGTCGAGGTTCCGTCGCGGGCAAGAATTTCGTAGCAGTTTTTCGTGGCAATTATTCGTGGCAATTTTTCGCAGCAATTTTTAGTGGATAGGTGAGAGTGTGAGACAATGGGAGTATGGATGGGGTATATGCGCGGGAGTGGAGACGGCAAAAGAAGAAGTGTGTGTTGTTGTGTGCAAGGGATGGAAGGGGAACACAAGAGAGTATGGATCAGTTGGCTCAAGGACTGTGGGTAAGATTAAAAGTTGGACTACAAATGTGGGCGATTGTGTGTATGCGCCAACACAAGATCGTGCAAGCATAGTGAAAGAAGAGTTCTGGACAAATGTGAAAGCGTGCACGGAAAAGTTTGAAAGGAATAAGAGAGTGTTGTTGATTGGAGATATGAATGGAAAAGTAGGCAATGTTAAGGTGGATGGAGTATTTGGTGAGTGGGGTGTGTCTGGAGAGGTGGATGAAAATGGCGGAGCTCTAGTGGACATTTGTGCCGAGAGGGGGTTGGTGATAGCCAATACTCTCTTCAGACGAGAAATGATCCACAGGTATACATGGCCAGTGATGAACGAAGGAAGGCAATGATTGATTATCTGTGTGTGGATGATAGAATAAGCAGTTGTGTAAAGGATGTAAGAGCATATAGACGTTGGGGGAGTGGACTTTCTGACCACCACCAAGTAGTGGTCAGAATCAGAGTCCAAACAAAATGGAGGAATAGAAGAAGGGAAGGACAGGAGGAAGTGGTTCATACAAGGAGGGTGGAAGGGTTACAACAGGATGGGAAACAGGCAGAACATAAGAGAGAAATGGAAGAGCAATTAGGTAAATATGGACTGGAGCAGATGGGAGAAGTGGAAGGTGAGTGCAAAATATTCACAGAAGAAATCTTTGCAGCATGAGAGGTGGCGTGTGGGGTGAGGAGAAAAAGAAAGGGGGTGCACGGAACAGAATGGTGGAATGAAGAGGTGAGAGAGGCTGTGGCACAAAAGAAGAAAGCATATAGTGAGTGGATGAGAAACAGGGGTGTAGAAGAAGTTGAGAGATAGAAGTGAGAGTTATATACTGAGACGAAGAGAGGTGAAAAGATTAGTAAGAAAGAGGAAGAGGAGAGTGGATGAGGAATTTTGAAAAATTTTGAGTGTAAAATGAAGGGAATGTAAGAAAATGTTCTGGAAAAATAGAGAGTTAGACAGGGTGTCAAAGAAGTTAGTCGGGGAGTGAAAGATAAAAATGGTAGATTACTAGTAGAGAAGGGAGAAAAAGTGAGAAGATAGTGAGAACACTTTAAGGAACTGTTGAACATTGAGAATGAAAGCAATGCGAGTATAAGTGGCTGGGGAATGGCTGGGAGAAGGAGAGATGTGAGAAGAGAGGAAGAAATCAGTAGGATAGAAGTTGCGGAAGCAATGAAGAAAGTCAAAATCGGGAAAGCCCCACGAATTGATGGAGTGTGTGGTGAAATGCTGAAGCATGGGGGAGGGATAGTAGTAGAATGGATGTGCAAGATGTGCAGATTGGCCTGGGAGGAAGGTAGAGTCCCGGAGGATTGGAAGTCAGGTATAATCATTCCCCTGTATAAAGGAAAAGGGGAAAAAGAAGTTTGTCTTCTTAGTATAATAGCAAAAGTATATGGCAGGATACTTATTGACAGAGTTAGGGAAATAACAGAGGAATTAGTTGGAGAAGAACAGGGAGGTTTTAGGAAGGGAAGAAGTTGTGTAAATCAGATATTCATTCTTAGGTCTTTAGTGGAAAAGTTTCTAGAGAAGGGAAAGAAGTTGTACGTGGTCTGCATGGATTTGGAGGAAGCGTATGACAGGGTGGATAGACAAGGATTGTGGAAGGTATTAAGAATATATGGAGTAAATGGGAGGTTGTTGAATGCCGTTAAGAGTATGTATGAGGGTGCTAAGGCTGTACTGCTTGTGGATAGTGAACTGAGTGAATGTTTTTATTTGA
Source organism: Coenobita brevimanus (assembly GCF_032717465.1). Lineage (NCBI taxonomy): Eukaryota > Metazoa > Arthropoda > Malacostraca > Decapoda > Coenobitidae > Coenobita > Coenobita brevimanus. Next base: position 23,262,546 of record NC_137069.1, read on the forward strand.
AGGTTGGATTGAAACAAGGATGTGTCATGTCACCATGGTTGTTCAATCTGTATATGGATGGGGTTATAAAAGAGATACAAGGTAGGGCAGTGGATGTTGGAGTGGCCCTAATGCGAGAGGGAAGTGTTCGGAAACTCCCTGTACCGTTGTTTGCAGATGATACTGTGTTGTCAAGTGAAGACCAAGGGGAGCTACACGGCTTGATGGATGAGTTTGGGAGAGTGCATAAAACACGGAATCTAAAGGTGAATGTAGGGAAGAGTAAAGTGATGGTCTTTGAGAGAAATGAAGTCAGTGAATGTACAGTGAGGTTGGATGAGGAGGAAATGGAAAATGTGAGTGCATTTAAGTACTTGGGTAGTGTGATGAGTAAGGATGGAAGTTTAGAGGGTGAAGTGCTTGAAAGGGTACAACAACGAAGAAAGGTTGCTGGTTCCTTGACAGCAGTGATTAGAAACAGGGAAGTGAGCATGGAAGTGAAAAAGTTACTGCATGACAGTATTGTGGTACCAATTCTAACGTATGGAAATGAAGCTTGGACCTTGTTGGAGGGACACAAGTCAAGAGTGACAGCAATGGAAATTAGTTATTTGAGAGGAGCATGTGGAGTTACATGGAGAGACAGACTGACCACTGACGAAGTGAAGGAGAGTTGTGGTGTGGATGTGGATGTCATAGGAAGCGTTTGGGGAAACACACTGAGGTGGTTTGGCCATGTGGAGAGGATGGAGAGGGATAGACTGACAAGGAGAGCGTATGTGAGTGAGGTGCAGGGAAGAGGGAGGGGGAGGCCGAGGATGAGATGGAGGGATGGAGTGGAGAGATATACAATAGAGGGGGGGGTATGAGCTGGGAACAAGGCATTGAAATGGAGGGGACAGGGCGACATGCAGGCTATTTGTTTGTGGCCACCTCTTATGGGAACCCTAGATAGGTAATCTTTATTTTGTTACATATTAGGTAACGTGGGGTCTGACGGACCCAATGGAAAAAAAAAATACTTCCGTTTGAGATATTACAAAATGCTTCAATACACAAATAATTCAACCCCTTATCTTTAAATAGGGCCAGAAAAAATAAAGTTTAATTGAAAAAATCTATATTTTTTTAAAGTTTATACAAAAATGATTAAATTTTAGGTATGCAAATTTTAAAATTAAATCTTGCAATATTGAAAAGTAAGGGAATATCATGATTCCTTGGGTGGCCTGCAGTAGACCGATGTTGGGACCTTCTGTATACAAAAGGAGAAAGACAGCAAATTGAAATAAAAAAAATCACAAGAGGGCTCAACTAGGTTACATTATAGGTAACCTGGGGTCTAACATACCCAATGGCTCTATAGAGCAAAATCAGAGCCAGGTACAGCTATGACCCCATCATCCCCATGAAGAACATCACTAGGCAGGAAGGTAATGAGACGGACAGATCTGTACACCTTATGCTCATATTTTTTAAAATCAAATTACGGGGACTGGGGTTTCTGAGACCCCACATTACCTATCTGGCGTCTGGCAAATTGATAGATAGATTTTTTTCGTGGCAATTTTTCACAGGAACTTCTCGTGGTCATTTTGTGGTGCAATATTTCGTGGCAATTTTTCGCAGCAATTTTTCGTGGTATATATATATATATATATATATATATATATATATTTTTAGGCATTTTTTCGGAGCAATTTCTCGAGTCGTTTTTTATGGCATTTTTTCGGAGCAATTTTTTGAGGCAGTTTTTCGTGGCAATTTCTCGTGGCAATTTTTTGGAGCAATTTTTAGCCAGAGAACTTGAGTGGAGGTAGGGTTATCGACAAGAATATTGCTTGACTTCTGTTTTCTTTTGCACTCGTCTCTCTCTCTCTCTCTCTCTCTCTCTCCCTCTTTCTCTCGAAACAACAATCTCGGAGTGGTTAAGTCACATATAGCTTTGATTTTATTTTTTTATGATGATGGTGATGATGATGAAGATGATGATGGTGATAATGATGATGATGATGATATCAGCTGTATGAGTAACGACACACATAAACACAAATAGTCTTAAACGCAAGTAAGGCTTGATGAAGTTTATATGATCTCGGGTGTTCTGTTTCCAGTCTTAACACTCCTTTTTGGAGATGCAGAGGAAAGGCAGGGGTGGCAGGGGAGGAAGCAGGCGGTGGCAGACGAAGAAGGCTGGGGGTGGCAGACGAAGAAGGCTGGGGGTGGCAGACGAAGACGACAGTGGGTGGCAGATGAAGAAGGCAGGGAATGGCAGAAGTGGGGCAGGGAGTGGTAGGGGAGGAAGGCAGGGGATGGCATGGGAGGAAGGCAGGGGGTGGCAGGGGAGGAAGACAGGGGGAGACAGGGGAGGAAGGCATGGGGAGGCAGGGGAAGAAGGCAAGGGTGGCAGGGGAGGAAGGCAGGAGTGGCAGGGAAGGAAGGCAGGCCTTTTTTCTCACTTTTGTGGATTATTTTCCTTATGACAAAATTAATACCGCGGCTCTGCATCCTGTAGCACTTCTTCGTGACCAGCATCATATTCTATTCTTAACCTCTTGTTACAGCTTAGGACTCAAGATGGAGTGATTGCAATTTTACGCCAAGTTAAATTGAACAGAGTATAGGATTACATATAGAAAGCGTAATCATATGTAAATTTATTTTTTGGAGGGTTGCAGGGGTGGAAGACAACAGGGGAGGGCAGGGTATGAAAACATTGCCCTGCTTTCCCTGCCAAAATACAGGTGTCACCATATTTAGATTTCTCTATTGGTGACAGAGGATGGGAAGCGAACATTCAGGGGATGTGAGACTGACTTGAAAGGAGGGGCAGGGACAGGCAGGGAGGGGCAGTGTAAGAGAGAGGCAGAGAGAAACAAGGGAAGGGGGAGGAAGAGTAAGAGAATACTACCTATCTCTCTCTGTCAACCCATCATCGAGAACTAAATGAAGAAACCATCACTGGCGGAAGGGTAGCAAAGAAGCAAGGGATGAGAGACTAACCTGAAGGAAAGGGGGGGGGAGCAGGGGAAGGCAGTGAGAGACAGGGAATGATAAACACTGCCCCGCTCTCCCTGCCCTCTTCCTGCCATGCCCTTCCACATCTCCCCTTCTACAGGAGCAGCCAAGGGACGATGACCTTTAATCGCCAGAGTTTATCAATTAACAGGGGGCCCTTCAGCCGACCCCGTCCCCCTCACCCTCACCCTCCAAGCCTGTCCTGAGGGTGAGGGTGAGGGTGCGGATGAGGGGACGGTGGCTGCTTCTTCCTTTAGTTCTCTCTCTCCAGCACATCCTTGGTAATCGCCAGAATAAAATATGTATGTAGATTTGCGTCCCTTGCAGACCATTTTGCTGCCATGTTTTAGTTTTTTGCTTTATCAGGGGAAGTGGTATGGATGAGGTAAAATGAGAGTTTCTGTCTCTCTCTCTCTCTCTCCGTTTCTGTCTGTCTGTCTGCCTACCTATCTAGCTCTCTCTCTCTTTCTCTCTCTGCACTTGCCCACCTATTTATCAATCTATGAGAGAGAGAGAGAGAGAGAGAGAGAGAGAAACTGACTCATACACATAGGGCCGAATGAATAGCACCGGTAGATATAGTTCAAGTTGGACACGAGGAATCCCCCACCTCACTCCCTGTGTGTGTGTGTGTGTGTGTGTGTGTGTGTGTGTGTGTGTGTGTGTGTGTGTGTGTGTGTGTGTGTGTGTGTGTGTGTGTGTGTGTGTGTGTGTGTGTGTGTGTGTGTGTGTGTGTGTGTGTGTGTGTGTGTGTGTGTGTAGGAGGATTGGCCAAGTATTTACAATGGATCTTAAACTCAGGAAAGTTTGTATATATGAAACCAAGATCCCAGGGCGGCGCCAGGAAGGGAAGGGAGGGGAGGAGGATGGACAGAAAAAGGAAGGGACGGGGGGGAGGATGGACAGAAAAGAGTAGAGGGGGTACGGAAGGGAAGGGGGATGTGTGGAACAGGTGGAGGAAAATAGGGTTGGTGGAGCTGGGGTAGGGGATGGGGGACCAGAACTAGAAATGAACGGAGCATCTTTATTATTCATACTAAAAATCCAGTAAGGAGAGCATTAAAGCTGTGAATAAAAATAAAGTTTGGGGCTATTCTCACGCCTAATAATGTCCAGGGGAATGTTAATATATTTCTCTCAATCATACACTATATTTCCCACCATAAAGATCAATAGGGTTACTTTTATTTAATGTAAAGTTAGAGAAATTTGTACACATCAGAGAATGGGTAAGGATGTGGGATAGTGTAGTGGGGGGAGGTGGGGTAGTGTAATGGGGGAAGGTGGGGGTAGTGTAGTGATGGGAGGTGAGAGTAGTGTAGTGAGGGGAGGTGGGGGTAGTGTCGGGGGGAGGTGGGGGTATTGTCGTAGTGAAGGTGGTGTAGTGGAAGAGGTGGGGGTAGTGCAGTAGGGGAAGTGAGGAAGTACGGTGGGGGAGGTGGGGAAGTACGGTGGGGGAGGTGGGGTTAGTGTAGTGAGGGGAAGTGGGGTTAGGGTAGTGGGGGGAGGTGGGGGTAGTGAAGGGAGGAAGAGGTGGAGGTTTGGCTGAGGTGGGGAGGTGGTGGGGATATGCAGAGGGGTGAGAGCAATGGGGGTTGGGAGAAGGGTGGGATGTCTCCGCTCTTGTCTGTGCTCCTCAGGTGAAACCCACAACCATTAGTAATACACCGACCCTGTTTGCAGGGCTGAAGAAAGAGGCAAAGTTTGAGACGGCATTGTTGTGCCTAGGATGCTCATTTACCTACCTTGTTCGTGCCCACAACTCATATAGGTAACAAGAATACATTTTTTTTGCTTAGTCTAGCCTACATTATTACACCACCTCAGAGGACACTGAAACAAAATTCAGATTGTTAGTCCATTTCCACATATTCTTCTGTACCTGATCATGGGGAAGTACTTGGCACCTGTGATCAGTATCGTCTGAGTGGGCAGAGCGAGGTAGCAGCTGAACCCTGCCTCTAAATCATTAAAACCAGCTGAACCCTCCCTCTAACCAGCTGAACCCTGCCTCTAAATCATTATAACCAGTCGAACCCTCCATTCAGCCAGCTGAACACTCCTTCTAACCAGCTGAACCCTGTCTCTAAATCATTATAACCAGCTGAACTCTCCCTGTAACAAGCTGAACCCTGCCTCTAAGTCATTATAACCAGCTGAACGAAAAGAAGTACCTTGGTGTAGGAATTTTGGATGATAAATGGCAATGCTGAAGAACTGCTTAGTGTAAATGAAAGACTAAGAGATCTAAAAAGAAAAATAAGAGAGATACAAGACAGTGATCCAAGACAATGATGTTTCCTAATTTCGATGAGCGTTGTCGTAGGTACTTGTAGGGAGGTAGGGAGGTCGTGTGTAAATCGTCGAAGTATTGCCAGAATAAAGTCGTGAGACGTAGTTTGGCTCGAACTTGTTGCTGCTTATTAAATGGTGGGTCGTCGGCTAGAGTGAATAGGTAGGTCTCTCTCTCTCTCTCTCTCTCTCTCTCTCTCTCTCTCTCTCTCTCTCTCTCTCTCTCTCTCTCTCTCTCTCTCTCTCTCTCTTTTTCTCACCTTTCCCCTTTGTATATCAGAGAAGTGAGTTAATGCACTCTTGGGTTACGGAGTTCATTGTACAGTTATATCGAATAGTGATATACAGCGTACTGTAGCGTGACGGCAAAGCCTCCTAGTTGACCCTCGTGTTATCGGGCCATTTCTCCAACCCCTTCTCTCTCTCTCTCTCTCTCTCTCTCTGGTGCTATCTCTACTTCTCTCTCCTGTCCTAACCTTCCTACATGTGATATCGGACTTATATCCCCCTCCAGCTTCTGGCTAAAGTGTGTGTGTTCGTGTGTGTGTGTGTGTGTTCGTGTGTGTGTGTGTGTGTGTGTGTGTGTGTGTGTGTGTGTGTGTGTGTGTGTGTGTGTGTGTCAGTCGTGTTTTCGGCACATGATCAGGGGTGTTTGACATTCTTGATTAGTCTAGGCTAGGCGATGTGTAGTTGTCTCTTCCTGGAGAACTTAAAGAAGTTACTACTTGTTTTACATATTGTTACCTATAGCTACATAGTTACATACCGTAGTTACATACAGTAATGTGTCATAACATATTATAACTACAGAGCGAAGTACCAGCTGAACCCTGCTACTAAATCATTATAACCAGCTGAACCCTGCCTCTAACCAGCTGAACCCTCCATCCAGCCAGCTGAATCCTTCCTCAAACCAGCTGAACCCTGCCTCTAAACCATTATAATCAGGTGAATCCTCCCTCTAACCAGCTGAACCCTGCCTCTAAATCCTTATAACCAGCTGAACGAAAAGAATGAACTTGGTGTAGGAAGTTTGGTTAAGTTGCAA
>NC_137069.1:23276382-23288882 GCF_032717465.1 Coenobita brevimanus
GCTTTCAATAACAGCCATCATAACACGCATCCTAGAGGGCCCTGGGGGACGCCAGTCGGCTTCTAAATTTCACTCTGCTTTTAGATTTCAATCCGCTTCTAAGATCCACCCTGCTTTAAATTTTACTGTGTTAAATTTCACTCTGCTTCTAAATTTCACTCTGCTTTTAAATTTCACTTTACTTTTAAATTTCACTCTGCTTCTAAATTTCACTCTGCTTCTAAATTTCACTCTGCTTTTAAATTTCACTTTACTTTTAAATTTCACTTTACTTTTAAATTTCACTCTGCTTCTAAATTTCACTCTGCTTTTAAATTTCACTCTGCTTTTAAATTTCACTTTACTTTTAAATTTCACTCTGCTTCTAAATTTCACTCTGCTTCTAAATTTCATTCTGCTTTTAAATTTCATTCTGCTTTTAAATTTCACTCAGCTTTTACATTTCAATCTGCTTTTACATTTCACTCTACCTTTAAATTTCATTCTGCTTTTAAATTTCACTCTACTTTTACATTTCATTCCGCTTTTTAATTTCACTCTGCTTTTAAATTTCACTCTACTTTTACGTTTCACTCTGGTTTTAAATTTCACTCTGCTTTTACATATCACTCTGCTTTTAAATTTCACTCTACTATTACATTTCACTCTGCTTTTAAATTTCGCTCTGCTTCTAAATTTCACTCTGCTTCTAAATTTGACACTGCTTCTAAATTTCACTCTGCTTCTAAATTTCACTCTGCTTCTAAATTTGACACTGCTTCTAAATTTGACACTGCTTCTAAATTTCACTCTGCTTCTAAATTTGACACTGCTTCTAAATTTCACTCTGCTTCTAAATTTGACACTGCTTCTAAATTTGACACTGCTTCTAAATTTCACTCTGCTTCTAAATTTCACTCTGCTTTTAAATATCACTTTACTTTTCAATTTCACTCTGCTTTTAAATTTCATTCTGCTTTTAAATTTCACTCAGCTTTACATTTCACTCTGCTTTTAAATTTCATTCTGCTTTTACATTTCACTCTACTTTTACATTTCATTCCGCTTTTTAATTTCACTCTGCTTTTAAATTTCACACTACTTTTACGTTTCACTCTGCTTTTAAATTTCACTCTACTATTACATTTCACTCTGCTTTTAAATTTCGCTCTGCTTTTACATTTCACTCTGCTTTTAAATTTCGCTCTGCTTCACTGACGGTGTAAAGATAAGCTGTTCTCTTCTTGTTAATCCCAGGTATATTTAATTTAGCTCAGGTGTTGGCATACCTATTTCTACTTAAAGCATTGTATGTAGGATCAGAGGGCAGCAAAGGTCCTCTCCTCCTCTCCTTTTCCCCCCCTCCCTCTCTCCTTCTTCTCCTCATCTCCCTCTACTTACCTTTCCTCTCTCATTTCCTTTCCGCCCACGCCCTCCTTTTTCCTCTCCTCTCCTTCGTTCCTTCCCCCCTCCCCCTTCTCCTTTCTTTCCTTCCCCCTTCCCCCTTCTCCCGTACCTCTCCTCCATTCTTACCCTTCTCTCCCCATGTCCTTCCCCCTCCCTTTCCTGCCCTCGAATACCTCCTTCCCTTTCCTTCCTCTCTCCCTCCCCTCCTTCCCATCCATCCTCCTATTCTCTTCTTCCTTCCAGCCTCTCATCTCTCTCTCTCTCTCTCTCTCTCTCTCTCTCTCCCTAGGTTCCTTTGTAATCTTATCCCTTTGCTCCCCAGCCTCTCTCACTCCCCCCCCGTCGACGGCTTTCGCGGGCGCAAATGTACGCTATTCTGTTCTGTTCCTGTATTTCGGAAATACAAAAGATAACTGTAATATTTCGTGTCATTTTTTTTTTTTTACTTACTTTATTACCTTCGCCAAGGAGGTTATGTTTTCACCCCTGCTCGTTTGTTTGTTTGTTGGTTGGTTGGTTTATGTGCAAGACTACACAAAAACTACTGGACGGATTTCCATGCAACTTGGTAGAAGAATGGGCCTTGGCCCAGAAGACTCCATTAAATTTTGGTGCGAATCCGGATAAAGGTGCGGATCCAGGATTTTTTTTTTTCACTATCTTTAACATTGTAAGATAGGGCGTTATTCAACATTTTCGTAAATTATTCCGTGAATATTGTATGAATGTTGATGGCGGAGGTATGCGCTCTACTGAGTGCCATTCTAGTTATTATTATTATTATTATTATTATTATTATTATTATCATCATTAGTATCATTACCTTCGCCATAGATGTTATGTTTTCACCTCTGTCCGTTTGTTTGTTTGTTTGTTGGTTGGTTGGTTTGTGAGCAAGATTACGTAAAAACTGCTGGACGGATTTCCACGAAACTTTGAAGAAGAATGGGCCTTGGCCCAGAATAGACTCCATTAAATTTTGGTGCGGATCCGGATAAAGGTGCGGATCCAGGAATTTTATTTCCATTTCTTTAACATTACGAGATAGGGCATTTCTCGACATTTTCGTAAATTTTCCAGTAAATATTGCATTATGAAAAAAATCAGACATATTTAGGATGTTGGTATCAAGGAATGTGTACAGTTTGGCACTGATCCATATTGAATTCCGGATCTAGCGGATTTAAATATGTTTTTATAGGGGGGTAGTCTTTTTCCAGCTGCCGTACAGTAACAAATAGGACTTGACTGAATTAAAAGGAAGTGCATGTTGGGCCTTGGCAGAGGTATGCGCTCTACTGAGTGCCATTCTAGTTATCATTATTATTATTATTATTATTATTATTATTATTATTATTATTATTATTATCATCATTATCATCATCATCATCATTGTCATCATCTGCTGTCACCATCTTTATCATTATTATCATCATCATCACTATCATCATCATCATCATCATAATTGTCCATCTTCATCACCATCTCCATCACCACCATCATCACTACCACCATCACGACCACTGCCATCATCATATCATCAACATCACCATCCTTCCCATTCTTATACAGAAAAGGATGGATTTCGCGGACGCACCTCTACACTATCCTATCATTTACCTGTCTTCCGGTTTACAAAAGGTGAGAAGGAAGTTAATTAAAGGCAAGTGCAGTGCGGTTAGAAAAATGGGGTATGCATTCTGTATATAAGATTCTCCTTTGTTTACACAGACAGACTGATTGGCAGAAGGAGAAAGGAAAACATACCTATGTACATACATACATACATCATACATACATACAGACAGACAGACAGACAGACAGAAAGACAGACGGACAGCTCTTTAGATAAATAGAAGGACAGGTATACAGACAGAAAGACAGACAGACAGACAGACAAACAAACACAAGCACAATGGCAGAGGCAGGCAGACAGACAGACAAACAAACACAAACACAATGGCAGAGGCAGGCAGACAAACAGATAGACAGACTAACACAGACAGATATAGTTGGACAGGTAGACAGACAGATACTTAGACAGACAGATAGAAAGACGTACAGATAGGCAGACATACAGTAGATAATAGATAGGCAGACAGATATAGATAGATAGATAGACAGATTGATTGATAGACAGACGGGCAGATAAACAGATAGGTCGAAAAAGATAGATAGATAGAAAGATAAATAGATAGTAGGAGAGATAGACATATATATAAACAGATAAACAGATAGATAGACAGACATCGATAGTAGATAGATAAAGATAGATAAATTAGAGAGAGACACACAGAAAAATAGATAAATAGATAAACAAAGAGGAAGATAACCAGGCAGACAGATAAACAGATAGACAGAAAGACAGAGACAGAGAGACAGATGGATGACAGCTTGGTTGATTGGAGGATAATATTAACGTATCCCGGCTTATGTATATATAGGTCCTGATTGCGTTGAAGTGAATGAATGAATGGAGGAAGGAAGGAAGGAAGGATGGAAGGAAGGAAAGATGGAAGGAAGGAAAGAAGGAAGGATGGAAGGAAGGATGGAAGGAAGGATGGAAGGAAGGAAGGAAGGAAGGAAGGAAGGATGGAAGGAAGGATGGAAGGAAGGATGGAAGGAAGGAAGGAAAGAAGGAAGGAAGGAAGGATGGAAGGAAGGAAGGAAAGAAGGAAGGAAGGAAGGATGGAAGGAAGGAAGGAAAGATGGAAGGAAGGAAGGAAGGTAGGAAGGAAAGATGGAAGGAAGGAAGGAAGGATGGAAGGAAGGAAGGAAAGATGGAAGGAAGGAGGGAAGGAAAGATAGATGGAAGAAATGAAGGAAGGAAGGAAAGAAGGAAAGCTGGAAGGAAGGAAGGAAGGAAGGAAAGCTGGAAGGAAGGAAGGAAGGGAGGAAGGAAGGAAGGAAGAAGGGAGAAACGAAGGAATACACGTGAATGAATGAATGACTAAATGAATGAATGATTGAATGATAGAAGGAAGGCAAGAAGGAGTGATAAAAGGTTGGAAGATGAAAGGAAGGATGGATGGAAGGAAGGAAGGAAGGAAAGCCGGAAGGAAGGAAGGAAGGAAAGCTGGAAGGAAAGAAGGAAGGAGGGAGGAACGAGGGGATACACGTGAATGACTGAATAACTATATGAATGAATGAATGAATGTATGAATGAATGAATGTATGAATGAATGAATGAAGGATGGAAGTAAGTCAAGAGGGAATGATAAAAGGTTGGAAGATGAAAGGAAGGAAGGAAGGTTGGAATGATGGAAGATATGATGGAATGGATGGCTAAATGAATGAATGAAGGGATGAATGAAGGATGGCCAGAAGGAAAGAAGGAAGGGAGGAAGGAAGGATGAATGGAAAGTAGGGATATGAATGAACAATATAATGAATGGATGAATGAATGAGTGAATGAATGAATGATGGAAGAAGGGAGGAAGGAATGATGCAAAAAAGGAAGGAAGGAAGGAAGGAAGGAAGGAAGAATGATAGAAGGAAAAAAGGATGGTGGGAAAGAAGGAAGGAAGGATGGATGATGAGTTACAAGGATACCAATGAATGAATGAAGGAAGGAAGGAAGAAAGACAGGAGTGATGGAAGGGAGGAATGAAAGAAGATATGTGTGACTGAAGGAATGAAGGAAGAAAGATAGGAGTGATAGAAGGAAGGAAGGAAGAAAGATAGGAGTGATAGGAAGAAGGAAGGAAGATAGGATAAATGGAAGGAAGGAAGGAAGACAGCAGTGATGGAAGGAAGGAAGGAATATAGGAGTGATGGACAGAAGGAAAATAGGAGTGATAGAAGGAAGGAAGGAAGATAGAAGAGACGGAAGGAAGGAAAGAAGATAGGAGTGATGGAAGGAAGGCAAGAAGGAAAGATGAAAGGTTGAAGGGATACCAGAGAATGAATGAATGAATGAAGGAAGGAAGGAAGGTAGAAAGGAAGATAAGAATAATGGAAGGAAGAAACGAAGGAAGAAAGAATGAAAGGAATGATGGAATGAATGGATGAATGAATGAATGAAACGAAGAAAGGAAGAATGAATGAAAGGTCAAAGGGATACCAGTGAATGAATGAAGAATGAGTGCATGAATCTCCTGCCCAGTAAAAAGAAGACAATTACAACAATAATAACTACAAAACAAAAACAACAAACAAACAAAATAACACTACCACACAACAGAAAAAAATTGTACGGAAAAAATATCTCGTTTTTTTCTGCTTTGAGACAATGTAACCGAAAAACAGGATTAAGTACACACACACACACACACACACACACACACACACACACACACACACACACACACAAACTCGTCTACTGGAACCATAATTATAAGGAACAATTTTTTATCGAGTAATACACACACACACACACACACACACACACACACACACACACACACACACACACACACACAAACTCGTCTACTGGAACCATAATTATAAGGAACAATTTTTTATCGAGTAATACACACACACACACACACACACACACACACACACACACACACACACACACAGGCTGGATCTCGCGCAGTGGTAAAGGGTGGTGAATGAATATAAATAAATATATAAATAATACAAAGTTTGAAAGTTTAATAAGTGAGACACAATCACACTGGAAAAAAAAAGGGTCAAAATAATTTCATTTAATCGTGAGAAAATCAGTGGGTAAATGAGACTGATTTATATTAATGCCTTGTAAACACTGAGATGGAGCCGCGATATTGTGTTTATTTTAGGATAAAGGATTACTCTGTGGATGTTTATTTTGTATTTATTTCCTATGTTTGTTTTTGTGTATATTTTTTGTTTGTTTTTATTACTTGTGTATTTTTTGCATTTGTTTTTTTGTCTATTTTTGTATCAATTTTTGTGTTTATGTAGCCTGTTTATTTTGTTTATTTTTGCATTTATTTTGTTTATTTGTGTTTTTTTATTATTTATGTGCTAATTTTGTTTGTTTTTGTTTATATTGTGCGTATTTTGGTGAATATTTTTGCATTTATTTTTGTCTTTTTCGTCTGTTGTTTTAGTTTTGTTTAGTTTGTGTTTATTTGAAGTAAATTTTGTGCATATGGAGTTACTTTTTAAAGATTGTGTGTTTATTTTGAGTATTTTTGCGTCTGTTTCGAAATTATAATATGTGTGCAATATTCAGCATTAACTTGTGTTTGATACTGTGTTTCGTCTTGTTCTTATTCTGTGTTTATTTGTGCTCTATCTTTTATTTATTGTCTGTATATTTTGAGGGTAAACTGTGTTTATAAATCGGTATTAATTTGGGTTTGTGTTCATATTCTTTTTATTTTGACTATATTCCGTATTTCTCGAATATATTTTGTGTTTATTTTGGGTATTTTTTTTTCTGAAGCTTTGGGGGTAAAATTAAAGGTCTCGTGTTTATTATGAACATATTTTGTAATTACTTTGTGTTGTGGATGTGATAAAAAGTGTTAGGAGAAATATACTGAGGTGGTCTGGCCGTGTGGAGAGAATGGGGAGACAGAGCCTAACGAAGAGGATGTATGTGAATGAGGTGGAGGGGGGAAGAGGAAGGGAGAGGCCGAGGAGGAGATGGAGGAATGGAGTTGAGAGGTATATGAGAGAGGGAGGTGTGAGCTGAGGGGGAGGGCAACGAAATGGTGAGGGAGAGGGCGACGTGGAGGCAATATGTTTGTAGCCACCTCTCACGGGATTAAGACGTCTGGCAATGAATAGATAGACTTTGTGTTTATTGAAAGGATACACTAGGCTGGTAAAGCCAACATTCATTTGGGCTTAAAAACTTTCTACTTATCACTGCAAGAAAAGATTGGATAGAAAAGAGGAGAAATAAAAAAGAAACTTTTCGTAGTGGAGGAAAATAGAAATATATATTACATTTTTTTGTTTTCCATTTACGACTTGAGGGGCTCTGGAAAAGTCAATGTCTATCTACAGCCAGACGTCATAATCCCGTAATGGTTGGCCGTTTGTCTTTGACTTAGTTGTTTTAAGGAAAGAGTCACTAACCACCGCCAACCCACTTGCTGACACACAGGGAACAAGTATGGGCTGGTTATATGATTACCATCCAGCGTTGTAAATGGTCTCCTGGCTTACAGGAAACCATTAGGCTTGTCACTTAATGTAAAGCCACTTAAAAAGGAAAGAAGGGTAATAGAAAGTGACAGGAAAGATGGGAGAAATAGGAAGAGAGGAGGGCAGACATAGAAAAAGAATGATAAAGGTAAAGGAACAAGTAGAAGCACTACATCAGGTGAGTGGATGTTGGATGCCACCACCTACCACCAAAAGACTAGGCTAAATGACTAAGTTATTTCTAGGTAAATTTATAAGAAGCTTTTATTGCAAGAACTTAAGATAGAGAAAACATAAGGGGCAACTGTATTATTCAAGAGAAAGGGAGCAGGAATTTTATGTGCACACACACACACACACAGACACACACACACACACACACATGTTTGCAGATGATGCAAAAATACAAAGGAGAATTACTAACAGACTCTTGTTGAGAGCTACAAGAAGAATTAAATAAACTTCATGAATAGACTAGTACATGGCAAATGGAATTCAATGTGGACAAGTGTCATGTAATCAAGTTTGGTAAAAGTGGAAAAAGACCTGATTGGGATTATAAGTTAGGAAATAAAACCCTATACACATCAGAAAGAGAGAAAGACCTAGGTGTGATCATCAATAACAGACTCAGTTACACAGAGAGTAGGCCAGCATGCTCTCCAGTACAAATTTCTCTAACTATCTTCACCAAACTACATGCACAGTACACACTACACTTCCTATTCAAAATTCACAAAAATGGCGTCGATTAATCAAGCCTCGGAGTCCCCAGGGAAGGGACCATAAATGCCCCCACCATCTGCCCCTCTCCCGGTGACGACTCGAGGTGCCTGGAACCACTGTCTGACTCTCTTCTTCTTCATTTCTGCAACATTCGCGGCCTTTCATCTAACTTTCGCTCTGTTGAGCACCACCTCTCCTCCTCTAAACCTCACCTTCTTTTTCTAACGGAGACTCAGCTGTCTGAGGCAACTGACAGCAAACCCTTTTCTGTATCCTCCTACTTTCTCTATACTCATTTCAAAGCCAAAGGTGGCTGTTGTGTATACATACGCAACGACTTATCTTGCTCTCGTGTTCCTGAACTTGATTCTTCTGAATTCTCCACACTCTGCCTTCGGCTTTCCTGTCATTCTCTGACTAAATATATCTGTGCTGTTTACTTATCCCCTAATTCTACTGACTATCAAAAATTCTTCGACTATCTTACTTCTACGATGGAACACATTCTGTCCATTCTCCTTTCTCTGAAATCTCCATTCTTGGAGATTTCAATGTTCACCACCACCTTTGGCTCTCCTCTCCTTTCACGGATCCACCTGGTGAACAAGCCTACATCTTTTCTATCCTTAATGACCTAGAGCAGCTTGTACAGCACCCTACCCGTATCCCTGACCGCCTTGGAGAGAGCTCCAACATACTTGACCTCTTCCTCACAACTAATCCTTCTGCTTACTCTGTTAATCTTTTCTCTCCGTTGGGCTCCTCCGATCACAACCTTATTACCTTAACCTGTCCTATCACTCCGGTACGGCCTGTGGACCCTCCAGGAAAACGTCGTCTGTGGCATTTTGGAGCCGCGAACTGGGAGGCCCTCAGGCAGTACTTCTTTGATTTTCCCTGGAATGATTATTGCTTCCATGGCCGGGAGCCATCTGAGTGTGCCTTGCGCATTACGGAGGTTATTCTCTCGGGCATGGAAGCATACATTCCTTTCTCATATCCTTTGACTAACGCAAGAAAGCCTTGGTTTAATCACGCTTGTTCTAATGCTGTCCGCAACAAGGAGAGGGCCTACAAAAGGTACCGGAGCCAACCCACCCCTGAATCACATCATCTTTACGTTTCTGCCCGGAATCGTGCTTAGTCTGTTCTTCGCTCTACTAAAAATAATTTCATCCATACTAAATGCTCTCAACTCTCCAACTCGAATTCTTCCCGCTCCTTCTGGCACCTTGCCAAAAATCTTTCTAACAACTTTACCTCATCATCCTTCCCTCCTCTTTTCTACTCTGATGGTTCTGTAGCTATTTCTTCTACTGATAAAGCAGATCTCTTCGCACAGACTTTCTCCTCCAATTCCACTTTAGACAATTCCGGTGCTGTTCCTCCATCACTTCTCCCCTCTGACTTCCTCATGGCTGACATTAAAATTTCTTCAGTTGATGTATTTTCTGCCATCACTGGCCTCAGTACTAACAAGGCATATGGGCCTGATGGGATCCCTCCTGTTGTTCTCAAGAACTGTGCTTCTGTGCTTACACCCTGCCTAGGCAAACTCTTTTGCCTTTGTCTGTCAACTTGTACCTTTCCTTCTTGCTGGAAGTTTGTTCTCATTCAGCCAGTCCCAAAGAAGGGTGAATACTCCCAACCCTCCAACTATCGTCCAATTGCTTTAACGTCCCGTATTTCAAAAGTTTTCGAGTCAATTCTTAATAGAAAAATTTTAAGGCATCTTTCCTATCACAACCTTCTTTCCGATCGTCAGTATGGGTTCCGTCAGGGACGCTCCACTGGCGATCTTCTCACCTACCTTTCAGACTCCTGGTCATCCTCCTTTCGGGACTTCGGCGAAAGCTTTGCCATTGCACTTGACATCTCAAAGGCTTTCGATCGAGTCTGGCATAAATCTTTAATTTCCAAACTGCCCTCCTACGGTTTCTATCCTTCTATCTGTGCCTTCATCGCTAGCTTCCTTTCTGGTCGTTCTATAGCCGCTGTTGTAGACGGCCATCTTTCTTCTCCTAGATCTATCAACAGTGGTGTTCCTCAGGGCTCTGTCCTATCACCAACTCTCTTCCTTTTATTCATCAATGATCTTCTAAGCTGTACATCTAACCCTATCCACTCATACGCTGATGACTCCACCCTTCACCTTTCCATTTGGTTCCCGCAACGCCCATCTCAACAGTTATTTCAAGAAACAAGGGATGAGGCTATGGCACACCTAATGTCTGACTTGGCTCGTATCTCTGACTGGGGTAAAAATAATATGGTTGTCTTTAATGCATCTAAGACTCAGTTCTTACACCTATCAACCCAACAAAATCTTCCACAGGTATACCCATTAATGTTTAAAAATATTCAGCTTAATCCTGCATCATCCTTGAACATGCTTGGGGTTTCATTTACTCGGGACTTATCTTGGAAAGATCATATTACATCTCTTGTAAAATCTGCTTCCAAAAGATTGGGTGTGCTAAGCCGACTCCGCTCTTTCTTTACCCCTGCACAATTGTTGTCTCTATACGGGGATTTTATCCGCCCCTGTGTGGAATACAACTCTTACGTGTGGGGAGGCTCCCCACACACAGCTCTTCTCAATAGGGTGGAGTCAAAGGCTTTTCGTCTCATTAACTCTCCTCCTCTTACTGACTCCCTTCAACCTCTGTCTCTTCGCCGCACTGTTGCATCTTTATCTCTTTTCTATCGCTACTTTAATGGTCACTGCTCCTCTGAACTGTCTGCTTGCATTCCTCCACCTCTACGACGTGCGCGTAGCACCCGTCTGGCAGCAAACTCTCATCCCTTTTCTGTCCAACTCTCTAATGCAAGAGTTAACCGTTACTCCCAGTCTTTCATTTATGCAACAGGTCAGCTCTGGAACTGTCTCCCTCTATCTGTATTTCCTGCTGCCTATGATCTCCAGTCTTTCAAACGCAGTGTGTCCAGGCATCTCAAAATGATCGGATCTTGAATTTGGCTCTCTATTGTATTTTGTTTTTCTCTTGGAGGGAACTGTTACTGCGGGCTCATGGCCTTTGGTTCCTTCTTCCTCGCATAAAAAAAAAAAAAAAAACTCCGGCTGACCACATCAGTGAGAAGGTACGGAACATGTATACACTGCTTGCAAATATGAGAATAGCATTCACATACATAAATGAAGACATGCTAAGAAGGATAATAACATCATTCATTAGACCAACCCTGGAATATGCATCAGTAGTCTGGAGTCCTCATCTCAAAAAGCACATAGACAAGATTGAAAAAGTTCAAAGGGCCGCTACAAGATGGATACCAAGCTTAAGGGACCTAAGCTATGAAGAAAGACTAAATAAACTGAATCTACCAACACTACAGGAGCGAAGGAAATGAGATGACATGATAATGCTATATAAGTGCATATCAGGGAAGGAGAAAATAGACATAAATGATTACTTAACACATGGAGAAGCATCAGCAAGAGGACACTGCAAGAAACTGCATACGAAGAGAGGTGATAACGACGTAAGGAAATTCAGTTTCCCAAACAGAGCAATTGATCAATGGAATGCACTACCGAATGAAATAGTGTGTGCCAAAACAATTCACAAATTTAAGGATATGTACGATAAATATGGTTTAAGACACGGGACAGTACGAGCTTGACTCATTCCTGTAAAGATACAATTAGGTAAGAACAATTGGGTAAGGTAAGAACACGTGTATATTACATGCAATTCTTATTTTTCTTTTCCATTCTCTCCTTCTTCCACGTATTCCCACCCCCACTCCCTCCCTCATTCCCTTCCTCCCTCCCTCTCTAATGACAACCAGCCCTAGCGCTGTTTTTTGAATGCCCGTCTCTGTGTGGTCTGAAAGCCTCTTAGGGATTTATGCATGGAGGGGCACAAGTCTTCATGAATAGTGTATGAAAAAGAAAAAAAAATGGAGCCGCCACGTCGAGAAGGATTACGGTGTGAGAGGAGGACGAGATACCTTGAATGGGGAATACATTACTTTCGTGAATAATACTTGATGAACTAAAGAATAACTGAATGTTCATGGTAAACACATTACCTTATACAGTTTTAATATTAATAATATCATTGTTCATGGCAACCACTAGCTGAAAAAACACAGGTTCTTAATCTAGTATGGTAACCTAAGGGGGTCAATATGCTGACCCTGGCTGCTGCTACTCCTGAGGAGGGCCGACACACTACCAAGCCTTACCCAAGCTGGAGTGAGGCGTACGCACAAGGAGACACATCACCTAATCTTTACCCCTTTCCATTGCAGGTCTTCCACCACAGCGCGTCCTG
>NC_137069.1:23293882-23318882 GCF_032717465.1 Coenobita brevimanus
CCTACCGAATATCCGAAGCAGTAACTCATTTTAGTAGCTGCTTGTGTCATCATATTCTTACCTGTAAGAGAAAGAAAGAGGTATTAGAAACAGGTAAGAAATTTTGTTAATGATGGTGATGGTAGTAATGATGATGATGATTGGTGGTGGTGATGGTGGTAGTTGTAATGATGACTGGTGGTGGTGAAGGTGGCAGTAGTAATCATGATGATGGTAATGGTGATGATGATGATGACGATGATGATGATGATGATGATAGCGGTAAAGATGGTGATGATGATGATAGTGGTAAAGATGGTGATGATGATGATGATGATGATGATGATGATGATGATAATGATGATGTGTGACTGAATGACTGACTAACTGACCGAATGAGTGAAAGATTAACTGAATGAACCGGAAGTATACACCTCTGACACCAAGCAAACCTAACCTTTTCAGCCCAAGGACCTCTCTTTCGTTATATCCTTGCTACCACCAAGCCATAATATATATAAATGTGGGGTGATATTTTGTTATAATTTCTGAAGGATGTGACAATTATAGTCTGAATTTTCTGCCTTATTGCAAACTACACTCTGCAATATTTGAATGCAAGCTGGTCATATCGAACCACTGCAGGTGTTCCGTAAAAGACGTAAAATATAAGGGGTCTGCACACAGGAGGCGTGGCTCAATCGGTAGAGAGGTGGCCTGACGTTCTAACGGACCCAGGTTCAAATCCCCGCTGGAGCAGGGAACAGTTTAAGGATTTGAATTTCATTTAATCAGGCTTTACTGATCTACCAGAAGACCCGCCGACATGCCTTAAAAATACCCCCGCTAATACCAATACACCAGTCCTGTATGAGACAGCCCTAGCATGTATTCAACATGGACGGTGGGTGTTAGCGCCGAAGTGGTGACATATAGAGGTGTATGGTATGTAGGAGGACTGCTGGGCCATGATAGCAGGCTGTGAAGCCTATGCCCAGAGTCGGACACATAAAAAGAGAGAGAGAAAAAAAAAAGGCTCACGCACTTAGTTGTAATAATACGGTCGTAAGTGAAACAATAATCATTGTTGCTTCTTGGTAGTAAATAGGCAGGAGTCATAAGTTCCGCACCTACACTGTTTTTCTATGGCAGGTTTTTGTTAACCTGACAAAGATACCAAACCTATGGCCAGGTGTAGTCAGATTAAAAAGTGGGTTTGACTAGTAACCAAGGAGACTCATTCCCACCCCATGACTAAGGATCGTCGAATTTCATGCAGCGAGAGGCCCAGTTCTATCAGATGAAAACAAATCTACTACAGAAAAACTACAGCGCTCATTCCTAAACTGTCGATCACAAGGATATAAAATACTGGACTGAGTGTACCTTCCATCTTGCTATTTAATTACACGCACTTCCAAAAAAAATAATGAAGAAGAATCGAGACCCTTAAAAAAATGAAACTTGATCCACTTAACCCGGGGAAGTTTCAGACAATTTCAGACTCTCTCTCTCTCTCTCTCTCTCTCTCTCTCTCTGCCGGGTAACTGGAGAGGGACGCCTTCACATGGTGGCACTGATATAACTGGGCGGCTCCACTGCCTGGTTATACAAACATCCCTCTACTACTTCCCTATCCCTCTAAAGGAGGATGGCGGACTGCAGGAGAAGGGGAAGTTAAGCCTGCAGTCCACCGGGTTCACATTTCAGATGAACCTGGGATGCTAGTACTACTACTACTACTACTACTATTACTACTACTACTACTACTACTACTACTATTGCTGCTACTGCGTCTACTACTACTACTACTACTACGTCTACTACTACTATTACTACTACTACTATTACCGCATGAAAGCTGGATTCAATCAAACCTAAAGCCCTTAATGCCAGAGGTGGTGGTGAAGGTAAGGTAAAGGTGGGGCAAGACACCATGAGGCGCTTAGCTATGGTGCTCAGCTACGTAACTTAGGCCTTTGAGCTTGTGGCGGGTCACTCACACATTATACTGAGATACAAGGTTACTGCATCCCCCAGGTTACCACAGTTACTTGCCTAAGAGTTACCCTGGTTACTGGTTGTACCTGGCAAGCCACAAAGGCTGGCTGGACACCGGGGTTCAGTGGGGTCAGCTGGCCGCACCTGGATTCCAACCCTGGCGCTATCAGGCCCACAACTTCCTGGCTAACAACATTAATCCCTTGGCTACCGTGGCGGCAAAAATATCTCACCCATGTCACCCTAGTCTCTGCCATCACGCCGCCCTCCCTCCCTCCCACTCTCATCTACCGAAGTATTAACCCTCTGTACGCCCTCCCTCCACCTCAGCACTGGATAGAAAAAAAAAAAAAAATCCACATATTTGAGAAATTTCAAATAAGCCCTCTGTGAATACCAGGAAGGATTTGACGAATGCGAAAGCTATTAGAAGAATTAGGAGAACTAGGTAGTAGTCGTAGTAGTAGTAGTAGTAGTAGTAGTAGCAGTAGTAGTAGTAGCTGTAGTAGTAGTAGTACTAGTAGTAGTAGCAGCAGTAGCTACCCCAGGCTCAAATGAACGTGAACCCAGTGGACTGCAGGTTTCATCGTCTCCTGCAGTCCACCATCCTCATTTCGGGGGATAGGGAGGTAACTAAGAGACGTTTGTTTAGCCAGGCAGGTGATCCCCTCCAGTTATATCGGTGCCACCACCTGAAAGCGTCTCTCTCCAAGCAAATATATAGAAATAATTAGGCGACTCATTTTACTGGGTGGGCTGTGGGTGGTGTTGAGATTTTTATTATTTTATTGTTTATAGATATTAAAGATTTTTTTTTTTTAAGTGGGAAGAAAAGTAGGGATGATGATGATGATAAGAAAGATGACAATGACGACGATGATGATGATGATGATGATGATGATGATGATGATGATGATGATGATGATGATGATGATGATGGTGATGATGGTGATGATGGTGATGATGATGATGATGAAGATGATGATGATGATGAAGATGATGATGATGAAGATCATGATGATGGTGATGACGGTGATGATGAAAATAAAGCTGATAACCAACCTTCCTGCGAGTGGTGGAGTTCAAAAACCATCATTATCACCATCATCCCAGTATTCGCATTAGTATATGAGGGTAACCTCGATCCAGACCACACACACACACACACACACACACACACACACACACACACACAGAACGGTCAATAGAATATTCAAAGTACACCAGAAAAAAAAAATCCAAAAATAATGGAATGATTGTTAGGTCTTGTTATTCATGTGATATTTTAAAATCTCAAAAAAGACAAAAAAAAAAAAAATGTGGTGGAGGGCATAAGGCCTTCTGATAGTGAACATATGAACCTGGCGTGAATCTGAAACCGGGTTCTCTCTCTCTCTCTCTCTCTCTCTCTCTCTCTCTCTCACACACACAGACACACAGACACACACACACACACACACACGGACATGGACACTTTCTCCATTAACACAGCTTATCTTTGTCCGTTTGTCTGTCTGTCTGTCTCACACACACACACACACACACACACACACACACACACACACACACACACACACACACACACACACAAACACACACACGCACATTTTCACATTTTATCACCAGTTTCTGTATTCAAAAGCCCCTTTACAGTGCCTTTCTGTGTGTGTGTGTGTGTGTGTGTGTGTGTGTGAGGCAAAGTACATGTGAATGTCGTGTGCAAAGTTACGAAGTTATGAATGTGTTTGTGTTCCTCTCTCTCTCTCTCTGTCCAAACCTACCTAGGCATCCATCTATATGTGCAGTACATTAATGTCTGCCTATCGATTCAGATATGTCTCTAACGCTTCATCCATCCATCTATTTATCTATTTATGTATCTACCCCTCCATTTGTTTATCAGTCCATTTATTTCTCTATCTTTATGTCACTATCTATCCTTCCACTCAACACTCCATCCGTCCATCCATCAGTCAGCCCATGTATCTATCTATCTATCTGTCCAAAGTCATTTAAATATCACAAAAGAGTCCACATAAAGAACATCCTACGCAAAATCTTATCTTACGAAATTCTTAAGAAAAACAAAGTGCTAAAAAGTCTACGCAAAATTCCCACCAAATTTCAACACATCTTTGGATTATCTTTAAAATACTTGGTCTGGCGTCTAAGATATCAAGGCTAACAGGTCGGAGTGGAGTCAGCTATTTTCTATTTAGTATTGATGGTTTTCTTTGATTTTAGTGGTTTTGTTTCGTCTCTTCTTGTTTTGCGAGGGTTAGGTTTATCTATCTATCTATATACCTAGGCTGCTTCCCCCAAGGAAAGGGAGGTAGCAGAGACAGGACGACACACTCCCCATTTACTCATCCATTCAAACACATTCATTCGCATCTTAGCCCCAAAGGGGAGAACGGACAGATCCTCACCGCACCACACCGCACAAGGGTCAACTGCGCAATGCAATCAGTGACATCCGCAGCAGGGCCCGACAGCAGAACTGGTTTACCCCTGCCACATCATAACAGACCCATCCCCTTACCCGCACCTGACCTGACTAGCTGATCAGACCAAATGCGGGAGAATATCCCCTCAGGGCTGCGTCATCACTTATTCATTCACAATATCTCTCCATTTATTTCTATCACACACAGCCACTCTTCCTTGCTCAACAGACATCCCTCTCGCATCCAGCGCTCTCTTCACACTGTCCATCCATCCTATTCGTGGTCTTCCTCTCACCCTTACACCTCTCACATCAGATCTAGTTATCTTTTTCACCAATCGCTCATTATCCATTCTCTCCATATGCCCAAACCATCGCAACACCCTCTGCTCAACTCTACCAGCCATCTCCCGAACACAGCCTTCTCTTTACATCCATTCTAAGCGAACGACATTTAAACACTTTTTTCATTCCTCCCAGCACCTTTCCTACTTCATTTATTCTAAACTTCACTTCTGCATCTATTCTTCCATCCACAGCAACATGTGACCCTAGATATTTAAAACAATCTACCTACTCAAGCAACTCACCATTCAAAACTATATTCATTCCCCTACCATCTATCAACCTCGTACACTTCATCACTTTACTCTTATTCTCATTTACTTTCAATTTCCTCCTTTCACACACCCTTCCAAACTCCTCTGCCAACTGTCTCAATCTCTCCTCTGAATCAGTCACCAGTGCAGTATCATCTGCAAACAGCAGCTGCTTCAGATTCCACTCTCCACCATCAACATTCACCAGACTCAGACCTCCGCCTAAAACTCTTGCATTCACCTCCCTTACAATTATAATAATAATGAAAATAATAATAAAAATAATAATGAAAATCACAATAAAAATAACATTACAAATAATAATAACAATAAGAGCAAAAAACTAAAAATATATAATGATGATGAAAACTAATAATAATAATAATAATAATAATAACAACAACAACAACAGCAAGAAGAAGAAGAAGAAGACGAAGAAAAATGAAACAAACTAATAATAATAATAATTGTAATTATAATAATAATAATAATAATAATAATAATAATAATAATAATAACAATAATAATGTCATAATAGCGAGAGAGAGAGAGAGAGAGAGAGAGAGAGAGAGAGAGAGAGAGAGAGAGAGAGAGAGAGCAAAACTGATCAATTACTGAACCGAAATGGTCCCCTCTCCACATCTGACATGGGCAACAGCTCCACTATGCATTTGCAAGCCGTGTTGCACAGGTGTTGAGGCGTAATTGATACGTAGGGCAGGTGTTGTTGTCTTAGTGGCTTTGTATATTTCGCAGCCTATATGCCTTTGCTGGGACTGGATGGAACAGGTGTCATAAATGACTTTGTGTCATAAAATACTTTGTGGTTCTTTGTGCTTGAGTTGTAGTTGAGTTATATATATATTTTAGACTTGTGGTCGAGCGGCTTTTATATCTTGTAGTAGCTTCCCCATTTGTCATGTAGTGACAGGAGAGGTAAAGAATAGTATGGGACTATTTTTATTTGTCTTGGAAATATTAACAAGTCTCTCACACGGAACAAAGTATAAGTCCCGGGTAGCTACCTCCCTGTCTCGCTATCTGTCTCTCTCTCTCTAATTGCCAAGCCCTTCTCCCGTGACCTGTCTCTAGGATCGCTTGTCCCCTTCTGTCTTGCCTGTTCTGTGGCTAATCTCCCTCTGAGCTCTCTTTCCTAAATTCTGGTGTAGCAGGGGTGTGTCACGTGTGTTCCTCGTGGATGGAAAGTTCTCGCAGCCTGTGTGTGAGTATGTGTGTATGTGTGTATATGGTCACTAGACGCTGTCGTGTGCCTATCAAGCATTCCTCGTGTCCAGAGTGTGTAAGCATGTTTAGCACTGCTCGATTCTCGCAGACACAACACCTCTCATCATCTGACTCCCTGCTTCTATCTATCTATTTATCTATCTATCTATTATGATTTGTAAATATAATATGTAGTCCTACATCTGCTCGGCCGCGCAAAAATGGCGTACCATCGACATTTAATAGTCATAACATATTAATACATATTATATATACATTATAATGAACTTATAAGCTAATTAAGTGAAATACATAATATTGTAAAAGTAACATAATTGTATGAATATTGTATACATATAATAAGTAAATAGTGATTATTCAGTAATATTACATTTTAAACAAGTTGTATACATATTTGAATAAATGCAATGGTTGTTGTATAACACTTTGTAAGACGTGCATGTACAACAGAGGTACGCATATAATTGTGCAATGGTAATACTGCTAGGTTGTACATTACATACTGTAGAGTTATCACTTTAGTAATGTCTAATATTTCACCTAACTTGTATGATGATACTGGTAATACAGAATTGTGCTATAATTGTATGAATTATAATATTGTACTAACATTGTGGTACTACATAATTGTAACATTTTATGAATTGTTACAAAATATTGTGTTAATGCATAATTGTGTTGGCCTTATAATTGTAGTTACATTTTGTTAATGCAACTGTTATAAGTGTCTTGGCCTTATAATTGTAGTTAAAGTTACATAAAAGTTACATCTTGTTAATGCAACTGTTACATAATTGGCAAAGTGTAACATAATGCAATCGTTTGTCGTTACATAATTGTTACATATCGTTTGTAGTTACATAATTGTAGTTAGTGTAACATAATGCAATCCTTTGTCGTTACATAATTGTTACATATCGTTTGTAGTTACATAATTGTAATAAGTGTAACATAATGCAATAGTTTGTCGTTACATAATTGTTACATATCGTTTGTAGTTACATAATTGTAATAATTGCAGTCCTAACATATGCTGCGGTCGATGATAGTGATGATGTGTCATGCCACTTGTTTGTGGAGACAATTTGCTTTTGTGTTTGTAGTTTATGTGTTTTTTTTTTGCATTTGTAGTAACACTTACACTTATTTTCATTTGTTTGTTATGTGATCTTACTCTATTTCTCTTTTTTCGTTCTTACGTTTTCTTTCTTTCTTTTTTTTTTTGTATGTATTGATTTTCTATAGTTTGTTTTTCTTCGCTTGTGTACGCTTTTTCCATGTTGTTCATGGTTGCATAATTACTGGCTAATTTCCTTGGGGTACTTTTTTAAAGTTTAGTTTATATTGCACAGGTATTATAAAAGATATTATATAGTCCCATACTTTTTATTTTATATAAAAAATATATATACATATATACAGTATTAACTATATACACTGAATTGTTGTGCACCTGTACCTATCGTGGGTAATATGTGTGTCAGCACTGTGTGGAAATCATTGTCTTCACGATTGTGTTGAAGATGTTCACTCTTGCTAACATCATTTGTGTTGGCCATTTTTTTTTTCTCTCTCTAGTTTACCTTGTAACTTAATTTGTCTGTTTCCACTAGGTAGCTTTAATTAATAAATGTTTAATACAGTTCATTTAATTGCTCACTGAGTAACTGTGATGGTATATTTTCTTTATTACTTTGTAGATGTAATAATGTATAGCTGTATGTATGAAACACGTATTTTACGTAGGTATAAATGGTAACACTCGTTGGCAGTAAATAAATGTTATAATAAATGAATGAATATATACAGTGTAGAATATTTATCGTTGGTGATTATTTAGTGTTTGAGTTATGCAGATAACTGAAGTAAGTATGTGTATTTAAGCTGTAACTATACAGCACGTTTTATATGTTTGTGCAGAAGCTTATTGTCTATCACTGTGTATTGTATAGATGAAGTAACTATCTAACTCACTAATTTTTACAGTGGAGGAAATGGTGTGAGTGATGTTGCACGTGGTGATAGCGTTGTCCTTCGCGGGTTGATTGGCGTGTTGTGGGGTGTCAGACACACGGCTTGGCGTCGCCTCAGCACATGGTGACGTCGGCTTCCCACACTGGTAGCTGTGGTGAGTGAATGAGTAGCGATGAGTAACTTGAGTGAAGATGAGTGAGTAAGATAAGACGAGTGAGTAAGATGAGTTATGAGTCGTGTCTCACTCTTCGTTTGTTTGTACCGTTTTTCTTTGTCGATGTTTTCTCGGTCCTTTTCTCTAGTGATTTACTCGTTGTGGGATGAAGACTGCCGCTACTTGTAGGTGCGAGTAGAAGATTATACAGACGACGTAGAGTTGTTAATTGTAGTTGATTGTAGATGGTTGTAGGTCGCTGATTCGTCGTAGAAATTGCAAGATCGTATCAATATTTTGTTAAACTACTTGCAAGGCGTCGTGTGATCCTTTCACCTCTGCATCAGCATGATGATCTTGGAGACGGAGGGGGCTGGTTGGAGAGAAGTGTCAGGAGCTGGTTGTGTTGTTGGTTGAGAGAGAGAGATTCTTGTTTTCAATCTTGATATTTTGTAGGAATTTAATGTTGATTCGTAGACGAGGTTCGTATCCCACCGCTGCCACCAAATGTCATAAATGACTTTGTGTCATAAAATACTTTGTGGTTCTTTGTGCTTGAGTTGTAGTTGAGTTATATATATATTTTAGACTTGTGGTCGAGCGGCTTTTGTATCTTGTAGTAGCTTCCCCATTTGTCATGTAGTGACAGGAGAGGTAAAGAATAGTATGGGACTATATTTATTTGTCTTGGAAATATTAACAAGTCTCTCACACGGAACAAAGTATAAGTCCCGGGTAGCTACCTCCCTGTCTCGCTATCTGTCTGTCTCTCTCTCTCTAATTGCCAAGCCCTTCTCCCGTGACCTGTCTCTAGGATCGCTTGTCCCCTTCTGTCTTGCCTGTTCTGTGGCTAATCTCCCTCTGAGCTCTCTTTCCTAAATTCTGGTGTAGCAGGGGTGTGTCACGTGTGTTCCTCGTGGATGGAAAGTTCTCGCAGCCTGTGTGTGAGTATGTGTGTATGTGTTGTTACATAGCCTATGATTTCATCATCCTTTGTGTAATTTTAACGCACAGTATGCTGCATGTTTGATCACGAGCGTGTTCTGCCTCAGTTCCCCCCTTCTACCGTTATAGTAGAGTAAGTCGACATTTCTGTTATTCAGTGCGGGATTGTCGACCGTTTGTCCCCATCGCTTCATTTGCGCGTCCTTATTACAAGTTGTATCAAGCTCTGCTAGCCCCTATATAATGAGCTCAGTCTCTGCATCATTGCCACTTAGATCTGCTCCTCACTTTGTTCACATCTCTGTCCTCCCCTGTACAGATATTATTATTGTGAGTGCTCAAGAAATCTCCAAACATCTAGCAGCTGTGTGTAATTTGAGTATAACTGTTGTATTTTTTTCTTGTGCTGTGTAGCATAGGGTTAGTTCTTAGGCCTAGTGAGGTCTTGGTGATTAATGTTGGGTTTTATGTCAGTCATTTTTGATAATAGTTTGTATCTGTAATAATTTATCTGGCATTCACTGAGTATTATCTGGTATGTCATTTTATCAGGGCTGACTTAGATAAATTTACTCTTGCTAATTTCGTGTTAATAGAGGCTATTGCAGTTAACCATATATTTAACCTGTTTATTTGCCATTACATTATCCTTATGAGTCCTGAATGTTTTGTTGTTAGTTTGAGCATTAAACTTTAACTTGTAATTTTACCTAACTCTTTTGTTTTGAACCTGGAACTTTACGGGACAGTGGTGACTCTTCGTGTTCTCACTTAAAGTGTACGTTATCTTTCTCTGTTCCGTAACATAAATTTGGCGACCTCATATCAGGATATTCAGGATATTATCATAAGGATATTGTTTGATATTTTGTGACTGTGATATATTCATGATGGCTACTATTTCTACACTTGATGAAGCCAAAGATTTTTTGTCAAATGTGCAAACAGTGTGTGATATAGAAAACAGAACAAAGAATGAACTTAAGATTGTTGCTCAACAATTGGGATTTGTTGTTCGCTCTCATCAGTCTAAAGATCAAATTGTTGCCATGATTAATGAAAGCTTGTTCAATGTAACTCCTCCAAATGAGCAAACGCAGATTGAATTAGCTAAGTTACAGCTAGCCCTGCAGGAGGCCCGTGCTAGGGAGGTTGAGGCACAAGTTGAAATTGCCAGGATTCAGGCAGACCATGAGTATCGCATGAAACAAGGTGGAACTGGATCATCTAGCTCTGATGATTTTGATGTGGCTAAAAATGTTAAACTTGTCCCTCCTTTTAATGAATCTGATTTAACAAAGTATTTTCAGTTGTTTGAGAGGGTAGCTACAGGTTTTAATTGGCCTAAGGAGTATTGGCCAGTACTCCTTCAAACTGTTCTCACCGGTAAAGCTCAAGTAACTTATGCATCTTTGCCTCAGGATCAATCTGATAATTATGATGTAGTTAAGAGCTTGATTCTTAAGGCCTATGAGCTTGTTCCTGAAGCTTATAGAGTAAAATTTAGGACAACTTACAAGCAAGATAAGCAATCCCATGTTGAGTATGCAAAAATCAAAGAAGATTTGTTGGAGCAGTGGTTAAATTCTAAGAATGTGGATTCTGATTTTGGTAAATTTAAGCAGATGATTTTGCTGGAGGATTTCAAAAGGTGTATTAGTAAAGATGTAAGCCTATATCTTGATGAGAAAAGGATAGATAATTTGTCTGATGCTGCAGTTTTAGCTGATGAGTATGTTCTCACTCACAAGAGATATTCTAGAGAAAAAGGGAAAGCTGAGAGTAAGTACGTTGCCTCTACTCAGAGTACAGGTAACAGGAAAGAGAATAAAGATGATGTTTCTCAGGGAAGTAAATACCGGCTTCACCTCTAGATTTCAGAAAAGTAAATGTACTTATTGTAGTAAGCTTGGTCATACTACGGAGAGATGTTTCAGGAGACAGCGTGATGTGAACAAAAAGGAGTCTTTAAATATTCAGTCAATTGGTCTAGTGTCCACTCTTGAGAGTTCCCAGAATTCTTTAACTGAGTTAACTGAACCTGCTTTGAGGGGTAACTTAAATTCTCATGATGGAGCTCCTCTTTTGAGCAGTAACGTGGGTGACACTCTCAAGAGTTCATGTGCTAATTTCCTGTCTGATGGTTTTGTCAGTCCTCTGGACAGTAATGACAGGAAATCAGTTAAAATATATCGTGATACAGGTGCTTGCCAATCCCTTATGCTGACCAGTGTTCTAGGCTCTAATTTTAATTCCTCTGATGAAACTGTAATCTTACAAGGTGTAGGGAATAATTACTTCTCTGTTCCTCTGTGCAGAGTGAATTTAGAGTCTGGTTTTGTTAATGGTTCTGTTATGGTTGGGTTGGTTGAGACACTCCCAATGTCAGGTGTAACTTTCTTACTTGGAAATGATATTGGTGGAAGTCAAGTGTGTCCAGCTCCTCAGTTGTCTAGTGAGCCAGTGGCTGTGTCCCAGGATTGTGATGTCCCTGATGTGTTCCCTGCATGTGCTGTCACTAGGGCTAAGTCTAAAGTTACTGGTGATTTAGAGGATAATGATGATGATGATGTTATCCTAGCTGACACTTTTCTTGCTAATTTGGACCACTCACCAGATGAGGCAGTACCCCGTAGTGTTGATAATTTGTCTCGTCAAGAGTTGGTTGAGTTGCAGGTTGCTGACCCTGAGTTGAAAGGTCTAGCTAACTCTGCTTGCAGTGAGGAAGAGTCAGCTGGTGCTTCTACTTGTTATTATGTAAAGTCAGGAGTACTTATGAGGAAGTGGAGACCCCCAACAGCATCAGCCGACTGTGAATGGGAGGTTGTACATCAAGTTGTCATCCCTCGTGTTTGTAGGCAGGATATCATTCGAGTGGCTCATGATTCCAGTTTGGCAGGACACCTTGGAGTGAGGAAGACTGTGGCACGCATTTTGAAACACTTCTACTGGCCAGGTATCTTCAGGGATGTTTCCTGGTATTGTAAGTCTTGTCACACCTGTCAAGTTGTGGGGAAGTGTAATCAGACCGAAAAGGTTGCACCTCTAGTTCCCATTCCTCCTTTTGAGGCGCCTTTCACCCGTGTGTTGGTGGATATTGTGGGCCCTCTTCCTAAGACTTCTTCAGGATTTTCTTATGTGTTGACCATGATTGATATGGCTACTCGTTATCCTGAAGCCATTCCACTTAGAAACATCTCAGCAAAGAACGTGGTTAAAGAAATGCTAGGGTTCTTCACAAAGTTTGGTCTGCCCAAGGAGGTACAGTCAGACCGGGGAAGTAATTTCATGTCGAATGTTTTCAAGCAGTCTTTGAAAGAGTTGGGCATCACCCAGATCACGTCTTCAGCTTACCATCCCCAGACCCAAGGAGCGTTGGAGAGATGTCATCAAACACTCAAATCGATGCTCAAGAAATACTGTTTGGAACATCAGAAAGACTGGGATAAAGGTCTTCCATTCGTTGTGTTTGCTGCAAGAGAATCTCCAAATGAATCACTGGGCTTCTCACCTTTTGAACTACTGTTTGGCCATGAAGTAAGAGGACCCCTTAAGCTACTCAAGGAATGCTGGCTGTCGGAGGAAGATGACGTCAACCTGCTGGAGTATGTGATGAATTTCAAAGAACGGCTGTCCACTGCTTTACAGCTGGCGAGAGAGAATTTAGGAGCTGCTCAGGAGAAGATGAAGACTTGGTATGATAAGAAGTCCAGGTTACGCCACTTTCAGCCAGGAAATCAGGTTTTGATTCTGCTACCAGTTCATGGGCAACCTCTTCAAGCCAAGTTTAGTGGCCTTTATTTCGTGGAGAAGAAACTCAGTGATGTCAGCTATGTCATCGCCACACCAGATCGTAGAAAGAGCAAGCAACTATGTCACATCAACATGCTAAAGTTATATCACAGGCGGGACGAAAATAATCCAGTCTGCACTGTAGCTGTTCCACCCGAGTCTACAAGTGAAGTTCTCCCATGCAGTGTGAGCCTGAGTGATGGTTTGGGGAGGAATCCTGATATCATGGGTGATCTCCAGACTAAGCTTTCTCATCTGCCTCCCGGGGAAGGGCAGGAGTTTTCGGCATTACTGCAGGAGTGCCCGCAGGTGTTCCGTGCCACTCCCGGAAGAACCACTGTGTTGATGCATGATGTTGATGTTGGAGACGCAAAGCCAATTAAATTGCCTCCTTACCGTGTGAACCCAGTGAAAGTTCCTCGCATCCAGAAGGAGCTTGGCTACCTGTTGGACCACAAGATGATTGAGCCCTGTCAGAGCGAGTGGAGTTCTCCTGTCACTCTGGTCCCTGAGCCAGGTGGGTCACAGAGGTTTTGCATCGACTACAGACGTGTTAATCAGATAACTAAAACAGACACTTACCCTCTCCCTCGTGTGGAAGATTGCATGGACAAGATCGGAAGGGCTGGGTACATAAGTGAGTTTGATTTGTTAGAGGGATACTGGCAGGTGCCTGTGACTGAACGTGCTAGGGAGATCTCATGTTTTGTAACACTAGGAAAGGCTTTTGCATGTTCTGTAATGCCATATACAGATTGTTTTAGAGTAATAAGAAATTTCCTTTGTAAATTTCTTTTTTCTTTGTGGGGAGGTGTTACATAGCCTATGATTTCATCATCCTTTGTGTAATTTTAACGCACAGTATGCTGCATGTTTGATCACGAGCGTGTTCTGCCTCAGTTCCCCCCTTCTACCGTTATAGTAGAGTAAGTCGACATTTCTGTTATTCAGTGCGGGATTGTCGACCGTTTGTCCCCATCGCTTCATTTGCGCGTCCTTATTACAAGTTGTATCAAGCTCTGCTAGCCCCTATATAATGAGCTCAGTCTCTGCATCATTGCCACTTAGATCTGCTCCTCACTTTGTTCACATCTCTGTCCTCCCCTGTACAGATATTATTATTGTGAGTGCTCAAGAAATCTCCAAACATCTAGCAGCTGTGTGTAATTTGAGTATAACTGTTGTATTTTTTTCTTGTGCTGTGTAGCATAGGGTTAGTTCTTAGGCCTAGTGAGGTCTTGGTGATTAATGTTGGGTTTTATGTCAGTCATTTTTGATAATAGTTTGTATCTGTAATAATTTATCTGGCATTCACTGAGTATTATCTGGTATGTCATTTTATCAGGGCTGACTTAGATAAATTTACTCTTGCTAATTTCGTGTTAATAGAGGCTATTGCAGTTAACCATATATTTAACCTGTTTATTTGCCATTACATTATCCTTATGAGTCCTGAATGTTTTGTTGTTAGTTTGAGCATTAAACTTTAACTTGTAATTTTACCTAACTCTTTTGTTTTGAACCTGGAACTTTACGGGACAGTGGCGACTCTTCGTGTTCTCACTTAAAGTGTACGTTATCTTTCTCTGTTCCGTAACAGTTTGTATATGGTCACTAGACGCTGTCGTGTGCCTATCAAGCATTCCTCGCGTCCAGAGTGTGTAAGCATGTTTATCATTGCTCGATTCTTGCAGACACAACACCTCTCATCATCTGACTCCCTGCTTCTATCTATCTATTTATCTATCTATCTATTATGATTTGTAAATATAATATGTAGTCCTACACAGGCTAAGAGCACGTATGGTAGGTCAGAGGAAAATGATGGTAGAGGCATTGGTCTTGCGGTGGTATGATGATGATGATGATGATGATGAGGAGGAGGAGGAGAATGAGGAGGAGCAGGAGGAGGAGGAGGAGGAGCAGGAGGAGATGGTGGTGATGATGATGATGATGATGATGATGAGGAGGAGGAGGATCAGGAGGAGGACGACGACGAAGAGGAGATGGTGATGATGATGGTGATGATGATGATGATGATGATGATGATGATGACTGGAACAATAAAACGATATCATAAAACAAGGAAATATTAGAATACAATACAAACTGCATTTAAGTAGATTAGGAAATCCCTTAACATCTTTCCCTAAGCGACGTATTTTGACCATTCCACCTCCATAATCCTTTTTCATATTTCTGGTCCAACTATGTCGATATTAAGAGAAGGATCGTACAAGAGGATGCTACGGAGTAAGCAATATAAATCGCTGAAGTAGACACGTTATGAAGGTTTTTTTTTATGCCACTTTATTTTTTAACTAGGATGTGGGGGCGCTCACCATCCACTCACCAGATGTAATGCTGCTCTTGGATGTCTGCCCTTTCCTCTCCTCCCTCCTTTCCTTCCTTACTCTTCTGTCTTTCTTTACTTCATTCTTTCCTCGTCCTTCTGCCTGCGTGTGACTTTACACTCCCTCTTTTGTCTTTCCTTCATTCTTTCCTCTTCTTCTGCCTGTGGGTGACTCTACGTTGAGTGACAAGCCAAATGGTTTCCTGTACACCAGGAAACCATTTACTAAGCTGGGTGGTAACCATATAACCAAATTATGGCACCTGGTGGTTTAGTGGGTAACTGCGGTGCTCTAATCGGATTAAGCCGGTGAAAGTTTATATCCAAGGGATGGTTGGGGTTATTGCTCACGTAATGCCCCTCAGGGATGAGTGAGGCTGGTCACTCTCACCTTAAATGTCAGGCCCAACATGCCTAGCCCCGGGTTCCTACTCTCCTCATGGGGCAGGGTAGGATTGGATGATGGATGGATGGATGGAAGTGACCCTCTCCCACCCATAAGCAAGAGTGAGGGGCAGTGCTGAGGGGGCGGTGGACAAAGAAACAAATGAACACTGACACACGGGATGAATACATAATTCAATAGAAAGATTGGATTAAAGAGAACGAGAGACAGGAAAAGGAGACGAAGAAGAAGAAAGAGAGAGAAAGAAAGTAGAGAAAGAAGTGAAGATGAGGAATGAAGACGAGATATGAAGTGACTGAAAAGCTAAAAAGTGGAAAGTTTTAATGAAGGAAGCTGGAGAGGGTCCCATCAACATATTATACAAACTCTACTATCTCTCTCTCTCTCTCTCTCTCTCTCCTTTTTTATCTGCCTGTCTGTCATTTTATCTCTGTAACCATTTCTGTCTGCGTCTGTCAGTCTTTCTGTTTGCATCTATTTCTTTACGTCTCCATCTGTTTGTTTCTGTCTATCCCACTTTCTCTCTTTCCCTCAGTCTCTGCTTGTATTTGTCTGTGTGTCTGTCTGTGAGTCTGTTTTTCTATCTGTGTCTGTTTGTCAATCGCCCCCTTCTCTCTCTGTGGTAGGTCTCCATATTATAATTGCAAATCATAATAGATAGATAGATAAATAGATAGATAGAGAGACAGATAGAAGCAGGAAGTCAAATGATGAGAAGGTGTTGTGTCTGCGAGAATCGAGCAGTGCTAAGCATGCTTACACACTCTTAACATTGAGGAAAGCTGACGACAGCGGCCAGTAAGGAGATGATGCAGTTAGCTGTCAGCAGTCCTCTCGTGAACAAAGATCTAGTCCACCCCTGCTATACCAGAATTTAGGAAAGAGAGCTCAGACGGAGATTAGCCACCGAACAGGCTAGACAGAAGGAGACAAGCGACCCTAGAGAGAGGTCGAGACGGAGATTAGCCACCGAACAGGCTAGACAGAAGGAGACAAGCGACCCTAGAGAGAGGTCGAGACGGAGATTAGCCTTAGAACAGAAAGAGAGAGAGATAGCGAGACAGGGAGGTAGCTACCCGGGACTTATACTTTTATACCTGTTTAATATTTCCAAGACAAATAAAAATAGTCCCATACTATTCTTTACCTCTCCCGTCACTACATGACATCTGGTGGGGAAACTACTACAAGATATAAAAGCCGCTCGACCACAAGTCTAAAATATACTTCTCTACAAGTAACTACAAAGTCTTTATGACATTTGGTGGCAGTGGTGGGATACGAACCCACGCCTCCGAAGAGACTGGTAACTTTAACTACAATTATGTACCTACAAACGATATGTAACAATTATGTAACGACAAAACAGTTGCATTAACAAGATGTAACTTTTATGTAACTACAATTATAAGGCCAACACAATTATGCATTAACACAATATTTGGTAACAATTCATAAAATGTTACAATTATGTAGTACCACAATGTTAGTACAATATTATAAGTCATACAATTATAGCACAATTCTATATTACCAGTATCATCATACAAGTTAGGTGAAATATTAGACATTACTAAAGTGATAACTCAAATATGTAATGTATAACCTAGCAGTATTACCATTGCACAATTATATGCGTACGTCTGTTGTACATGCACGTCTTACAAAGTGTTATACAACAATCATTGCATTTATTCCAATATGTATTCAACTTATTTAAAATGTAATATTACTGAATAATCACTATTTACTATGAATAATATATGTATACAATATTCATACAATTATGTTACTTTACAATATTATGTATTTCACTTAATTAGCTTATAAGTTCATTATAATGTATATATAATATGTATTAATATATTATAACTATTAAATGTCGATGGTACGCCATTTTTGCGCGGCCGAGCAATGTGGTAGGTCTCCATATTATAATTGCAAATCATAATAGATAGATAGATAAATAGATAGATAGAGAGACAGATAGAAGCAGGAAGTCAAATGATGAGAAGGTGTTGTGTCTGCGAGAATCGAGCAGTGCTAAGCATGCTTACACACTCTTAACACTGAGGAAAGCTGACGACAGCGGCCAGTAAGGAGATGATGCAGTTAGCTGTCAGCAGTCCTCTCGTGAACAAAGATCTAGTCCACCCCTGCTATACCAGAATTTAGGAAAGAGAGCTCAGACGGAGATTAGCCACCGAACAGGCTAGACAGAAGGAGACAAGCGACCCTAGAGAGAGGTCGAGACGGAAATTAGCCACCGAACAGGCTAGACAGAAGGAGACAAGCGACCCTAGAGAGAGGTCGAGACGGAGATTAGCCTTAGAACAGAAAGAGAGAGAGATAGCGAGACAGGGAGGTAGCTACCCGGGACTTATACTTTTATACCTGTTTAATATTTCCAAGACAAATAAAAATAGTCCCATACTATTCTTTACCTCTCCCGTCACTACATGACATCTGGTGGGGAAACTACTACAAGATATAAAAGCCGCTCGACCACAGGTCTAAAATATACTTCTCTACAAGTAACTACAAAGTCTTTATGACATCTCTCTCTTTCTCTCTCTCTCTCTCTCTCTCTCTTTCACCCTACATACCTTGTTACTCACATCACATTTTTTTTTTTTTTCGTGAATAATTGAACCTGACTCCAGCAAAATATTTCAATGTCTGCAAGTGACATTTGAAAATCTGCCAGTTCTTTCCCCTCATTTCCGTTCCCTCCCATCCTCCCCCCTTTCTCTCTCTCTCTCTCTCTCTCTCTCTCTCTCTCTCTCTCTCTCTCTCTCTCTCTCTCTCTCACACGCACACACACACACACATACCTTCTCCTAGCCCTCTCTCATTTCTCCGTCTCTTTTCCTTCCTTTCCCTCTATCTTTTCTCTGCGTCTCCTCTCTTCCTTTCTCTCTTTCCCACTTCTTCTTTTTCTTCTTCTTCTTCTTCTTCTTCTTTCTGTCTGTCTGTCTATCTGTCTGTCTGTCTGTCTGTCTGTCTGTCTCTCTCTCTCTCTCTCTCTCTTACTCTCTCAAGTCCTTCCTTCCCATTTTTACAATCTTCCTTTTCAAATTGTCCGTTTTTATGCCCTGCCACGTATATGGTCGGGGATATAATATTGGTCACGTCCGTCCTTCCTTCCGTCTGTCCGTCTCGCCGTCCGTCCGTCCTTCCGTCAGTCATGCCGTCCGTCTTCCCGTCCGTCCGCCCGTCCGTCAGTCATGCCGTCCGTCCGTCCGTCCCGTTTTGCGTTTATCTCATTTCCGAACACTGTTAAAGTCACCTTCATTAACCTTAATACATATGTACATATTGGCGAGAGAATTTCAACCTCGCCAACCTTTGATGACGTTGACTTTCCTTATGACCTTGACCTTCCCTATGACCTTGACCTTTCGTATGACCTTCCGTATGACCTTGACGTCGCATTCCTTGATTTTGTCTAGCTCATTTTCTTGATAACCTACAGCGTGTCATTCATGGCCTATAGACATATATAGAGTTTATTTTTATTTTCCTACCAATCACTTCTTACTCCCCCTCTATATCTATCCATCTATCCATCCATCTCTCTGTGTATCAGTCTACCTACCTATTTATCCACCCATCCATCCATCTATCTATCTATCTATCTCTCTATCTACTTATTTATCCATCCATCCATCCACTGTCTATCTATATCTACCTATTTTTCCATCTACTTATCTATATCTATCGATCTACCTATCTATCAATCCATGCATCAATCAATCAATCTATCTGTCTGTCTATCTATCTCTCCCACACCCTTCCCTTGCCTTCCCTCCTAGCATGACCTGGTCCAACCAAGACGACCTCATTTCTGGGAGAAAGACGGCAACTGCTTTCTCCCAGGGTTATGTGTCCTTATTCAATTACTTAAGTCATTCTTTATAGTCTATCCATCCATCTATCTATCTAGCTATCTCCCCACCCCCCTATCCTTTCCTTGACTTGACCTGACCTGGGAGAGAGGGCCACTGCTTTCTCCCAAGGTTATGTGTCCTTATTCAATTACTTAAGTCGTTCTATATACAGTAAATCCCGGGGCTTTCACTTGCCGGGGATGTGCTGGTGGTGGATTTTTATGTCCCTGATTTGTTGGCCAGGGTACGATTTGACGAGGCTGGCTACGAAAGGCGGGAAAAGAAGATTTGATTCGCTATCCGATTTCGTCTTTTTTTTAAAATCGGTCTATCGATCAATTTGTTTACCTGTCTATATATCTATCCATATATTATTTTACTTGTAGGGCAAACTTCCTGGTCAGGTGAGGATTATTATGTATGTTATAACTGTCTGTCAAATCTATCTATCTATCTATCTTTTTTTTTTTTTTTCTAATAGGGCAGACTTGCTGGTTAGGTCAGGCTTATTCTCTGTCTATCCATCTATCTATCAACCTGTCTATCTATTCGTTTATCTATTTTATTCTATACGGGCAATGAATCCCTATCCACCCAAACTGCAATGAGTACTGTGCAGTTTTGTTGTCCTTGTTATAAAATGACAATAAATTCCTTTTAAAATGTGCAGAAAATGAGTTAACAATGTTCAAATCCTTTGATATATAGACCGGCTGAAAAGACTAAATATGCACTCACTATACTCATTTTACTCCAACTTGGCCTAATATTGCCATCTCTTCATTTTGAATGCTGAGCTGTAACAAGAGACTAACACTAGAATATGATGCTAGTCACGAAAAAAGGCTATGGTGTGGCAGTGTGTGGTGTGGGAGTGTGAGGTGTGGGAGTGTGAAGTGGCAGTGTGTGGTGTGACAGTGTGAGGTGTGGCAGTGTGAGGTGTGGCAGTGTGTGGTGTGGCAGTGTGAGGTGTGCCAATGTGTGGTGTGGCAGTGTGAGGTGTGCCAGTGTGTGGTGTGGCAGTGTGAGGTGTGAGAGTGTGAGGTGGCAGTGTGTGGTGTGACAGTGTGTGGAGTGGCAGTGTGAGGTGTGGCAGTGTGAGGTGTGGCAGTGTGAGGTGTGGCAGTGTGTGGTGTGGCAGTGTGAGGTGTGGCAGTTTGTGGTGTGGCAGTGTGAGGAATGGTAGGGTGTGGTGTGGCAGTGTGTGGTGTGGCAGTGTGTGGTATGGCAGTGTGTGGTGTGACAGTGTGTGGAGTGGCAGTGTGAGGTGTGGCAGTGTGAGGTGTGGCAGTGTGAGGTGTGGCAGTGTGAGGTGTGGCAGTGTGAGGTGTGGCAGTGTGTGATGTGGCAGTGTGAGGTGTGGGAGTGTGAGGTGGCAGTGTGTGGTGTGACAGTGTGAGGTGTGGCAGTGTGTGGTGTGGCAGTGTGAGGTGTGCCAGTCTGTGGTGTGGCAGTGTGAGGTGTGGGAGTGTGAGGTGGCAGTGTGTGGTGTGACAGTGTGTGGAGTGGCAGTGTGAGGTGTGGCAGTGTGAGGTGTGGCAGTGTGAGGTGTGGCAGTGTGTGGTGTGGCAGTGTGAGGTGTGGCAGTGTGTGGTGTGGCAGTGTGAGGAATGGTAGGGTGTGGTGTGGCAGTGTGTGGTGTGGCAGTGTGTGGTGTGACAGTGTGTGGAGTGGCAGTGTGAGTTGTGGCAGTGTGAGGTGTGGCAGTGTGAGGTGTGGCAGTGTGAGGTGTGGCAGTGTGTGATGTGGCAGTGTGTGGTGTGGCAGTGTAAGGTGTGGCAGTGTGTGGTGTGGCAGTGTAAGGTGTGGCAGTGTGTTGTGTGGCAGTATGAGGTGTGGCAGTGTGTGGTGTGACCGTGAGGTGTGGCAATGGGTAGTGTGGCAGTGTGTGGTGTGGCAGTGTGAGGTGTGGCTGTGTGTGGTGTGACCGTGAGGTGTGGTAATGGGTGGTGTGGCAGTGTGAGGTGTGGCAGTGTGTGGTGTGACTGTGAGGTGTGGCAGTGTGTGGTGTGGCAGTGTGAGGTGTGGCAATGGGTGGTGTGGCAGTGTGTGGTGTGGCAGTGTGAGGTGTGGCAATGGGTGGTGTGGCAGTGTGTGGTGTGACTGAGGTGTGGCAATGGGTGGTGTGGCACTGCGAGGTGTGGCAATGGATGGTGTGGCAGTGTGAGGTGTGGCAATGGGTGGTGTGGCAGTGTGAGGTGTGGCAATGGGTGGTGTGGCAGTGTGTGGTGTGACTGCGAGGTGTGGCAATGGGTGGTGTGGCAGTGTGAGGTATGAAATGTGTGTGAGGTATGATAATGTTTTTAATGGCACAGTGACTTCTATAACGCTATGTAAACTTCACACATAGACACACACACACACACACACACACACACATACACACACACCTAACCCCCTGCACACACACACACACACACACACACACACACACACACACACACACACACACACACACACACACACACACACACACACACACACACACACACACACACACACACACAGTCCCCCCACAACCCTTACTACATTAACCTAAACACACACAAAACAACCCCTCCCGTCTGCCAACATTAACAAAATCTTTATCGACACTTACAAAAACAAGAGGCTTTGGCAAGGCACAGGAAACCCGATCCCAGCAGTCATTTTAATGCTGACGTATAAATAAATAACAGGATATCTAGTCAAAGACGTCACATATCAAATTTGGAGCAAATTGGGTGAGAAGTGACGATTTTATGTCCATTTGAAATTTTAGGCCAGACCCACCTGACATTGACCCAACTACTGTTAACTATGGAGTGCCCTCCCTGATGTAATGAGGTATGTTATAGGATGCAGATTTGAAAGATGCACATTTAGGTTTTGGTTTCATGTCGATATGACAAATTTGACAGGAGTTATGGCGAAAAAAAAAACTTTTTTTTTTTCACTTTTTCTGGGCCTACAGCTTCGGCCTAGGCCCAAAATTTCATCAAGTGATCAAGTCATTGCCCATCGTCACTGTAATTTTAGCCAAAATCGTACTAGTAGTTTTCAGGTACAGTTGTTAACAGGCAGACAGACAGACAGACAAACAAACAGAGCGAGTGAAAAAAATACCCGTCCCGAGCCCCTCCGGGTCGGGGGCGGGTAATTAAAAAATAAAAACACAGTTGCCCTAGCCCACAAATTAACGTTAATCCAATCAGTCCAGCCCTGCAGACTATCACCCGCTAAACGGATCAGGGGTATGAGTATGCAACGCAAACTACGGGCGTAATGACAACAAGGGAATGTGTGTACCTGGAAAGTAGGGACTACGTGTACCTGGCAATTAAGCCCAATGAACACCTGCCATCACCGTCCCACTACCTGCCACAGTGGAGGGTATACTTAGCGAGGGAGACCCAGCTCTCTTGCCCAAAAATAAATAATCAATGAGTTTAGTCCAATTTCGTCAGGGTGACGTTCTTTATGTGGTCAGGTCCGCCAACATGTATTAATTTCTGTGTGTGTGTGTGTGTGTGTGTGTGTGTGTGTGTGTGTGTGTGCCTGTAACCAAAATATCTCCTGAATGCCTGAATGGATTGCCACCAAGCTTGGCATATACATTGGGGATAGGGAAAGGAAGAAGTGATTTGTTTTTTGCAAAGGTAAATCAAGGGCCAAGGTAATTAATTAAGGTCAAAAATTAGGGGACGGTGTCACTGTGGTCTGTGCATTTTTTAATAAATATTTTTTATTCCTGTTTCTTCTGGACAATTTCATTCAACTTAGGAAAGAGTTCTAGTATTGAAAGGAATCATGAAGGCTGTAGGTAACCTCTCCAGTTCACAAGGTGTATTTTGGGGTAAATTAGATTGTTTGAAGACAGTAATAATAATAATGATGATGTTGATAATAATAATAATAATAATAATAATAATAATAATAATAACAAGTTACCTATTCTTATTATGTAGCCACAATCAGGAAGCTTCACTATATGGTACATAATGTATGTGGAATATAAACAAGATCTGAAAACCCTAAGGTAACTTCCTGTGTAACACTAAGATCTGAAGACAAAGGTGTCGAGGAACGCATGTGTATATTGTACGTTTGTCTCAATAACTGGCTAACTGTATGTTTAACTGTAACCATATTCCTTTCAGATCCCAAGAGGGACCACAATTATACTGTATATCTGGAAAGTTACAGCTTTAAAACTTTTGTGGTTTTCTCTATAACGTGTTGCAAAGAAAAAACTGAGCAGATTTGAATTCGGTACTTTCCACTAGGCTTAATGGCAAAATACTGAACCAGAATTATTCAGCATATATTTTTATCATAGGGTATTCAACCAACTGGCTGTATCTCAATTAGTTTCTGAGATATTTCAATTTCAAATATGCATTTTTGGAAGAAATATGAATATATCACCTTCAAAAATAGGCCAAGGTCATTTATATCTGGCACAAGGACATGGGTTACCCCAGGGTACCTTCATGTTTAATATCACCAAGATCGAAGAAAGAAAGTGCAAAGAAAAATAATACTGACTAAAACAAGAAGCTTCACCATTTACATGAAGAATCTTAGTAATAACAGTAGCAGTAGTAGTAGTATTAGCACTATTATTATTACCATCATCATTATTATTATTATTATTATTATTATTATTATTAGTAGTAGTAGTAGTAGTAGTAGTAGTAGTAGTAGTAATAGCAGCAGCAGCAGCAGCAGCAGTAGTAGTAGTAGCAGTAGTAGTTGTAGTAGTAGTAACAATAATATAGAAAATCATTCGGGAGCCGAATGCTAATCGTCCTCCAGAATATGCTGTTGGCCATGTTCGCAAGATACTCACAAACCATATGTGAACAAAATTCGCGAAACTATGTGGAATTCAGTCACCACGTTTAACAATAAGCCAGTCCATATTAAAGACTCTAGTTGACCTTTGGCAGCTATTTTGGTGACCTTGACCTTGACCGTGAGGGCCCATTTTTCATCATGTCCAAGATTTTGGCCATATCTTGATACCCTGAAGGTTTCATGTTGATAGCTCAAGCCGTTCATGAGATATAAAGGAGCTAAAGGCGGGTGATAAAAATTAGTAGCCCTTTGCTATCCATTTTGATGACCCTGACCTTGACCCCGAGTGTCTATTTTCGAAGTCGTCCAAGATTTGGGCCATATCTTGATGCCCTGAGGGTTTCATGTTGATAGCTCTAGCCGTTCATTAGATATAA
>NC_137069.1:23323882-23329349 GCF_032717465.1 Coenobita brevimanus
CCTTCCCCCGCCATTTCACTTCCCTGCTCCCAACTCACACCCCTCTCTCATACGAGTATACCTCTCCATTCCATCCCTCCAGCTCATCCTTGGCCTCCCCCTCCCTCTCCCCCCCCCACTCCACCTCACATACACTCTCCTTGTCTGAGGGAAAGCAATATAATCTTAAATATTTCTCAAATCTCTTGGTACCTCAAGACTCAAGTATCACATAACATATTAAAAACCACTTCCATAGTCCACACATCATCTATAATTATAAATGTGCCATGCATTGGAATTCTACTCACTTGGTTAAACTAAATGGGTAAGCCATTGAAATATGTTAAATTACTTAGACTTGTCTGCTATTTTTGACTGTTCTAAGAAAAAAAATATTTTAGAATATATATATATATATATATATATATATATATATATATATATATATATATATATATATATATATATATATATATATATATATATATATATATATATATATATATATATATACACACACACACACACACACGTGATTTCTACTTTGATCACAGGTAATAAAAGTTCTAGGACTCATTCGACCTGATCGTTTTCCTACTTTGGACAGATATTGCTTAAGATCATCATAGTTCTGATTAATTTAACTAGGACACACTGATAATGTTGAACTCTGACAAATAAATGTAGTTTCATTCATACTGATACTCTATAACCGCTATATCAACTAAAATGAAAAAAAAAAAATTCTAGTTACATCAATATGCTCTCAGGAATGTTGCATGCCATGACAGTACTGTATATTCATAAAAGAGATTCAGTCTTCTTGCTCTTCTCTTTGAAAACCGATCCAAAATT
Organism: Coenobita brevimanus; assembly: GCF_032717465.1. Classification (NCBI taxonomy): domain Eukaryota; kingdom Metazoa; phylum Arthropoda; class Malacostraca; order Decapoda; family Coenobitidae; genus Coenobita; species Coenobita brevimanus. The sequence goes on from NC_137069.1 coordinate 23,324,720, forward strand.
ATGTCTGCAGACTGACTCACCACGTCTCTCTCTCTCTCTCTCTCTCTCTCTCAAGTGATTTATTTATTTGTTTATTTACTTATTTATTTTTAAAGATTTATGATTTTTTTTGCCCCATACGATTTCAAGATCCTCAAGGGGGGGGCGGCCGCCTCATCCGCCCCCCCCCTTCACTACGCCCCTGTATCTTTCCTGTTTATATACTATATATATAAGTAAATCTCTCTCTCTCTCTCTCTCTCTCTCTCTCTCTCTCTCTCTCTCTCTCTCAATCATCCAGTCCTTTACTGCAATACACTGACAAAAACAGCAAAGGAGTGAGAGACCGTAAGGAGATGGCAACCTAGTCTATTGATGAGGAAGTAGGAAGTAAATTAACCCTAGTACTGGGCGTCTAGCAAACTTATCTTTCTACTCTATCACCCAGTCCTTTTATGCAATACGCTAATATAAATAGACAGACTGCATAGAGTTGGAGGCCCTAGGGATGCGGCAACAGAGAAGTGAAAATAGAGATGAATTCGTTCTAGTCTGGGCATCTACCGGTACTGTTGCAATATTATCTCTACTGTTGCAATATTATCTATCTCTTCTATCTATCTATCACCTAGTCCTTTGCTGCAATACACAAATAGTGTAACGGCAGGATTTTTCAATCCCACCACTATGACACCAGTGTAACGACGGGTTTTGTAACCTTTCCCCGTTTGTTATTGTTCCATCAGTGTAATGTTAGGATTTATAATCTTACCGGTTGTTGGTACTGGTCAACTTACCCATTGATAATACAGATGGTACTCGACTTAGTCTCCCCTCCTTGGTTAATAGAAAATTCCCTTCAATAAAACAAAAGGGGGAGGGGGTGGTGTTTTTACTTGGTATGGTAAAGGATAATTGTTCAAGATAGTTTTGGTAGCGTTTGTAGTTTTTGGCCGAGTCGAGATTAAGTCAGTACCACGTGTGGTCGTCGTTCCCTTAGTGAAGGAAACTTGAATTGGAAGGGGTTACTGAGTTAGGCATGAGAGGACATAATTCCCTTGATTGGGTATAACACAAAAAAAATGGCATATACTTTACTCTACTTTAATAATTCTATACTGGTTTTCACAAGAAATTTTTAATTACATGACCTTTAGTCATATGAAAGAGGGTTTTACATTAAAACCATGGTTTGGGTGATCATTCCTATAACATTGTCACCAGGCGAAACAATTTGGTACATACAAGTGATTTCTGAGGTCATCGTACCTTACTTTTTTTTGTCAGATATTCTTGGGCTCGACAATAGCCTCAAGACAGGGACCTTTTTACGAGCTTGGGTTGTCTTTTCGGGCTGGCATAGCCTCGAACCAATAGAAATAATCACTCGTGTTCTATTTCGTCCGTATAGTATACTCTAATCATGCAATTCTCTATAATTCACAAACACTATCAATTCATAATTATTAATAGTTCTTAATCATCATTAATACATAATCACCAAAAATGCATAATCACTCGGGCTTGAGTAGCCTCGAGGAACAACTCAAAATCGCATAATCACCAAGAATACATAATCACTCGAGCTTGTTTAGCCTCGAGGAACAACTCAAAAATCACATTATTCCTCACAACCACTAAGTTCCCTTCCACGCTCCTAATTTTCTAACATATTAATATAAGAGAAAGAAAACAGTTAATGGATTTGAATTTCGCCTTTCCGTTACAAGATCACATCACTTTTCAAATGTCTATTCCTTATCTACAAAAAAAAAAAAAAGTTCACTTGATAGATCAGTGATACCATTTCAACGACATTTGGTTTATAAAATAATTCATGGGTAGTGTAATGTGTGTATGTAAGAGTCTATGGACAATACCACGGGAAGGCCTCGTGCTCACTCTGACGTCGCCGGTGTCTGGGGACTGAACCAACGTCCATTACACACGATGTCTGGGCAACGAATCTACGTTAAGCTTTTAACAATATTACTTCATATGGTTCAAGCCAAGTAAGGATTAAACAAGAAAAAGGGGGGGGGGGAAGGAGGAATGTGGACAGCTCACCTGAACCAACGTCCATTACACACGATGTCTGAGCAGCGAGTGGGCTCCCCGGGTACGCCAGAGACGCCACTGCTAGATCAAATGAGTTGGTGTTTTTGGAATATGGTGGGTTTCAATTCTCTTCACAATTTATTTAGCAGTGTACACATGACGCCAGGACTTTTGATTGAATTGGGGAAAATTTGGGATTCAATCCTTACTTAATTTAGATACTGAATTTACCACTATCCTGCCTTGAATTTTGGGGCAGCTTATGCCATCTAGTGACGGCTAAGGCAAGCGGAACTATTAAATCCTCACAAATGACATTATTTAGGCCTTTTTGACTGTTAATCTTACATATTTGGGTTCGAGCAGCTTCATTAGTAAGCATTTCACAACTAGGATACGGAAAGAATTGTATACCCATCATTACCCTGTTTAAGGTTTAAACTTGGCGCCCAACAACGACGCACAAACAAGGAGAAAAGCTGCGCGCATCTGTTATTCATTACTCGACCAGACGGAGGAATTCCCATAGCTCAACATCCACAATTACATCACCAAATGCATAGATACAGAGATGCATACATATAAAAATAAAGTTAACCCTACATCAATTATTAACATATGAATTACTACTTAGGACAGAAATTTATAGACTAGTATTCAGATTACACCCTATCTAACTTAAAAATTACAGTACCTCTAAACACATACATGAATACTAAATTTGTGGCACTACAATAGAAACAGACAGTCAAAACGGAGAAGCCTCCCGTCCCAGGCAGATGCCAACAGAGAAGAGAAAAGAGAAAGTGGAAAGTGAATCAACTTTGGTACTGGACGTCTAGCAATTTATCTATCTCTTCTGTCATCCTGTCCTTTACTGCAACCCACTGATAAAAACAGGAAGTCGGCAACGGAGAAGAAGCTCCTAGAGACATGCCAAACCGAGTCCAGAGAAGAGGAAGCAGGGAGTGAATTAACTTTGGCACTGGATATCTAGCAAAATATATATCCATTCCATCACCTAGTCATTTCCTACAACTCACTGATAAAAATAGAGTGTTGGCAACGGAGAAGAAAACCCAAGAGACACGCCAAACTGAGCCCAGGAAAGAGGATGTAGGGGAAATTCTTTTAAAAGCCCGCACATAAAATTTTTGTTGTCGCCCATTTCTCTCCTTTCGCCTGGGAAAGCGAGTAAGAAGCGAGGGAAGGGTCGGGCAGTCTTTATTTTCAACACAGTAATGGATCTGGTAATGGAGGAGATTGGCGGTGTTTTGGGGCGTTTGTTAGAGCTGGATAAAGATAGCTAACTCAGTTCTAAGCTCACCTAACTTCTTTTATATTTAGTTGATGACCAAGTGTAGCCAGACAGGAGGGCTTGGAAAAGATAACTAACTCCTTTCTAACCTCATCTAACTTCTGTATTTAGTTGAGGGCCAGGTGCTGTTAGTTAGACTGGAGGGTTAATTTAACATTTGTGCATGTGTTCTAAAACGACAAAGACTGGTAACTATTTTCAACTAACAAGACAACTACTGTAACTTTTTTCTATCTGGCAAAGATAGCAAACTCTTTAAATGGTCCCTACCTTTCTCTAATTGGTTTGTGAGTCATATTCTCGGTTATGTTAAAGATTCAAACCATACCCATATTAAAACCAGACAAACAGCATACGAGAAACTGTCAGTGTGTATTATGCAAAATAAATCGCTCAGGAAACGGCGCTGAGACTCCCATGCCAGATTACGGCCCCAGAAGCTGAAATATCTACAGACAGTCTCCATCTTTTCTCCATTGGGCTTAAATCTACTTTCAGGGGAACAAAAGAAATCCAAATTACGAAGGGAATTAGTTTTGTGAGGAGACAGCTGGCGGTAATATCGGGATTAAGGAATAAAGTCTCTCCCTCTCTCTCTCTCTCTCTCACTCTCTCTCTCTCTCTCTCTCTCTGTCTCTCTTGGTTTTCCTGGGATTAAATACTGTCACTCTAAGGTAAAGATTATGATGATGATGATGATGATGATGATGATGATGTTAATTCTAAATCTGTACCTTCTTTTCTCTTATTTCCAAATGCTTCCCATCCCTTAATATGATGACAATGACGGTGATGATGATAACGATAAATATAATGGTGATGCTGATGATAACAACGATAATAACACACACACACACACACACACACACACACACACACACACACACACACAAACACACACACACGTCCTTTCCGTGAAGACCTATCGTTCGTTTGCGAAACCCCCAGAGAGAGAGAGAGAGAGAGAGAGAGAGAGAGAGAATCTGCATATACCGAGAAATGATCCGATGTTGTGAATGTGGTGGATGTGGTGAATATACAATCACGTGAGAGAGAGTAAAGGCACAGGAATGAATATGCAAACTGTGTGTGTGTGTGTGTGTGTGTGTGTGTGTGTGTGTGTGTGTTCTGGTGCCAATATTGTTTCCCATGACTAGTTGTAGTTTCACACCATTAATGCATATTACATATAAAGTTGTTTATTCATAATTAACAATATGCAACGTAGTATGAAAGATAAACCAACAAACGCCATTTCACTGTAAAGTGTGGCTT
>NC_137069.1:23329449-23344449 GCF_032717465.1 Coenobita brevimanus
CACCTCCCCACAAAGAAAAAGAAATTTACAAAGGAAATTTCTTATTACTCTAAAACAATCTGTCTAAAGTCTAGATAAGCAATCTGCAATAACATTTTCTTTCCCCTTGACATGTTGTATGTCTAATGAATACTCCGGAAGAAGTAGACTCCATCTTGTCAATCTTTGATTTTTATCTTTAAACTTACTAAGGAATTTCAGTGGGTTATGATCGGTATAAATGACTATGGGGTCAAAACCAGAACACAAATAAAATGAAAAATGCTGTAAACCCAAAATCAAGGCCAAAAGCTCTTTCTCAATAGTTGAGTAGTTCTTTTGAGGTGGAGTGAACTTCTTACTGTAGTAAGATACAGGGTGTTCTAATACCCTGATCATCCTCTTGCAGCAAAACAGCCCCAGCTCCTGTATCACTTGCATCAACAGCCATCTTAAAAGGCTTAGCAAAACTTGGAGTAGCGAGCACTGGCTGACTTAATAGAATAGCTTTAAGTTTGTTGAAAGAGGATTCACAGTTATCGGTCCAGACAAATTTAACTCCCTTTTTCAGTAGGTCTGTAAGTGGTGATACAAGAATAGAAAAGTTAAGAACAAATCTCCGGTAATAACCTACCATTCCCAAAAATCTTTGTAGCTCTTTCCTACTTTTAGGTCTGGGAAGATCACTTATAACCTGAACCTTAGCTCCTGGTGGTGCAACATGTCCATCACCAATTACATACCCAAGGTACTGAACTTTAGCTTGACCAAACTCACACTTTCATAAATTAGCTACAAGATTAGCCTGAACTAAACGGTCAAGAAATTTACTGACATGGCATAGGTGATCTTTCCAGTTGTCACTGAAGATTAATACATCATCAATATAAACAACACACCCTGCCAAACCCTCTGTTACAACATTCATGAGCTTCTGAAATGTGGCTGGTGCATTCTTCATACCATATGGCATTACCGAACATGCAAAAGTCTTTCCTAGTGTTACAAAACATGAGATCTCCCTAGCACGTTCAGTCATAGGTACTTGCCAGTATCCCTTTAACAAATCAAACTTACTTATGTACCTAGCCTTTCCGATCTTGTCTATGCAATCTTCCACACGAGGGAGAGGGTAAGTGTCTGTTTTGGTTATCTGATTAACACGTCTGTAGTCGATGCAAAGCCGCTGTGACCCACCTGGCTTAGGGACTAGAGTGACAGGAGAACTCCACTCGTTCTGACAGGGCTCAATCATCTTGTGGTCCAACAGGTAGCCAAGCTCCTTCTGGATGAGAGGAACTTTCACTGGGTTCACACGGTAAGGAGGCAATTTAATTGGCTTTGCGTCTCCAACATCGACATCATGCATCAACACAGTGGTTCTTCCTGGAGTAGCACGGAACACTTGCAGGTACTCCTGCAGTAATGCCGAAAACTCCTGCCTTTCCTTGGGAGGTAGATGAGAAAGCTTAGTCTGGAGATCATTCATGATATCAGGATTCTTCCCCAAACTATCACTCAGGCACATACTGCATGGGAGAGCTTCACTTGCAGACTCGGGTGGAACAGCTACAGTGCAGACTGGATTATTTTCGTCCCGCCTGTGATATAACTTTAGCATGTTGATGTGACATAGTTGCTTGCTCTTTCTACGATCTGGTGTGGCGATGACATAGTTGACATCACTGAGTTTCTTCTCCACGAAATAAGGACCACTAAACTTGGCTTGAAGAGGTTGCCCATGCACCGGTAGCAGAATCAAAACCTGATCTCCTGGCTGAAAGTGGCGTAACCTGGACTTCTTATCATACCAAGTCTTCATCTTCTCCTGAGCAGCTCCTAAATTCTCTCTCACCAGCTGTAAAGCAGTGGACAGCCGTTCTTTGAACTTCATCACATACTCCAGCAGGTTCATGTCATCTTCCTCCGACAGCCAGCATTCCTTGAGTAGCTTAAGGGGTCCTCTTACTTCATGGCCAAACAGTAGTTCAAAGGTGAGAAGCCCAGTGATTCATTTGGAGATTCTCTCTTGGCAAACACAACGAATGGAAGACCTTTATCCCAGTCTTTCTGATGTTCCAAACAGTATTTCTTGAACATCGATTTGAGTGTTTGATCATATCTCTTCAACGCTCCTTGGGTCTGGGGATGGTAAGCTGAAAACGTGATCTGGGTGATGCCCAGCTCTTTCAGAGACTGCTTCAAAACATTTGCCATGAAATTACTTCCCCGGTCTGACTGTACCTCCTTGGGCAGACCAAACTTGGTGAAGAACCCTAGCATTTCCTTAACCACGTTCTTTGCTGAGATATTTCTAAGTGGAATGGCTTCAGGATAACGAGTAGCCATATCAATCAGGGTCAACACATAAGAAAATCCTGAAGAAGTCTTAGGAAGAGGGCCCACAATATCCACCAACACACGGGTGAATGGCGCCTCAAAAGGAGGAATGGGAACTAGAGGTGCAACCTTTTCGGTATGATTACACTTCCCCACAACTTGACAGGTGTGACAAGACTTACAATACCAGGAAACATCCCTGAAGATACCTGGCCAGTAGAAGTGTTTCAAAATGCGTGCCACAGTCTTCCTGACTCCAAGGTGTCCTGCCAAACTGGAATCATGAGCCACTCTAATGATATCCTGCCTACAAACACGAGGGATGACAACTTGATGTACAACCTTCCATTCACAGTCGGCTGATACTGTTGGGGGTCTCCACTTCCTCATAAGTACTCCTGACTTTATATAATAACAAGTAGAAGCACCGGCTGACTCTTCCTCACTGCAAGCAGAGTTAGCTAGACCTTTCAACTCAGGGTCAGCAACCTGCAACTCAACCAACTCTTGACGAGACAAATTATCAACACTACGGGGTACTGCCTCATCTGGTGAGTGGTCCAAATTAGCAAGAAAAGTGTCAGCTAGGATAACATCATCATCATCATTATCCTCTAAATCACCAGTAACTTTAGACTTAGCCCTAGTGACAGCACATGCAGGGAACACATCAGGGACATCACAATCCTGGGACGCAGCCACTGGCTCACTAGACAACTGAGGAGCTGGACACACTTGACTTCCACCAATATCATTTCCAAGTAAGAAAGTTACACCTGACATTGGGAGTGTCTCAACCAACCCAACAATAACGGAACCATTAAAAAACCAGACTCTAAATTCACTCTGCACAGAGGGACAGAGAAGTAATTATTCCCTACACCTTGTAAGATTACAGTTTCATCAAAGGAATTAACATTAGAGCCTAGAACACTGGTCAGCATAAGGGATTGGCAAGCACCTGTATCACGATATATCTGAACTGATTTCCTGTCATTACTGTCCAGAGGACTGACAAAACCATCAGACAGGAAATTAGCACATGAACTCTTGAGAGTGTCACCCACGTTACTGCTCAAAAGAGGAGCTCCATCATGAGAATTTAAGTTACCCCTCAAAGCAGGTTCAGTTAACTCAGTTAAAGAATTCTGGGAACTCTCAAGGGTGGACACTAGACCAATTGACTGAATATTTAAAGACTCCTTTTTGTTCACATCACGCTGTCTCCTGAAACATTTCTCCGTAGTATGACCAAGCTTACTACAATAAGTACATTTACTTTTCTGAAATCTAGAGGTGAAGCTGGTATTTACTTCCTGAGAAACATCATCTTTATTCTCTTTCCTGTTACCTGTACTCTGAGTAGAGGCAACGTACTTACTCTCAGCTTTCCCTTTTCCTCTAGAATATCTCTTGTGAGTGAGAACATATTCATCAGCTAAAACTGCAGCATCAGACAAATTATCTATTCTTCTCTCATCAAGATATAGGCTTACATCTTTATAAATACACCTCTTGAAGTCCTCCAGCAAAATCATCTGCTTAAATTTACCAAAATCAGAATCCACATTCTTAGAAATTAACCACTGCTCTAACAGATCTTCTTTGATTTTTGCATACTCAACATGGGATTGCTTATCTTGCTTGTAAGTTGTCCTAAATTTTACTCTATAGGCTTCAGGAACAAGCTCATAGGCCTTAAGAATCAAGCTCTTAACTACATCATAATTATCAGATTGATCCTGAGGCAAAGATGCATAAGTTACTTGAGCTTTACCGGTGAGAACAGTTTGAAGGAGTACTGGCCAATACTTTTTGGGCCAATTAAAACCTGTAGCTACCCTCTCAAACAACTGAAAATACTTTGTTAAATCAGATTCATTAAAAGGAGGGACAAGTTTAACATTTTTAGCCACATCAAAATCATCAGAGCAAGATGATCCAGTTCCACCTTGTTTCATGCGATACTCATGGTCTGCCTGAATCCTGGCAAGTTCAATTTGTGCCTGAGCCTGTACCTGTGCCTCTTGAATACGAGCATTTGCCTGAAATTCAGCCTCTTTAACACAAGCCTCCTTAGCCTGAGACTCAGCCTCCTTAGCACGTGCTTGAAATTCAGCTTCCTTCACACGAGACTCCGCCTCCTTAGCACGAGCCTCCTGCAGGGCTAGCTGTAACTTAGCTAATTCAATCTGCGTTTGCTCATTTGGAGGAGTTACATTAAACAAGCTCTTATTAATCATGCCAACAATTTGATCTTTAGAATGATGAGAGTGAACTGCAATTCCCAATTGTTGAGCAACAAGCTTAAGTTCATTCTTTGTTCTGTTTTCTACATCACACACTGTTTGCACATTTGACAAAAAATCTTTGGCTTCATCAAGTGTAGTAATAGTAGACATCATGAATAAGTAACAGTCACTAAATATCAAGCAATATCCTTATGATAATATCCTGAATATCCTGATGAGAGGTCGCCAAATTTATGTTACGGAACAGAGAAAGATAATGTACACTTTAAGTGAGAATACTAAAAATCACTACTGTCCCGTAAAGTTCCAGGTTCAAAACAAAGAGTTAGATAAAATTACAAGTTAAAGTTTAATGCACAAACTAACAACAAAACATTCAGGACTCATAAGGATAATGTAATGGCAAAAAACAGGTTAAATATATGGTTAACTGCAATAGCCTCTATTAACACGAAATTAGCATGAGTAAATTTACCTAAGTCAGCCCTGATAAAATGAAAAATACACTGGGTAATGCTCAGTTAATGCAAGATAAATTATTACAGATAAAAACTATTATTAATGATGACTGACGTAAAGAACCTTTACATAAATTACAAAAAAAACTCACTAGGCCCACAAATCAACACCTTATGCTACTTACAGTACAAGAGGAAAAAAAATGCAATAACAGTTATACTCAAATTACACAGCTGCTAGATGGTCTGAGACTTCCATAGCACTCACAATAATAATAACGGTACAGGGAGGACAGAGATGTGAACAAAATGAGGAGTAGATCTTAAGTGGCAATAATGCAGAGACTGAGCTCATTATATAGGGGCCGGCAGAGCTTGATACAACTTGTAAGAAGGACAGCGCCAAGAAATGAAGCCATGGGGACAAAGAGCTGACAATCCCAGCCTTCTGAACGACAGAAAGGACGACTTACTCTACTATAACGGTAGAAGGGGGGGACTGAGGCAGAACACGCTCGTGATCAAACATGCAGCATACTGTGCGTTAAAATTACACAAAGAGATGATGAAATCATAGGATATGTAACAATATATATATAGGTAAAAACCTTTCTCCCCTAAACAAATTATTCTCTTAACCTGAATAAAATGGCGCAGAAGAAAGAAGACTAAGAAATAAATTTAAAAATTGAAGAAAAATTTCGTTCATTCTGTCCCCTGTTTTGATGCATAATTTTTTGAGGGAGTTTCATTAAAAGTTTCACCAGGGAGCTCCTTCTTCAAGAAACTGGGGATACGCTTTGAGGGAAATCATCATCATCATCATCATCATCATTACCACCCGTTTATTATTGTCATCTATGGTGCTGCTGTTGTTATTGTTCCTGTTACTGCTACTAGTACTAGTACTACTACTACTACTACTACTATTATTATTATTATCTCTCTCTCTCTCTCTCTCTCTCTCTCTCTCTCTCTCTCTCTCTCTAGTATACACATTTTAAATCATGTGCTTCCTCTGAGTATTCCATACATCAATGTTCGGTAATCATACTTATCATAGTATTCACGCAGGGACGCTTGTTAATATCAATAATCTCTATGCCGTCATTTAGGAACACTGATGATAATGGACAGGCAGACAGACAGACAGACAAATCGTAGACAGGCAGACAGACAGACAGACAAATCGCAGACAGGCAGACAGACAGACAGACAAATCGTAGAATTTATAAGGGCTCTAATATGCTTACATGTGTCTGCCTTGGTCACCTAAAGGCGGCTCTGCACGCTGCTCAAGCTCCGGCAGCCTCCCACTTCAGTCCCTTATCTCTGAGGTCACACTCCATGACTTCGTCCCAGGTCTTTTTCAGTCTGCCTCCTGCAGCTCTACCCCCAACTTTCACACTTCGCATCTCCAGCATCTAATTGCCATCCTCCATCCTCGCCACATGCCCAAACCATCTCAATATATCCTTTCTCATCACAGCACCAAAATCACTCCCTTCCTATCCTTCTTCTCAACTCTTCAATCGTAAGCCTAGCCCACCCAGCCCAGACCTCGCATTCAAGGACGCGCTACACGTTCGTCTGTTCATTGTCATTTCTGTAAGTTTGAACCTACGAATATCCTCTTACTTTACTGCCAAGATCTCACTACCATCAACATTACACTACATGCCGCAAAGGCTACAAAGAATTATTAGCATGGAGGGAGAGCCCTCTCAGTATCAGGAGGGGCAACAACTCCCTGATGCTGGCCTCACAGCTAGCTCCAACCCCTCCTCCAGCACATAATATGCCCCCCAAATATCAAAACTTCCACGCACTCACGAGACTCATCAGCGAGACCAGTTCCTTCACGCCTGACAATCTCTACATGCTCTCCCTGACATAGTGAACGCACGAAATCAGTATTATCTCGCAGCCTACCTTTAGTACCACATCTTTTATGTATCCACTTTAAACAAATTATGTAGAAGATGGAGCTACTTCCCACACCGTTGTGGCAAACTGCACATGGCCACTCTCCCTGTGCCACCAGCCCTAGATATCATAACTTTTTTTTATCTACATTTACTTTCAAACCCTTATGCCCCATTGCGCCTCCCCACTTTCTGAAATCCTTCCTCTGTCTCCCTTTCATTCTCTGCAATCAACACCAAGCCATCAGCATACAACTCCCACGGGAGTCTATTTCTGAACTCACGTGAGAAAGCTTCAAGTACCATGACACAAAGAAATTATTTTCCCGTACTTATGAATATGAAATCCCCATTTTCACTCTGTTCTCAGTGTTCTTATATATGTGTAATAAACTGGTCATAGAGAATATTTATCTGCTTTTAAAGGTCACCCCAACATGATTTTTTTTTTTTCTGTAAATCAGTGAAATGACCTGCCATTATGGAGGTTAGTGCGCTGGTGTTTGTTTGGTTCGTGCGCTAGTGTGTGTGTGTGGTTCATGCGTTGGTGTGTGTTTGGTTTTTGCGCTAGTGTGTGTGGTTCGTGCGCTGGTGTGTTTGGTTCGTGCACTGGTGTGTGTTTGATTCGTGCTCAGGTGTGTGTTTGGTTTATGTGCTAGTATGTGTTTAGTTTGTGCGCTGGTGTGTGTTTGGATCGTGCGCTGGTGGTTCGTGCGCTGGAGTGAGTTTTGTTCGTGCGCTGGAGTGTGTTTGGTTCGTGCGCTAGTGTGTGATTGGTTCGTGCACTGGTGTTTGTGTGGTATGTGCGCTGGTGTGTTGCGTGGTTTGTGCGCTGGTGTGTGTTTGGTTCATGTACTGGTGTGTATTTGGTTCGTACGCTGGTGTGTGTTTGGTTGGTGCGCTGGTGTGTGTTTGGTTCTTCCTGAGAAGTGTTTGAGACAGTGACAGCAAAAGAGTAAAATTTATTTATCTACCTTTTTATCTATCAGTTGATCTATTTATTGACTGAAATTAAACCACAGAGCAATGACTATGGAAATCGCCTTTAATTTTCAGTATAGGAGACCAACGATTATTTTTCCCGTTAAGTTTATATTTTCTTATGCTTTCCTTGGAGATACGTACAGTCGCAGGCAAGAATATAGTTCCAATTTTCAGCCGAACATTTATGAAACTCTTTCTTACTATTCTGAGATCTATACTGGGTTACGAAGAATGCCCTACTTGGTTTCAGGAGTCATTGCACACCGTCTCGTTTTCTATCGTCGTGGGGTGTATCGTTATTTAGGCTATATCCGTGCGTGTACCTAATTGTATTTACATTGTGATTTTTTCTCTTATACTTACAGCTTTCGTAGTACAGCAGAAGAGGAACTCGGCTTACCTGAAAAAATATAAATATGTAATTATTAACATGAATTGTTATTAGATTTATTTACATTTATGGCGATAATAATAGTAGTAATAATAATAAAAATAATAATAATAATAATAATAATAATAATAATAATAATAAACTGCACTCTCAACCAGAAAATAAGGGCTTCTCAAAACCTCCACTTTGAGCCATTATTATTATTATTATTATTATTATTATTATTATTATTAATCATGCAAATAAGGGATGTTGATATCTTCTGTCCACTCACTGTCAGTGCATACTTGAAGTCACTATTATAATTATTATTATTGTTGTTATTATTATTGTTAATATTATTATTATTATTATTATTATTATTATTATTATAATTATTATAATTATTACTATTATTATTCTTATTTTTTTTATTATTATTATTCTAATTATTATAATTATTATTATTATTATTTTTATGATGATGATGATGATGACGATGATGATGATGATTATTATTATCATCACTGCTACTACTACTACTACAACTACTGCTACTACTACTACTACTACTACTACTACTACCATTTTGTACACATATACCAACATATAATACTTTACTAAGACACGGCACCTCGTTGTAATAACATTTAATATTAATGTAGGCTTTTAGCCATATTAACATTATTTTTACAAGTCATTAATTTTACGTCCCGAAACTCCATTTTCTGTATTCTTTTTTTTTTGACCTAGATATTTCGAAAATTTGAGAGTGTGTACAGGATTTTTATTAGTAATAGCAACGATAATTAACCCGCCCCGTCCCGTCAACGTATGGGTACGTTGCAACATTTTGCATTTGCCAGTCCCAGCGATGTACTGGTACGTCGTGCAATTGCAAGGTCCCTAATTTGCACAAATTTCAATTTTTGCGCATGATTTTTTGTATGTATACACGGGACACCTTCCTCTATTCCTCTACAAGATGCCAAGCAGGGACAATGCCTTACACCGCATAACCTCCCCCCTCCCCCCCTCACGCCATTGTCTCGGCAATTCACCTGTTACCAGTGACCTGGCCAGTAAAGATATTCAGGACCAGATTGATTCCCCAATCGATGATAATGTGGAGGACAAAGTTTACATAGCATTAGAAGAAGAAACAGTCAGAAATAATGATCAGGTAATGTGGTCAGGTATGGTGATTAGTTAGTGAGTGAAACAATGCTTATAATGCCTATATTACTGCTTGAAAACCAATATACTCTCATACTAATATAAATTCGTACCAAGTAAATAAATAAATACCGTTTATGAGTTGTGTGAAATAGTTACCCTCCCATAGAACTCGTTTTCTTTGGTGCCAGCATGTTAGAAAACCCAGTCAGGTAAGGAGGAACTCCTACCTGGATCGAGTATTTTAAACCTCAGGTGAGCGATTTCTCTACGAATTTTCGATGTTTCTCACCAAAAGCGGAGGTTTTAGCCAAAAAAAAAAAAATCGAAAATACCTCGGGATTGGAGGATGTTGGAGGTGCGGAAAACCTCGGGACGTGACAGGTTAAGCAGAAGTGCATTTGTGTAATTGGGTTCATTAATACTGTATATGTATGCATGCATGTATGTAGATATGTAGGTAAGTATGTATGTGTATATGTATGCATGTCCATCATATGTCTACCTATGTATCTAGCTACCTGCTTTTGCTTTTATCTATTTATCCACGAGTATCTTTCTATCTATCCAATCATCTATCCATTTATCTGTCCATTCGTCCATCCATCCATCCATAAAGGAGTACGAAGAATGCAAACAGCAAAGACTTTTTGGCCCTTTTTTGGCTGTTTGGTATAGGGAAGAGTATAACTAACAAAACCACCACATCAATGAAAGACAAGGATAGAGAAGCATGAAGGGTCCGTTCATCCATCCATCCATCCATTTCTCTATCTATTTATCTATCTATCTACTTATCTATCTACGTCTATCTATATTTTAAAATATACATCCCCCCATCAGTGATATATACTGTAAATACATATCCTATCCCACATCATCAGTCTTCACTAGCACACCTTATGGTCCTCATCATTATCATTCAGAGCAGTCTATTATCTCAACTTCCTAACCACCTCTTAATGACTCTCTCTCTCTCTCTCTCTCTCTTAATCCAGTCAGGGAATTTTGGCGTCCGTGTCACCATGTTGTCGACAAGTCAGGCTAGGTCAAGCCAGGGCTGCGTTTCAACAGGCCTTGGCGCCACAGAGCTGTCCTGGGTTACTGGGGGTAGCAGTGAAACTACCAAATACTTGGAGCTCAAATTCGCTTCTATTCTACAGTAGATATCCTTCTTTTAGATACAATAGTTGGAATAATACCATAGTAGTTATGTACGTTTGAGCATTACTAACAATATTAACAAATTACATGAATATTTGTCTGCAACATATAATTGTAAATGTATATTTCCTAAATACTTTGGAATTATTTAACCACTATGAAAGCCGTTTGGAAGAACCACAACAAATCCTGCCTTCGTCGCAGCTACTTCTTCCTGTGATTTCCCCCGATTTGAAGACGAAATGGACCCTGTAGTGCAAGACTGCAGTGGAACAAGATAACTTTGGAAGATACGAAGATTGTGCAGAGGTGAAGAGGTACTTCACGAAAGTATGATTTTCGCGGGAATGAAAACAAACCCTCAATATGTACTCTTTAGATCTGCATAGCCTTTACTTTCATTAAGCGAAAAATTATTACTTAACTGAAATGAAGAGGGTATTGTAACAAATCTTTTCATTTATGACGTGTTGGTACCCAAATGCGTTCACTCTCCCAAATTACACATAAGAACTATCCTGGTATTTAGAGTTCTGTTAGCCTTTACACAACAGCTGTCAGATGTCGCCAGAGAGACCCACCTCTCCAAATAGTTCCAACCGTGACGGAGGCCGCGACAACCTCCCCTTCACCCCCCACACTTTTGCTCTCGAAAGCGCCATCACGTTCCGTGGCGCTCCAGCTGTTGAAACGCAGCCCAGGTCAGACCAGGTCAGGCCATGCCAGGTAGGGTCAGGTCAAGCCAGGTCAAATCAAGTGAGGTCAGGTCACGTGCTGATTATGGCAACCTGTCTATTGGGCTGGGACGAGGTGAAATTAGGTCACAGTCCGAGTAAAGAAAAACAAAAAAACGAAAAAAGAACTTTGCTAACAAGCTTAATCCTTTCTGCCAGAGGACGATTCTTAGTTGGTGGGAAGGTGGTCTCTTGTCCTAATAAACGTGAGCTCAATTCCCGGCTGAGGCAGGGAACAGTTTAAGAATTTGAATTTCGTTAAAATAGGCTTTATTTTTCCGTCCTATGACCCACGGACTTTTATAAACACCCCCGCTAATACAAATATACCTGGCATGTATTCAATCTGGACGGTGGGTGTTAGCGCTGAAGTGGTGACATGTGGAGATGTGCGGTACGTTGGAGGACTGCTGGATCTTAGGGAACGGACTGTTAAGCTTATATACAGAGTGTGGCACATGAGAGAGAGAGAGAGAGAGAGAGAGAGAGAGAGAGAGAGAGAGAGAGAGAGAGAGAGAAAGAAATCCACGTCCTGAGTCGGATGGTAAAAAATCGAAAAAAAACAAAAGAAATCCATCTCGTACCGAAGTTTATTTATTTATTTATTTATTTTTTAACGCTACACCTAACCCCTCCACTTCCAATCGTCTTTCCTGAGCTGAATAAAACCGTCTGGATTTAGGGGAAAAAAAAAGTAATGTCCCTGGGGCTCTACAGATTATCCTTCTTTAGACAGAAGACGATTTTTTGTTGAGGCTTATGGAGCTTCAGACGGTTTTCCTCAGCTCAGGGAAGACGATTTTTTTCTGCAGAGGGTACCCTTAATACTAGGGGGGATCTTTCTGAGCTAAATTAAATCGACTGGTAATACCAGGGATAATATAGCCACCACGTCCTCTGGCTAGTAAGATTAAGGGACTGTCTCACCTGGAGGGGTTTAATTAAGCCCTCATTAAACCCACCCCTAACAAGCCAATTCTTCTTCAGCTGAAAAAACCGTCTAGTAGCCACACAGATAAAACTGTGAGGGTTAGATCAAGCCCCCCCCCATCTACACCTTCACTATCAGACTCCCTTTCAGCTGAATAAATCGTCTGTTGGCTCGGATTAAGTAACACGGCAGATTATTTACAAGACTACCCATCACCCAGCCGTCCAGTCATTAGCCTTTATTTTTTTGGCTATAATGCCGTCCCCTCTTCCTATTTTCTTACTACCCCCTTCCCTCTCTCACCCCTTTCACCCTTCCTCCTTTCCTTGCTCTCCCCCACCTATATTCTCCCTTTTCTCTCCCCTCTGTCACCTTCTATATATATATATTTTTTTCCTTTCTTAATGTCCTCTCTTACTTTTTCTTCCCTCCCCTCTCTCTTCCCATCCTGCTTTTTCTCTTTCCTCCCTTTCTTGTTCTCCCTCTTCTATTTCTTCTCTCCCTTCTCCCTCTTAACTCACCCTCTTTTTTCTCTCTTTCTCTCCCTTCTTCCTATTTTCTCCCTTCCCATCTGCCTCCTGCCCTATCCTCTCGCTTCCATACTCCTGTCTCTCCTTCTTCTCCTTCTCCTTCTTCCCCTTCTCCTTCACCTTCTTCTCCTTCTCCTCTTCTTTTTAACTACAAATGATAACCTAGGTAACAACGCTGAAATCGGACCTGAGTTTAGTTCCAGCGATCATCGAATTATACAGTTTAATATTACTACTGAAAAAGTGAATAAAAAAGAGAGCAAAGAAACAGTCCCAGACTATCGCAGAACGGATTTCGCCAGACTCTGAGCGCTGCTTACAACTTCAGTTTGGAATCAAACGACTGAAACCGATGACATAAACCAAAAAAGGGAAATTTTCAAATTTTTTTTTAATGAAACGGTAAAGTCATGTGTACCACTACGTATCAGGTGTCCAGCTATTAATAGTAAACGGAAGAGGCGGTCCAGTGAAATTAAAAGTAGCCTAATAGCCAAAAAACATGCTTACCATTAATATAAAACTACACAAAGTAATGATTACAAATTAGAGTGCGATAATCTAAGCCAGGGATCGAACAGAAATCAAACGAAGCAAGAGAGTACTGGAGATCCACATTGCTAATACGTTCAAACCAAATCCAGAAGAAGTTTACAGTTACATTAGAAAGAAAAAAAGGTTTTGACTAGCCTACATCAACAGGCCTTCTAGAAACGAACAAAGGCAAACACACAGAAAATGAGGTTGAAATGGAGAACATTCTTACCGAGTATTTTGTTTCTGTTTTTACAGCAGGAAACACTACCAAAAGCCTACTGTCTTCCATAATCCAAGCAAATAGCACCATCCTCAGTAACTACACTACTACACTATCAACAAATGCAATGTCCTTTCAGCTATGAATAGTACAGACATAAACAAAATCCCTGGCCTTGATAAAATATCACCGAGAATTCACAGAGAAGCAAAAAATGCGTTATGGCTGCCACTCTCTGTCTTATTCAATAAATCATTAAATACTGGGAAAGTCCCATGTCAATGGAAACCAGCAAACGTAACACCAATTCTCAAAAAAAGAAATAAGTCGCTCCCAGGAAATTAAAGACCAATCAGCTTAACATCAGTAGTGTGCAAATTAATGGAAATAATCATAAGAGATAAAGTAGTTAATTATCTAGAAGAAAATGATATAATCAAAGACTCGCAGCATGGATTCAGACATCGACGTTCATGCTTGACTACCGGATTTCTTCCATGGTGTTTACAAATGATGTGACGGGTCCTGAGCAGTAGATATTATAATTTACCTCGACTTTCAGAAAGAATTTGACACTATCCCTCACAAGCATCTCGTAAGCAAAATAGAAGCCTATGGAATTACAGAGAAAATACACAGAAATTGTTGCAAGACTGGCTTTCAGACAGAAAACAGCGAGTTGTAATAAACGGAAAGGAATCCAAATGTCGTAATGTGATTAGTGGCGCTCCCCCGGGCTCAGTACTTGGACCGATACTTTTTATTATCTTCATGAACGACACAGATGGGGGTTTAAAATGTAAAATATCCAATTTTGTACACGATACTAAAATAACCAGTAGAGTAACTTCAATGTCAGAGTGGCATCAGTTACAAAATGACCTCAATACATTGGCAAGCTGGGCCTAAAAATGTCAAATGGAATTCAACATAGAAAAATGCAAAGTACTTCATATTGGATGTACCAGCGTTCATGAGAATTACAAGATGAACAATATCCATTTATCAAGCATGGACAATGAAAAGGATCCTGGAGTGATAATATCAAATGACCTAAATCCGAGTAAGCAGTTCACTGCGGCGGTAAAAATTTCAAACAAGTTGGTGTTCTTTTTTGGAAGAACGTTTGAGTTTAACCCTTAAACGGATGGCTGCTTTTGAATTATACATCTGTGTGGGACTGATTATTTTGGAATAAAGTGCTATGAAATCAGACAAAACGTGCATAAATGGATCAGAATAGTTGAAAAAGGAAAATGATGTTACTCTCTTCAAATTGCATGCAGGCTGGGTGGTGGTGATGGGTGAGTGAGAGGGCTGGTGGTCTGCCAAGGTCATTCTCATTGGCACGTGACTGAGAACAGGCAGGAAGAGAGTGTTGTTTTCTGCTCTTATTTGTA
>NC_137069.1:23349449-23391949 GCF_032717465.1 Coenobita brevimanus
TGCTGAAGTTACTGGCGTTCGTGTTTGACCAGAGGATATTAAGCGAAACACGCACGGGATCCAGATTAATTGAGAAATGATCTGTTGGTTGTCCATGAAACATGTAACCAAGGAGACGAACATGATCAGTCTATTATCTGTCTCTGTTGCTGTCTGTCTGGCTGTCATAAAGACTTTGTAGTTACTTGTAGAGAAGTATATTTTAGACTTGTGGTCGAGCGGCTTTTATATCTTGTAGTAGTTTCCCCACCAGATGTCATGTAGTGACGGGAGAGGTAAAGAATAGTATGGGACTATTTTTATTTGTCTTGGAAATATTAAACAGGTATAATAGTATAAGTCCTGGGTAGCTACCTCCCTGTCTCGCTATCTCTCTCTCTCTCTCTGTTCTAAAGCTAATCTCCGTCTCGACCTCTCTATAGGGTCGCTTGTCTCCTTCTCAACTCTCTTTCCTCACATCTCGTGTAGTAGGGTGTGTGTGTCACGTATCTTCCTCATGGCAACAGAACTTTCTCACGAGAGGACTGCTGACAGCTAACTGAATCATCTCCTTACTGGCCGCTGTCGTCAGCTTTCCCCCCGTGTAAGCGTTTAGCGCTGCTCGCTTCTCGCAAACACAACACCTTCTCATCATTTGACTTCCTGCTTCTATCTGTCTCTCTATCTATCTATTTATCTATCTATCTATTATGTAGTCCTATATTTGCTCGGCCGCGCGAAAATGACGTACCATCGACATTTAATAGTTATAATATATTAATACATACTACATACACATTATAATGAACTTATAAGCTAATTAAGTGAAATACATAATATTGTAAAGTAACATAATTGTATGAATATTGTATACATATATTATGCATAGTAAATAGTGATTATTCAGTAATATTACATTTTAAATAAGTTGAATACATATTGGAATAAATGCATTAAAGTAAATTATTTAACTGTAATACAGTATGTACTTGGGTTATTATAGTGAAATGCATACATGCAAGAATAAAAATAGTTTAAAATTAAGATTATTGTAAGAGTTACTAATATTTCATTTAAAGATAATGGTACTGGTCTGCCATATATGGGTCATTCTTCTTTGTGTTATTATTATTATTATTATTATTATTATTATTTTTTTTTTTATATATATAATTAATACTATATACAAAATATATACACTTCATTCAGGGTGGTTAACTGTGATGTTAACTCTCCCCACTAAACAATGACTCCAAATTAGCAATTCTTGCATGCATTCTGTGCATGGCCAACAGCAATACTGCAACCACAATGCAGATAATTATGAAGACAGAAGGTGCTTGGCTATACACATAATATGGGTTGAACATACTCAAACTCAAATCTTCCCAGGGCTTCATTGTTTCATTGATCAGTTGCATAGTTTCAAACTTAGGTGAAGTCAGCTTAATACTTGTGCTCATGTTTAAGTCCATATCAGGCAGTGGGTGGAAATGTTTGTGTGTATGATTGAGGATGGCGTAGTGATTGATGGTGGAAAAAGTAGACATGGATGGTGTAAATACCGCACAGTAGTCTGGTGCTATGTATAATCCTGAGGCTGATGTATGAGATGGTGGTATATCTGGACAGACTATGTAAACTGGATGTGTTATGAGGGAAATAAAAAAACTGCGAGTGTCCAATGCGTTGATGGTGTACAAGTTTATCTGGAGCAAAAGTGGAAGTTGCAATGATGATGAATATTGTTATTGCTGATGATAGCCATTTCACAAGGGACCGTATCAGTAGGCTGAAACGTGAAAATGTACGCAGGACAAAGATGAACAGCATGTAAGGATGTGCGGCACTTTCGCTCAATCGTTGACTCACTTGCGAAAGTGACAGTGTCACGTCTCTTGGAGACCATGATGAGTTCGGTGTCTGTGTTGATGTTGATGATGACTAAAGTGTTGTTGTTTCTATAGGGGAAGGGGTGTATTTGGTATACTGTGAACAGGTCTTCCGTGATGAATGGTACATGAACTATCACTGATGTTGGTGTTAGTGTTGCTTCCAAGTACGGGTAATATTGCATAAATTCCCTACTGCGGAACAATGGCTTCAATTTATGTGTATGTATGCCTTGACTAACTATCTGACGTAGCTCATGAACTGGGAGTAAGTCATTTGTGATCTTGCCATCACCAGCATTCGAAATTCCTTGCATAAGTGCCCTGAAATGATCTCTAGTGTTCTCTAATTGTAGTAGAATCGTGTCAATATGTTCTGTGATGATGGAGAAGTGCTGGAAAAGGGTAACGTTACCCTCCAAGTTATTTATTTTATCTATACTCTCGAGAGCTACGTTTTCTGCTTGTTTCAGATTTTTCACAATTGTTTTCATTGCTGAGTTCTGTCCTGTGATGAATTTATCTTGGTATGTTAGTACCTGAGCTATCTTATTAAATTTTTTGTTTATTTCTTTAAGGTCATCCTCTGTAGCCAATCCAAAGATGTTCCCAAGAATTGCGCCGCCCAGATCGAACAAACCGCGCTTTTGGCGAGTACGTGTGATGTTGTTCCTGTCGCTCAGCACCTCTGTTCCAGAAGATGGGAGATCTTGGATCATGACGAGCATAGTTGACTTCGCCTGTTCTAGTTTCCATTTCGCTAACTTCACCATTTCATCCACTTCCTTGGTGATATGTGATTGTGAAACATAATTCCCTATCTTGAAGTCCAGAGTTCGCATCGGCGTCGCAAGTCTTTCTATATAAGTAGGTAAGTCATACAAGTAATCTAGACTTATTTCAGTACTCATGACGTCCTTGACGATTGTAGTCGTGGCCGTTGGAGCTATGAGGCATCCTTGTCGTACTATATGCTTGGGGTCTAGGTGCGCATATACTCTTACTATGTATAGGAGAATCCATAGCATAAGTCCCTTCATCGTAACCTACCGAAAAAAAACAAATCTATTAATTTCCTATAAAGCTGTGGTTGATGATAGTGATGATGTGCGTTACGGTTGGCTGTTATTTCATTTATAGAAGGAGTTTAAATCGATATTAATTCTCGTAAATGATGTACTGTAGATTTCATTGGAATAGTTGCACCTATGTTCGATTGTTTGGTATATGACCTTAATTTCTTTTTGTAATCATTGTTGTGTTCTTGCTTGGTTTCTTGAGGTACGTTCACCTGTTCGGTTGTATCCGAGGCTGAATAATTATGTGATAATTCCCTTGAAACTCGTTTTAAATGGTCAATATGAACTTGTTTTTCCTCGCCACTTGAAAGTGACTTAATTAAAACTTTGTTTGCCTTTATGTTAATTACTCTGTATGGGCCCTCAAATTTAGGGGATAATTTATTGTCTCTCGTATGAATGACTCCGTAAACAATGTCTCCTAAGCTGATAGGTGAATCTTTTGCCTTTTTGTTAAATGCCTCCGTCATTTCTTCCTTGGACATCGTTAATTGTTTTTGCACTCTTTTGTGTATGTCCTGGAATTCACGTAAACGGAGTTTAGAGTAATCATCGTAATTGTATATAGGCATGCTGTCACCTTCTAGGAGCTCATATGGTAATTTTTTATCCGTGCCATATATAATGAAATGTGGTGTGTCACCAATGGATTTATTTATAGACCCATTAATGGAGGCCTCTACTCTGGGAATCCAATCATCCCAGCTTGCATAATTTTCACTGAGAATGTGTCGTAGCACATCTAATACCTTTTATTTTGTCTCTCTACCAACCCATTCGATGCTGGGTGATAGGCCAAAACGTTAACCTTTTTAATGTTGTATTGTTTACATATTTCTTGTAAGATCTCAGAATTAAATTCTCCTCCATTATCACTTATTAATACCTTTGGGGTAGTAAAGCGACATATTACATTATCTGTTATTGCCTTTGCTACTGTCTCTGCTGTCTTATCTTTAATTGGAGCTAAAATGACATAACGGGAAAAATGATCCGTTGCTACGAATAAGTATAGGTTATTATTGTATGATAATGGCATCTTGAGTAAATCAACAGCGACAACGTCCCATGGCTGATGTGGTACTGGGTAATTACCCATCGGTGCAGGTGTGATTGGGTATCCTTTGTGTTTCGCACATGATTCGCATCTGTCTATATGATTGTGTATATCTCTTCGTAATGAAGGCCAGTAATATAATAGCTGGGCTTGGTTGAATGTCTTATCCTTTCCAGGGTGTCCTGCATGTGGGCTGTCGTGTATCATTCGTAATACTTGGGGTATCATGTCATTAGGTACTACCAACTGGTTAGTATTTCTTTGGCGTTTTGGTTGTTTAGAGTTAATTTTGTATAATGTATTATTGACCATTGTGAATTGTTCAAGTGGGACATGCAGTTTGGGTAATTGTATGTCATCTCCACTTTCTAACTTGTATATTACTTTTGACCATACTGGGTCAAGTCTTTGTGCCTTTGCGATATCCTCGTGGTTTGGGATATTTCCTTTGAGATCTAACGCCGCGACCTGAATTGTGTTCGGGTTCCTAGATAATGCGTCAGCTACTATATTCATTTTACCTTGTATATAATGTATTTGTACATTGTAGTTTTCAACTGTACATTTCCATCTTGCTCTCCTCCCAGAAAGGAGTTTTTCTTTAAACATACCCACCAGTGGTTTATGGTCGGTGAATAAGTGGATTTCGTAACCATATACCAAATCTCGAAACTTTTGTAATGCAAAAATCACTGCAAGTGCCTCTAAGTCTGTAGTGCTATAATTTTTCTCCGCACCTCTTGTTTGTCTGCTGGCAAATGCAATTGGTTGATTCTTTCCTCTTTTATCTTCCTGCATCAGTACAGCCCCTAATCCTTTAACTGATGCGTCTGTACAAATAAGAAATGATTTCGTGTAATCTGGATATGCTAAACAAGGTGCATTCGTTAATTTAATTTTTAGATTGTTAAATGCCCTTTTTTGTTCCTCTTCCCATTGGAATACAGCATCTTTTTTGAGTAGTTGGAATAGAGGGAAGGCTATATGAGAGAACTGTGGTACGAAGGACCTATAGTACCCAGCCAGACCTAAAAATTGTCTAACTTCGTCAGTCGTAGTGGGTTCAGGAAAATCTCTCACTGCCTGTATTTTGTCATCAGTGGTGTGAATACCATCAGAACTTAATTTGTGGCCTAAGAAATTTATTTCCTTAAAGCAAAATTTGCATTTAGAAAGTTTAATTTTTAATCCAGCATCACTAAGCTTTTGTAAGAGTAAGTCTAATTTCCTGAGATGATCCTTAATATTCTTCGTTGCGATAATAATATCGTCAAGATAAACAAATATTCCTTGTCCTAAAATTCCGGACAATACGTAATTCATAAGACGCTGGAACGTACCGGGGGCTGTCCTCAGTCCCATTGGCATTCTTGTATATTGATAATGGCCTCTGTTTGTTGAAAAGGCAGTGTATTTACGTGACTCCTGAGATACCGGAATCTGATAGTATCCGTTTAGGAGATCGATGGTCGAGAATATATTATTCTCAGGACCAATATTCAGTAGCACATCACTTAGCAATGGCGTGGGAAATCTGTCAGGGATTGTGTGATTATTTAGTTTACGGTAATCTACTACCGCACGCATTTCTCCATTTCTCTTGGGCACAAAGAAAAGGGGAGCGTTCCACGGAGAAACTGAAGGCTCAATAATTCCAAGCTTTAACATTTCATCGACATACTGATTTGCAAGTGTACGTTGGGAGTGTGGTATGCGATAAGCTGGTACGAAAATTGGTGGTGTTTCTGGGTGCACATTAATCATGTGATTAATCAAGTTAGTACACCCTAATTGTTCTCCGGGCAAGGCTACGGTGTCCCTGTGTGTTTCCAACAGGGTTAACAAATCATTTTCTTCGTCAAATTCACCTGAGTGAATTAAATTCTCTTTTATTCTTTCTCTATCCGTAGATTTTATCTCACTTGTTACTCCACCAATATTTATTTCCTTCACAGGGGCTAAACATTTTTCAATATTAACTATGCAAGTTCCCTTCTTCAACTGAACTTCCCCATTCATGTGATTAATAATGAATATCTGAGTTAGCCCTTCGTCGTTCGTATGACATAATGCGTTTTCTACTGACAATCCCTTTACTTTACATAATTCTTCTAAGACAAGAACAGTACTATTCCGTAATTTGCTCTTTATGGTAACCTTCATGTATGAATTAGGTGGTATAACCAAATCATTAGTGAGATGGGCTGGAAAAATTGATAAATCAGTACTGTTAGCTGGGTCACTAATTCTGGAGGATGGGGTTGCTGGTGTAAGTGGATCTATACACTCATCTGTTTGTGTATGTTTGTTTAAGCCTTTAATATTACCAATTCTTTTTGGCTCTCTTCTACCAATCGGTGAGGGCTCTGAAGTTATTTCCTCTATAAATTCATTATCAAAGTCTATTCCATTCATTTGTGGGAGTATAGTTATGTTCTCAGTTCTCATGGATCTTAAGCCCAGTAACATATGAGCTTTAATTGCTAAGTTTTCAACGATATAGAACAATGCAGAGAATGGTCTTGTAGTTTCTGTGAAACTGAGATTTAATCTTATCATACCTTTTACTGTAATCTCTTGACCATCTACTGTGTTTAATTCTAAATCAGCTTCATCCAGAAAAGTTACTTTCTTTTTATTTTTAAGAATTCTATTTAGTTCTTCATGTGTTATTAAGTTCACTGGAGAGCCTGTATCTAAAAATAAGGAAACGTTTTGATCCTCACATACAGCTGGTATCAAGATACACTCATTTCCCAACATGCCTCCTATGTGAAGTTTAACCTTGTTCTTTTTTATGTTTGTTCGTTTTTTGTCATGACTTGGTCTTCCCCGATTTGAACATAGACACAATTTTTTCTACTGTTTTGCAATCACTAGTCCAGTGCCCTTGGTATCTATGATGCCTACAGTAAGGACCAAACCCTTGTGTCTTTTTGATTATCCTCTTTTGCCTTGATAAAGCATTCATACCTTGTGTGTCCTGGTTTTGCACAGTAATGACACAGAATGGACCTATCCCTTGACTGTGACCTACGAGGTGATTTCCCATAAAAAGTGTTGTTTATAGCGCGAGACCTGCTCGGGCTGCGCGAAAAGCTTATGAAACTGCCTGTAGGAAGGCGTGTGGGAACGAGGTCTAGGCGTCTTTGTCTGTTTTGGACTGCCTCATTTCAGGTCGCGATCGATTTTGTTCTCTGTTTGGGGTCGGTGTTGATGTTTTCACAGCTGATACTGTCTCAGGTACCCTGATTCTACCAGAATGTGCATGTGTGTCGACCACACCTGCTTTACTGCACTGCATCTCTACCTCGTTCATTAAGTCTAGTAAGCACATTCCAGGGATGTACGCGATTGTTTTGGCGATCTTAAGGGTTCTATCAGGTAATTTACACAAGGCAGCTACATAACCAATGATGTCCACGACGAGGTCTGGGGACATCTTTCCATCATCTGTTATCCACTTAGAATTCTCCAGAGTAGCTAATAGGGTTCTCTTGATTGTGGAGACATCAGCAGTTATTTCACTGAGCACATGGTTTGTAGTGTGCTCCCTTACAAGATCTACAATTTTATGTAATTCTGGAATTATACCTGGCAAGAAGTTCATACCTCCAGAAAATTTCTTCAGAAATTCAGTTTTAAATTCATCATATGTCCTAGCACGATGTAGCTTATCGGAGCGCAATAAATTGCTTGCTGGACATCTTTCCTGGCTTATGCAAGATGAAAAAATAGCAATTTTCTCTTGTTCATCTAGTATGTGGCGCTTGATGAACATTTGTTCGCACTGACTGATTAATGAAATGACATCAATGCGATCCTTGTCTGTGCCAGAGAATTTTGGGGCAGTCTTATCCTCGTGATACACAAAAACGTGAGGTGTTTTTTTTAGATCAGCAGTATTTGTTTCTTGATTCATATTTAATGATTGCCCTGTTAATTCAACTTGTACGAGTTTATCGTTATGTGAGGGAATGGTAGAATATGTATGACCGGACCGGTGAACCCTGTTAAGTATATTGGCATACGTATTTAAGGCAGCTGCGAAGTCGATACTCTCAACGTCTGAAGGGGTTTCCCACTCATCATCCGAAACTCCCGTATTTGTTTCCTTATCTATAACGTGTGGTGTGGGTTGTACAATGGGTGGGCTGTCTCTTAGTTGTGAGTCTGATGTTGTGGCAATTTGTGTGTCATCTGGTATTAACGTGGGTGGTTGCGAAAATATTCCTGTCATTAAGATATGATGTTATGAAATACGCCTCTTGTTTATTTATGTCCTAGCAAACTAGATGATTAAATAAGTTGAATATAGCTAATTTTAGCACTGAGAAGAAATGAGCAAGTATAATTTTACCCACTTGATACAGATCGTAGAGGTGTGTCGATACAAAAGTCGATCTCGGAAGAAAATACAGGTTTGATTGAAGATCTCTTGATAATTCTAGTGGTATGTTGATGGACGATATTACTCAGGAAACTCCATGGCCTGGTATTTGTAGTGGTTAACGGCTGTCCCAGGCAAACCTCAACATAGAACGTCGAATTTCCAACTTAACTGTGAAAATAAGTGAATATGAGTAGGAGCTATGTGAATAATGAGTAATGAGTAGTGGGTGAGAAGTGCCTGGTGTCCGTCACACGTTGCTTGGCATGGCAGACTCGCGTTGTGATGTCATCTCAGCACATGGTGACGTCGGCTTCCCACACTGGTAGCTGTGGTGAGTGAATGAGTAGCGATGAGTAACTTGAGTGAAGACGAGTGAGTAAGATGAGTTGTAAATCGTGTCTCACTCTTCGTTTGTTTGTTCCCTTTATTCTATGTGGAAGTTTTCTCTGTCCTTTTCTCTAGTGATTTATTCGTTGTGGGATGAAGACTGCCGCTACTTGTAGGTGCGTGTAGAAGATTATACAGACGACGTAGAGTTGTTAATTGTAGTTGATTGTAGTTGACTTTGTAGAACTGAAGCTAACCTTGTAGTCTCGGTTGCTTTTGTAGAAATTTGCTTTTAATTCGGAGACGATGTCCGCAGATTTGCTGGTTTGTCGTTAAGCTACTTGCAAGGCGTCGAGTGATCTCTTGACCTCTGCATCAGCGTAATGATCTGGGAGACGGAGGGGGCAGGAGCTGATATTGTTGGTTGTTGTCAATCTTGATATTTTGTAGGAATTTAATGTTGATTCGTAGACGAGGTTCGTATACGTTCGCTGCTACCAAATGTCATAAAGACTTTGTAGTTACTTGTAGAGAAGTATATTTTAGACTTGTGGTCGAGCGGCTTTTATATCTTGTAGTAGTTTCCCCACCAGATGTCATGTAGTGAAGGGAGAGGTAAAGAATAGTATGGGACTATTTTTATTTGTCTTGGAAATATTAAACAGGTATAATAGTATAAGTCCTGGGTAGCTACCTCCCTGTCTCGCTATCTCTCTCTCTCTCTCTGTTCTAAAGCTAATCTCCGTCTCGACCTCTCTATAGGGTCGCTTGTCTCCTTCTCAACTCTCTTTCCTCACATCTCGTGTAGTAGGGTGTGTGTGTCACGTATCTTCCTCATGGCAACAGAACTTTCTCACGAGAGGACTGCTGACAGCTAACTGAATCATCTCCTTACTGGCCGCTGTCGTCAGCTTTCCCCCGTGTAAGCGTTTAGCGCTGCTCGCTTCTCGCAAACACAACACCTTCTCATCATTTGACTTCCTGCTTCTATCTGTCTCTCTATCTATCTATTTATCTATCTATCTATTATGTAGTCCTATATGGCTGTCTGTCTGTCTCTCATCCTTGCTATTCCCCTATCTCCATTTTTACTCAGTTTCGTTCCGTTACCAGTTCTAACTCTCTCTCTCTCTCTCTCTCTCTCTCTCTCTCTTACCCACGTCCTTCCCATATGTTTTACACTCACATTCTCTCTCTCTCTCTCTCTCTCTCTCTCTCTCTCTCTCTCTCTCTCTCTCATCTGTGCCTTTCCACTCTCCATTTTTACCCTCTTTCCTTCCACTCGGCTATTCCATTACCCAAATAAATCTCCAGCCTTGCCATTCCCCATCCACCTTATTTCTCGCTCTTGTTGTTCTCTGTTGCAAGGAGAGAGAGAGAGAGAGAGAGAAAGAGAGAGAGTACCACTCCTTACCCCTCTTTATTCCCCTAACACTTCCTTTAAATCTTAAATAATGCTGAGGATCACTATGCTCACTGATTCAACTACCTGGGCAGATTCTCTCATTTTTCCATTGCTTCTGTTCAGCTTTGCATAAATTTCTTCTGCTCTTCTGGCCACTTCTTTTATTAAATCCTTCTCAGTTAGAATATCTTAGAATAAATGTTAGCTCTTTTCCTATACAGTTTCAGTTTAGTTGCTTGATGGCTACTCACCTTATAAGTTCTTCAAGACTTTTCACGTGAAATTTCGAGCCTCTTAATTTTTTCTTGTAAGTGGTTGTGGTCTCTCCTGGGTTTGTTTTGTCGGAGGTTAAGGAAGTTCCCTGACATCTTCTCAATACGGATTAATTTTTGGATACAACTGGCTAATATTGCTTTGTACGTTATTTATGCAGAGTATGGTGATATTAGAATGATTTAAGTAATATAATAGAGGACGGTAAGATGTAATAAGCAAAATAAATCGCTTAGGAAGAGGTGCTAGAGAGCTTCCTGAATCGGCGAGAGTACGGACCCTTGACCTTACCATCTTGGTCCTTTTTTTTTCTTGATGTTCCTCTATACTCCTTCAGGAATAGAACTCTTTACTTGAGGCTCTTTCCCTCTTCTGCTGCTGCTGCTTCGTCTGTCTAACGCTGCCTACATAGCTGCAAATACATTCTCTATTTCTCTATCAGTTTCTCTCACAATATTTCGTCTCTGTGATTCATGTACAATTCTCTCTCTCTCTCTCTCTCTCTCTCTCTCTCTCTCTCTCTCTCTCTCTCTCTCTCTCACTGTCTGTCTGTCCCGTTTTTCTGTTCCTCTCCCATTCTATTCCCTGCCTCTCTCCCCCGTTCTCTGTCCATACTTGTCTCACTCAAATTCTTCCTCTTTCCTCCTTCCCTCCCTAACCCCCTTCCTTCCTTCCTTCCCTCCATCCCTCTCTGCCTTTTTTCTTTTCCTTCCTCCCTTCTTCCCACTGACGTCCCTCCCTCCTCTCGCTTACTTCCTTCCTAACCCGCTTCCTCCTTCCTTCCTCCCTCCCTCCCACTCATTCACACAACGCCTTCCATTCCCCGTCTTCCCTCTTCTGCTCTCTCCTTCCATCTCTCTCTCTCTCTCTCTCTCTCTCTCTCTCTCTCCATACCCCCTCCCCCTCCGTCTAAACACCCGATATTCTGCGAAAAATTTTGTCTAATGTTATAAATATTGTCCATTTTATTAAATAAGGTGGCTGAATGAGGATGGTGTTACCTGTGTGAGTGTCAGGACTCCATATTATAATAATACAAATCATAATAGATAGGACCACAAATGTGTAGTCTTAAAGGAAACATGATAGTCAAGCTAGGTGTGGCAAAGGAAATGCGTTTGCAGATTTCAGTAAAGGATTGCCAGAACTGCACCGGAAACGCTACATACACACAGACACACAGGCTTCTAGAAACTTCACACATGTCCAGTACACGTGACACAAGCCCTCCTAGGCAAGAAAGGAGGAATTAGACAGAAGAAGGAGGCTAGCTACGGGGGCGAGTGGTTGGAGAGAGAGAGAGAGAGAGAGAGAGAGAGAGAGAGAGAGAGAAGAGAAGAGGGGTCCAGCGAGAACTTATCTAGCATATATATACGCTCCTGTGTAATACACACAGTGTTCAACTTGAACTTTCCCTTTGAAGGTAAACGACAGTCAAGACACAATATCCATCTTTAACTTCTCCTGTCCCTCACATATTTATTCGGCTACGACTACTATATAATCAGTCTCAAGACTCACATGAGATTGTGATGATGCTGTGTGGTGGTGGTGTGGTGTGATGTGGTGTGGTGTGATGTGGTGTAGTGTGCTGTTGTGGTGTGGTGTGATGTGGTTTTGTGTATGTGTGTCATGTAGTGTGCTGTTGTGGTGTGGTATTGTGTGTTTGTGTGTGTGTGTGTGTGTGTGTGTGTGTGTGTGTGTGTGTGTGTGTGTGTGTGTGTGTGTGTGTGTGTGTGTGTGTGTGTGTGTGTGTGTGTGTGTGTGTGTGTGTGTGTGTGTGTGTGTGCAGAAATGATGATAAGTGTTTGTTTGCTGTGGTGGAGATGACTGGTAGTGGTAGTGGTCGTGTGTAGTGGTAGTGGTAGTGGTCGTGTGAAGTGGTAGTGGTAGTGGTCGTGTGAAGTGGTAGTGGTAGTGGTCATGTGTAATGGCAGTGGTAGTGATCGTGTGTAATGGCAGTGGTAGTGGTTGTGTGTAGTGGTAGTGGTAGTGGTCGTGTGGTGGTAGTGGTAGTGGTCATGTGTAGTGGTAGTGGTCCTATGTAGTGGTAGTTGAGGTGGTCGTGTGTAATGGTAGTGGTTGTGTGTAGTGGTCGTGTGCAGTGGTCGTGTGTAGTGGTAGTGGTCGTGTGTAGTGGTAGTGTGTAGTGGTCGTGTGTAATGGTAGTGGTTGTGTGTAGTGGTCGTGTGTAGTGGTAGTGGTTATGTGTTGTGGTAGTGGTAGTGGTCGTGTGTAGTGGTAGTGGTAGTGTTTGTGTGTCACAGTAGTTGACGTGTGTAGTGGTAGCGGTAGTGGTCGAGTGTAGTGGTAGTGGTCGTGTGTAGTGGTAGTGGTAGAGGTAGTGGTCGTATGTACAGGTAGTGGTAGTGTGTAATGGTAGTGGTCGTGTGTACTGGTAGTGGTAGTGGTAGTGTGTAATGGTAGTGGTCGTGTGTAGTGGCAGGGGTAGTGGTCGAAAAAAATGCTGCTAATCTTACCCATCAGCGTGTCCAAACAGCACCCCCACCCATACCGCTACAGCAGTCCTTAATAAACAGCACTAGAGTGTTATCAGTACGGATTGTGGGTATTGGTGCCAATGTGGTGATGTGTAGCGGTTTAAGGCACGTATGAGGACTGCTGGAGTCACAGGGAAGGGACTGTTAAGACTATGGTTACAGTTGCACACACACACACACACACACACACACACACACACACACACACACACAAACAAACAATGTAGACCTAGAATGAAGTGTGGGCGTAAATTCTCTCTCTCTCTCTCTCTCTCTCTCTCACACACACACACACACACACACACACACACACACACACACACACACACACACACACACACATGTTGAATGAAGTGTGTACATAAAAGGCTAGTACCAACATTGCACATTTTGTTGGGGGAAATATTTTTGGCATTTCGCGTTTTCCCATATTTCATCGCCACATTTTTCTTATCCATTTTCGTGAGTGTAAAATTGTTGTAAAAATAATATTAGCTGTAAAACTCTTGACTGGTAGAAAAGGAATTTTAGAAAGTCGCAGAATTGACACTTAGGAAGGAGTGACGTGGAGATGGAAGGAGAGAGATGGATGGATGGATGGATGGATGGATGGATGGATAGAATAGATAGATAGATATACAGTTGGGGGGTAGGTAGGTAGGAAGGAGTGAAATGAAGACACAAGGTGACAGATAGGTGGATGGATAGAGAGACAAATACAGATAGATAGACGGATAGATAAATAGATGTGTAGACAGGTGGGAGTGAAGTGGAGAGAGACAGATAGATGGATAGATACACAGATAGACAGAAAGATAGATAGGTAGATAGAAAAACAGTATACTCAGATGAACAGCCAGATAGATAACTGGTGATAAATAGAGTAGCAGACACAGATTTATTTACAGTTACTTATCCAGCTGTCTTTATCAGTATATCAATATATCTGCCTGTCTCTACAGATAAAGATAGACAGCTACACAGACAGGTAAAGTGACATGCAGAGAGAGACAGTTTCAGACATATAGATTACCACTGATGGATACACTGAAAGGCAGACAGACAGACAGACAACAGAATAACAGAATCTGATAGACAGATAGATAGACAGATAGATAAAGACAGATAAAAACAAGCTCAGATACTTGGGCGCAGCCGGAGAAGGGCCGGGGGGCCCGGAACCCCCCCCCTATCAAAATGAATACGCTGAGTCATTTATTATTATTATTATTATTATTATTATTATTATTATTATAGTATTTAAAACCATATCTTGTTTACTAATGTACATAGCATAACAATACTTTCCAAGCAGCTGTATCTAAAAAAATGACAAACAAAATTCATCTCCGGTAAAACCAAAATTCTGGCTACGCCCCTGCACAGACAGATACACTGGATAGATAGATACAGATAGATAGATAGAGAGAAAGCAGAACAACAGACAAAGAGGGAAATGGTAAAAGTGAACAAAGTTTAACTCGAGCTGAATTAAGTTAGTGGATGACACTTAGGGGAAATGAGAGAGAGAGAGAGAGAGAGAGAGAGAGAGAGAGAGAGAGAGAGAGAGAGAGAGAGAGAGAGAGAGAGAGAGAGAGAGAGAGAGAGAGAGAGAGAGAGAGAGAGAGAGAGAGAGAGAGAGAGAGAGGGAGAGAGGGAGAGAGAGAGAGAGAGAGAGAGAGAGAGAGAGAGAGAGAGAGAGAGAGAGAGAGAGAGAGAGAGAGAGAGAGAGAGAGAGAGAGAGAGAGAGAGAGAGAGAGAGACAGACAGACAGACAGACAGACAGACAGAGAGACAGACAGAGAGACAGAGAGAGAGAGAGGGGGGGGTAACGAGGATTCAATGATGCTGAGTAAACACACACACACACACACACACACACACACAAAGCTAATTTCCAGAAGCAAAGTGCACAAATAAAGTTAAGTGGCAGCCTATCGACAACACGTGTAAAAACAGGAGGACAAGACGGGAGCCAAAGGTCAAAGGTCAGCCTGGTCATATCTTTAATGGTGGGTATCTGGACTGTGTTGCGAGGGTGTGTTGTGTTGTACGAGAGAAAAAGAATTGTTGCTCAGTTTTTGGGTTGTCTTTCTTTCTTTCTTTTTTTTTTCTCCTTCTCTCTGCTACTGTACGATTACATTATGTCATCATCATCATCATATCATCATCATCATTATCATCACAGAACTTTGTTTCATCACCATAATGGTCATCATCATGATCAGCAGCAGCAACTTTACTCATCATCATCATCATTATACAGCTTTATTCCATTATCATTGTCATACAACTTTTTCATTACCCGCAGCAGCAGCATCGTGACATCTTAATTACTCATCATCATCATCATCATCATAAAAAATTAACAAATATGAAATGGTAACATTTTGACGATGTTCCGAGAGCGTCTCTCTCTCCCTCTCTCTCTCTCTCTCTCTCTCTCTCTCTCTCTCTCTCAAGGATATCGCTGAGTTTGGAGGCTATATAGTTCTTTTTTTTTTCCCTCTTCTTGTTACCAACAGAGCTATCCATTTAACTCAGAGGTCAAGGTCATTGTTTAATATTAAGTTTCGCCATATAGATGGCAAAGCTTCTTGTTTTCGTATTATTTTTCTTCCCACTTTTTTTTTCTTCTATCTTGATGACATTACACATGAAGGTACCCCAGGGTAACCCAAGTCCTTGTGCTAAATATAAATGACCTTGACTTATTTTGGTGATACACTCAATTTTATTCTAATAACTGCATATATGAAATTGAAATATCTCAGAAACTGATTGAAAATCAGCTATTTGGTTGAAAATCCCATGATAAAATTGTTTGCTGAAATAATTTGGCATATTATTTTGCCATTAATCCTATTGGAAAGTACCGAATTCAAATCTGCTCAGTATTTTCTTTGTAATGCACTTTAGAAAAACCACAAAAACTTTAAATCTGTAACTTTCCAGATACATAGCTGTGGTCTCTCTTATGGTTTGAAAAGAATATGGTTACAGTTAGGTATACAGTTTGCCAGTTATTGAGACAAACGTAAAATTTACACAAGCGTTCTTCGACACCTTTGTCTTCAGATCACAAGAAGTTACCCTAGAGTCTTCAGGTCTTGTTTATATTATACATGCCTGATCCCCCTCATGCAGCAATGATGGCAGCAGCATGTCCAGCGACGCCCTCTTCATCTGCTTCAACCTTCTACCCGTTCAGGGGGGCTAACGGTGCAGGTCTCCAGTCGCCACGAGCCAGACCATTTCTGGCACATTGAAGTGGTATAACGTGAAGGCCGGGTATGGATTCATCAGGCGCCAGGACACCGGCACTGATGTATGCGTACATTGCCTGGGGATCGTTGCTCCCACTTCACGAGGCCGGAAACGCTCGTTGCGTGAGGGCGAGTCAGTTGTGTTCCGTCTCCTAGAGACACTGAAGGGTCCCGGGGCTATTGACATTACTGGGCAGGGGGGCGCAGCTGTGCAGGACTCTGCTCATGTACGGTGACGCCCCATGGCCCGGGGGCGCCGACCCAGGGATCCTCAGTGCACTGGGGAGGTTGACACAATCATCACCATGTGCATCGCAATGGCGTGGGCATTTTTCGGCGGTGACAAGGCAGCGATACTCGTTCTTCTCCCACAGATATTTAAGAAGAACGGGCTGCCGTGCATTGTCATCTAACAATGCTTTGCCCACAATGTACATCCTGCTCCTCGTCAGGAGCGTCGTGTCCCAAGCTGCAGCCTCCCAAACCCCACACAACACCGCAGAAAAGGCTGCAGCTCGAAACTCCCATCAACAGAGCGTCTGCTGCTGCCTCCACTACCACCTCTGCACCACCACTAGACACCATCAAGTCCGCACCCCCTGATGATTCCCGCCACTCGCCGTAAGTAGCCGAGGAAAGGGCTCCTTCTCCTATCCCTTCCACCGAACGGGAAGAAGAGGACCACCCCCTGACTCCACCACCTACTGCTGAAGGACAGCCACAGAAGAAGAAGAAGGGGAAGAAAGCCAGGCCACCTCCAAATGACCAGATGGAGACTGACGATCCTGTGTCTCCACCTCCTGCCTGCACCACCTATGCCGAACGACATCAGCATGTGTTGGCCCGCCTACCATCGCTTCCCGCCAAGACTCGCACCCACTTCGAGTCTCTCTCCATGGACGAGATCTTCAAGTACCAAGATCAATACAGCGAGGCCAACTTCCAAGACTCTGCTGACTCCCTCAACTGCCTGCAGTTCGATGGCTGCCACATTTACTGCCTGCTTGAGATGAGCCAGAGCCACGCCGACGACGTCACCATCTTGGACTACGTCACTCGAGCTATCCTATCACAATGTGCCGACTAGCACCAGCTAGTCCTCATCATCTCTACCCGCAGTTCTTCACTGGCAGGCACATAGGCCTGCTTGTACTCTGACCTGTGTCAGGTGGAAAAATCTACAACAACAACAACCCCCTCGGCGAAGTTTCCCTATTGTGGCTTTATGCATCCAGCTCTGGACACAGGCTTCACAGCCTGGTCTAAGGCCCAATAGTCCTCCTACATATCATACACCTCTACATGTCACCACTTCGGCGCTAACACCCACTGTCCATATTGAATACATGCTAGGGCTGTCTCATACAGGACTGGTGCATTGGTATTAGCTGGGGTATTTTTACGACATGTCGGCGGGTCTTCGGGTAGATAAGTAAAGTCTGCTTTTTAAGAAATTCAAATTCCTAAACTGTTCCCTGCCCTAGCCGGGATTTGAACTTGGTTCTGGTAGGACTGCAGGCCACCTCTCTACCGATTGAGCCACCGCCTCCCCCATGTTCAGAATGGGTAACTAGTTATTATTATTATTATTATCACTGGTATTTGAAAGAAATCAATAGATTTTTATTTATGTATTTATTTATTTACTTATATTTATTTCTTTATATTTATTTACTCTCATGACCATGGCTTATAGATGTCAAAATTTTAACTTTTTCTTTCTCTTTTTCTCAACTTTTAGATTGAGAGGTTTCTACCCGGAAAGAGAATATCGCTGAGTTATTGCAATTTCTTCGTCTTCTTCCTACTCCTCCACCTTTTCTTCTTCTTCTTCTTCTTCTCCTCCTCCTTCTTCTTCGCCTTCGCCTTCCTCTTCCACCTCCTCGTCATCTTCTCAGACAGTTTTATTTATCAAAGGTCAAGAAAGTCATTACGTTCAGTTTTTTGGATGTTGCCTGTTGGATAAAGTGGATACTGTCGAAACCGTGAATTACAGCTCCCGCTCTCCCTTCCCCCCTTCTGTCTGTCTGTCTGTCAGTCTGTCTGTCTGTCTCTCTCTCTCTCTCTCTCTCTCTCTCTCTCTCTCTCTCTCTCTCTCTCTCTCTCTCTCTCTCTCTCTCTCTCTCTCTCACACACACACACACACACACACACACGTTGAATGAAGTGTGTACATAAAAGGCTAGTACCAACATCGCACATTTTGTTGGGGGAAATATTTTTGGCATTTCGCGTTTTCTCATATTTCATCGTCACATTTTTCTTATCCATTTTCGTGAGTGTAAAATTATTGTAAAAATAATTTTAGCTGTAAAACTCTTGACTGGCAGAAAAGGGATTTAACCATTAGCGCCCAGTGTCCTCAATATAGGATGAAACTGGGTATTTTAAAAATTTAATAAAGAAGGGAACCCTAGGGTAGGGACCTATGAGCTTCGCGACTATGAGCCAACAGGCAGAGGGCTGTACGCCTAGCACCCTTCCAGCAAAATCCCTCGGACAGGAAGTCTGGGAGCTAATGGGTTAAGAAAGCCGCAGAACTGACATTTAGGAAGGAGTGAAGGGGAGATGGAAGGAGAGAGAGAGATGGATGGATAGATAGAATAGACAGATATACAGTTGGGGGGTAGGTAGGTAGGAAGGAGTGAAATGAAGACACAAGGTGACAGATAGGTGGATGGATAGATAGACAAATACAGATAGATAGACGGATAGATAAATAGATGTGTAGACAGGTGGGAGTGAAGTGGAGAGAGACAGATAGATGGATAGATACACAGATAGACAGAAAGATAGATAGGTAGATAGAAAAACAGTATACTCAGATGAACAGCCAGATAGATAACTGGTGATAAATAGAGTAGCAGACACAGATTTATTTACAGTTACTTATCCAGCTGTCTTTATCAGTATATCAATATATCTGCCTGTCTCTACAGATAAAGATAGACAGCTACACAGACAGGTAAAGTGACATGCAGAGAGAGACAGTTTCAGACATATAGATTACCACTGATGGATACACTGAAAGGCAGACAGACAGACAGACAACAGAATAACAGAATCTGATAGACAGATAGATAGACAGATAGATAAAGACAGATAAAAACAAGCTCAGATACTTGGGCGCAGCCGGAGAAGGGCCGGGGGGCCCGGAACCCCCCCCCCTATCAAAATGAATACGCTGAGTCATTTATTATTATTATTATTATTATTATTATTATTATTATTATAGTATTTAAAACCATATCTTGTTTACTAATGTACATAGCATAACAATACTTTCCAAGCAGCTGTATCTAAAAAAATGACAAACAAAATTCATCTCCGGTAAAACCAAAATTCTGGCTACGCCCCTGCACAGACAGATACACTGGATAGATAGATACAGATAGATAGATAGAGAGAAAGCAGAACAACAGACAAAGAGGGAAATGGTAAAAGTGAACAAAGTTTAACTCGAGCTGAATTAAGTTAGTGGATGACACTTAGGGGAAATGAGAGAGAGAGAGAGAGAGAGAGAGAGAGAGAGAGAGAGAGAGAGAGAGTGAGAGAGAGAGAGAGAGAGAGAGAGACAGACAGACAGACAGACAGACAGAGACAGAGACAGAGAGAGAGGGGGGGTAACGAGGATTTAATGATGCTGAGTAAACACACACACACACACACACACACACACACACACAAAGCTAATTTCCAGAAGCAAAGTGCACAAATAAAGTTAAGTGGCAGCCTATCGACAACACGTGTAAAAACAGGAGGACAAGACGGGAGCCAAAGGTCAAAGGTCAGCCTGGTCATATCTTTAATGGTGGGTATCTGGACTGTGTTGCGAGGGTGTGTTGTGTTGTACGAGAGAAAAGGCAATATTGCTTTTCCCTCTCTTTTTTCTCTTTCTTTCTATTATTGTACTACTTCATGTCATCATCATCATCATATAAATTTATTTCATCATCATCATCATGATCATCATCATCATCAGCAGCAGCATCGTGCGATTTTAGTTATTCATCATCATCGTCATAATACAACTTGATTACACTATTATTATTGTCATACAACATCATCATCATCATTATCAGCACCAGCAGCATCGCGAAACCTTAATTACTTAGCAGCAGCAGCAGCAGCAACATCGTGCAACCTTACTTATCATCATCGTCATAAAAAAAAAAAAAAAAAAAAAAAAAAAACTGACAAATATGAAACGGTAATATCGTGGAACCTTAATTACTCATCATCAAAAAAACTGACAAATATGAAACGGTAATTTTTTTAAGATATTCCGAAAGCGTATCCTCTCTCTCTCTCTCTCTCTCTCTCTCTCTCTCTCTCTCTCTCACACACACACACACAAACACACACACACACACACACAAAGAGTATCGCTGAGTCTGGAGGTTATACATATATATTTTTTTCTTCTTGTGACCAGCAGAGCGATTCATTTAGCTCTGAGGTTAAGGTCATAGTTCACTATTATAAAGCTTCGCCATACATATGGCGAAACTTCTTGCTTTCTTGTTACCGTCAGTATTAATATTTTTCTTTGCACTTTTTTCTTCGATCTTGATTATATTAAATATGAAGGTACCCTGCGGTAACCCAAGTCCTTGTGCCAGATATAAATGACCTTGGCCTATTTTTGAAGGTGCTATACTCATTTTTATTCTACTGTGAAAATTGCATTATTGAAATTGAAATATTTTAGAAACTAATTGAGATACAGCTATTTGGTTGAAAATACTATGGCAAAAATGTGTGCTGAATAATTTTGGCTTCTTTTGCAATTTAGCCTAGTGCAAAGTAACGAATTCAAATACGCTCAGTTTTTTCTTTGGAACATGTTTTAGAGTAAACAACAGAAGTTTTAAAACTGTAACTTTCCAGATATATAGCTGTGGTCCCTCTTATGATCTGAAAGGAATATGGTTACGCTTGAGCATACAGTTAGCCAGTTTCTGAGACAAACGTAAAATTTACACATGTGTTCTTCGACACTTTTACCTTCAGATCTTGTTGATGATACGCAAGAAGTTACATTAAGGTCTACAGACGTTGCTTATATTACACATACCTTATATGCCAAATATCGAAGCTTCCTTCTTGCGACAACGCAACAAGAATAGGTAGCTTCCATCCATCAATCCATCATCCAATCCTACGTTGCCTCATGAGGAGCGTAGGAGCCCGGGGCTAGGCAAGTTGGTCCTGACACTTAAGATGAAAGTGACCAGTCTCACTCTTCCCTGAGTGGCATTACGTGATCAATAAACCCCAACCATCCCTTGGATATAAACCTTCACTGTCTCAATCCGATTGGAGCACCGTAATTACCAACTAAACCACAAAGCGCCAAAATTTGGTTATATGGTTATCACCCAGCATATCAAATGGATTCCTGGTGTACAGGAAACCATTCGGCTTGCCACTCAGTGTAGAGTCACCCATAGGCAGAAGGAACAGGAAAGAATGAAGGAAAGACAGACAAAAGAGGGAGTGTAAAGTCACCCGCAGGCAGAAGGACGAGGAAAATATGAAGTCAAGAAAGGCAGAAGAGGAAGGAAGGAAAGGAGGGAGGAGAGGAAAGGGCAGACACCAGAGAGCAGCACTACGTCGAGTGAGTGGATGGTGAGCGCCAACATCTACCACAAAGAGCGTCCCCACCTACCATAAAATAGATCGGTTGAATAGGTAGCTAATAATTAGTTATTATTATTGTTGTTACCACAACTACTACTTGAAAGAAATTACTACGTTTTTATTATTTATTGTTATATAATTAGTTAATTTATTTAATTTCAATATCATGAGTTATTGTTGTCAAAATATTAACTTGTTCTTGTTTTTTTTTTTTTTCCCCTTTCTCTTTTGCCCAAGTTTTAGTTTGAGAGTTTACTGCCCGGAAATGAGAATATCACTGAGTCATTGCGTTTTCTGCTTCTTCTTCTACTTCTTCTTCTTCGTCGTCGTCCTCCTCCTCCTCGTTCTTCTTCTTCTTCTTTTTTTTTCTTTTTTTTCTTCTTCGTCTACTTTTTCCTTCTTTGTCTTTGTTTTCTCTTTTTCTTTTTTTTCTTTTTCTCCTCCTCCTCCTCCTCTTCATCTTCCTCCTCCTTCTCCTCTTCCTCTTCGCCTTCATCTTCCTCTTCCAGTTCCTCTTCTTCTCAGACAATTATATTTAGCAAAGGTCAAGAAAGTCATTACGTTCAACTGTTTGACTGCTGCTCGTTGGATGAAGTGGCTATTGTCGAAACTTTGAATCACAGCCTCTCTCTCTCTCTCTCTTCTAATCACCAACCTATTTCAGGTCAGTGGTTAAGGTCACAGGTCATGCAAGTTACATTTTCAATTGTTATGTCAACTGCTTCCCTAGAAAAGAGGAAATAACTGAGGGTTTGGGAATATCTATATCTATTTATCTATCTACCTATCCATCTATCTATCTGTCTATCTGTTTATAGCCACACGCCTCAATCCCGAAAAGGGTGGCCACAAAAGAATCGTCTCCATGTCACCTTCTCCTTTACTATCTGACTGCCCTCTCCCCAACTTACACCCACCTCTCCCTCATGTGCCTTTCCTCACCTCATCCCTTCATCTCATCCTCGGTCTCCCTCTCCCCCCATCTCCACTGCCCTCCAGTCACCTAAATAATTTCCCTACCTTTTCTTTCCGTTCCCTTTCCTTCCTTTCACTTGTCCTCCTTACACCCCCTCTCTAATCTCTTTCATACACTTTCTTTCTCTTCTCCTCCCTTTCTTCTTCTTCCTTTCACTTCCCTTCCCTACCTTTCTCTTCCCAATTATCTCTTTCCTTTCTTTTCACTTCCTTTCATTGCACTTTTTCACAGTGGGATGTAAATTTAACCTGCCGCATGCCGGCGATTTTTAGCCCTATGGGTCACCCCAGTGTCGGCCATTTTTCGACTTTTTTTTTGGGGGGGGGCTAAAATGATAGATTTTGATGTGGAAACAACGAATTTCGTCATTAACATGCTCACCGAGGCTAGGAAATGAGTTTTATTGAGTACTGGATACTCGTATATAGGTATAGCCGCTCTCTCACGCTCACCACGTACATACGTGTGAGAAAGCCGTTTTCTATGTATGGTATACTCAGATATTTATGTTGGGAAGGTATAGCAATGTTCAGTACACTTTTCTGATTATTTATTACTTCAGCATCTATCACAATTTGCATGTCTTTCTCACTGTGAATGCATTATCTTACACTTACTTGAAGATAGGTACAACCTGACTTCATTACCTACAGTGCTGGCACTTACAAAAAGGTATTTACAACATGACTTCACTATATAGTCCTTACACTTACAAGAAAATATTTAGAACTTACACTTACATGAAAATATTTACAAAATGCCTTCACAATGTACAGCACTGGGTGAGGCACACAGGCAGAGTGAGGCAGAGCGAGCGTGAGGGGGGCAGCGAGTGAGTGTATGGCCTTGACAGCCTGGGGAATGGTAGAGGAACAGTTACCTTACATGCCTGCCAATTTTTACCCACGAATCTTGATAAATGCGGTCACAGTGAAGTTTTTTATTTTAAACCGTTTTAAAATGGCACTGACACTGGCCTCGGAATTATGTCAGACCGTTTTAAAATGGCACTGGCACACTGTGGGTTAAGAATAAAATGCTGATATTACTCGAAAGTAAAGACAAGGAATTGACTTGTGAAAATCAAGTGGTAAGTTTTACTTTATGCTGGCCTACTTCACCGATTCTCTAAGGATGAGAATTTTATAAACTTTCTCAACAGTACACAGCAGAGACTAATTGCTCACATGTGGTGGTTGTTAGTACTGTTAGCCTCTTGAGAAAGCGACTCCACCCCTGACAATCAATAACTAATACTAATAATAATGGACAGGTTCTTGCCGGTGCTTAACTCCTGGCTGGCACAACGGATTTATGTTTAAATATGAAAGAACTGGCTTATATACCAGTTGTGAATAATGTAAAGAGTTTGTGCAAACTAGAAGCAGCAAACTAAAGTAAGCCTAATGTGAAAAAATAAAACACTAGTTAAATTACATTAAGCTCAAAGAAAAGAGAAGTAAATTTATTAATTACAATAAAATAAATTTACATTACATGAATCTCAAAATGAATTCAAAAAAGGAATTCACGGTCACAGGGGGACTCGTGAATTCAAAT
Organism: Coenobita brevimanus; assembly: GCF_032717465.1. NCBI lineage: Eukaryota > Metazoa > Arthropoda > Malacostraca > Decapoda > Coenobitidae > Coenobita > Coenobita brevimanus. The sequence goes on from NC_137069.1 coordinate 23,373,801, forward strand.
AACAAAGGAAATACACTCACTCACTTATTCAAAAGCTAATCAGACATAAGGATAAGAAAACAAACAAAAATACAGGTCAGTGGAGGGAATGGAGCTGAAGCTACGAAAGACTGGGTGTCTATGTGTTAAACGCCAAGCACTGCTATTCACTGCTCAGCTCAATTTGCCGATCACTGTCTAGGTGGAGATCCAGGAAATTGCTTTACAATGGACACGCTGCTCTCTGCACTGGGCAAAAATGATCCTACTCTCGAGGCGGTCCAAAGCTGACTGAGTTCAAGCTGGGAAGGGGGGTTAAGAGATGGCCATGTTTGCCGGAAGTAGGCATGGCCTAACTTCAGTGGTCAACGGAGAGAGGGCGAACGATATACACACGCAATAAAATCACTGTGAAACATTAATGTCGTGGAAAAGAAGTCACTTTTGGAACAGTGACGAATATTCTGAAAAAACTATCTCAATCGAAGTGCATACGAGGACAGTTAAACTGAGTGATACACAGTGGGAATACCACTAGAGTTTATGGTTTTCTCACTAAAGTACAATGTCACTAATTTGTATAAATACACTCGCACAAATTCGTAGCATTACGCCCCATCAAAATCAAATTTTTCTTGCGAAAGATTTTATGATATATGCAGTATATACTGTACATATAAATCCTAACTCAGTCACAAGATTGACACTGTGGTGCGTGTACTATCCTGCTATAGGAGAAAATCACTGTCGCCAATGAGTGACAGAATTTACGTTAATAGATGTAAGCGTGAGGGAAAAAACTCTGTGACGATGGTGAAAAATCCTGTGCTCATGTCAAACTGAGCAAAAAGTTCGCTACATTTACATTAACAACTAACTGTTATGTAGCGAGGTGTATGTAATACACGGTGTAGGTGTGACAATTGTAGTGTAACTGTACCTATGTGTAAAATGATATGATGCAAATTAATAGTAAATGGAGATGAAAAGGCAGAAGAGAAGAGGTGGCAGCATGTGGCAGAGACGATCAACTGTTCTGCACAACAAAACTGCTACACCCTGTACCTGCGAAATCAATCAAGGTGAAGCATCAAAAGTGTCAGTGCAACAAGCAAGTTTTATTAAATTACATTTTCTCTCTCTGCCTAGTAGTCAGTACATATGCTACAAAAAGCACGCCCTAGCCGAAAATTTTAAATGACAGCCAAAGCTTTGTACATTCCAGGTCACCATTATTTTCTTATTGGATACATTATTAACCAGGAAATGTAGTACCAGGACAGAATCTCAAAGGACCCTTGTAGTTTACTGGTTAAACCTAACCCTACACTTACAATTAATATTGGCAAGCTGACAATCCCTACGCAGTCTTGGGCAGGTCACATTTTAACACCCGACATGGTGTGAACACTCATGTGGATAATGTGCATTCTCCGGGAATCCTCAGAGAAGCCCACAGCTTGAGACACCAGAGGGTAATTCAGACACAGCCTTGGATTGCCACTGTGGGGGTCTTGAACTTTCCCCTCAACCTAAGGTACACATGTACAGTATGTACAGGCCCTGGACATAATGTATCCTGTGGAGCCAACGGGCAAGACATCAGGTCTGCACCCACATTACCACTGCCCTCTCTCTCAACTGACTCAGAGATTATGGGCATGGATTCAAACAGCAGAGGAAAGACATGTCCCTGCTTGGTGGTACATTGACACACATTGCAGGAACTCACAAACGTATCTATTTCCTGTCCCATTCCTGGCCAAAAAAAAGTCAGCACAGATACGGTCCTGGATTTACCTTTTGCCCATGTGACCTCCTGACGCTGAACAATGACCCGATTCTAACACTGCTTGGCGATACTTAGCGGGAACAACAAACTGCAGTTGAACCTTGCCCTGGGGTGCTCGTGACTCACGGTAGAGCCATCCTTGTTTGCGAAGGAACCTGGCTTGACCTCCCCGTGAATTCTTAATCACAAAACCCTTTTGCTTCTTCTGAACAGGAACAAGTGTCGGGTCAGACTGTTTTTCTTGGACGATATCTTGACTACAAATCAGATCTTGCGGTGATGCAATGGTCACCGGGGTGACTCAGTTTGGAGTCTTGGCCATGGCTCTTGTTACTGCAGCCGAAGTCTGAGTAGCATCATCTACAGTGCAACTATACTTGGCACCTGGTATGTTGCCTATTATTAGGTCAAAAGTTCTGGCATGATAACTGCAACTGTCGTACAAGTATAAAAAGGAGATGCCACCTGGATACGTGCTTCAGGGAGCAATCTCACTGATCCATCAATAAGCTGAGCTTGGATCTATCAACCTGCATACTCCTCAGGCCGAATTAGACTCTGCCTGACAGAGTAACCTGAGGAACCACTGTTTCTCAGGACCTTTACAGGAACACCTCCCGCAAACCCTGGCTGAACAAAGGAAGGCACTGTTACCTGTGGGAGGGACTGTGGAGGAAGCAGCCAGCCATTGATAAGGCTGCTGACTGAAAGATGCGGCAAACATAGTGCCCTGAGAATTACATACCTGAGGGGTCATACTCACTGTCTGGGGAGATGGAGCATTGACCACCTGTGGAGGAGGGTTCACTGTCGCAAGGGACTGGTGAACTGTGGGGTACCTGTGCTGCTAGGGACGACACCACCATACTGCTGTTGAGGAATGAAGGCTGCATTTGCCTCCTGCCTCCGGTACACTAGGGCTGGTGCTGAAAAGGATTGTCCCTACTGTCAATCACATGGCTGATACTGTTGCTGGTTGGGGTACTGCTGGTACTTCTTCCAATTGGGTTTCTGCGTATTTTGCCCCTAGTTCTTCTTCTGCAGTTTGTTTGGATCTTGGCCATTACTCTGAGAATGGCCTTGATGCTGGGGCTCAGTATGAGATGGCTTCCCAGACTTGTCGGCTTTCCTGTTCCAGGTCTGTTGCTTACGAGTTTGGTACCCATACACAGTGAAGAATGCATTAGCCTTCTCCACCATTTGGCTGGCATCCCTTACCTGGCAGATCTTAACCCACCCCATCCCGGCAGATTTTGGATTTTTTTTTTTTTTTTTTTTTTAGCTCACACCTCCGCTTTTGGTGAGAAACGATGGCATATCACAGAGAATGTGCTTACCTGAGACTATAAATAGTCAAAACAGGTGAGCCACCAAACACCTGGTACTGTATTCTGTCAAGGCGCTTGGCTGCTGTCCCATTTTCTGTGGTTGAGGTACAAATTGGAAATCACTCAGAATTGGAAGATACTTATTAATTTGGAGTAAAATAACATGTAGGACAAGAATATACTGATTTTCACACAAAAATATAGGCGAAATAAGCATTGTTCCATTGAGTGAACATAGCGAAATTGCCCAAATCGGTCACATATGATTCACTATGACTGTTTTTCAACATACATTTCATTTTTTCTACTTACATAATATTTTTCCACTAACATTACACCCGTTTCCACTTTATAGAACTGTTATCACATTTTACAGGCCTTACGATTATATTTAGCGTAATATTATCGCATATGTACAATGAGAGTCAAAACTATCTTCCAGTTCCATCCAAAGATAATTTACACCTGGCAAAATACATGAAAACCCAATCTCTACTACTGCATGTTGCAAATGGTTCGATTTTTCCACTATATGTTCGTCAAACTTTGAGAAGATAGCTGTATATGTACATAGCGCGTGAACTCTCTATGACTGTTGTTTCAACTTACACTCTGTTTTTCAACTTATATAATACTTTCCCACTAACATTACACTGGTTTCCACTTTACATAATTATCACATATTTACAGGCCTTACTTGTTTCAACTCACACTCTATTTTTCAACTTATATAATACTTTTCCACTAACATTACACTCGTTTCCACTTTATATAAATGTTATCACATACTTACAGGCCTTACTATTATACTGAGAGTCATATTATCGCATATGTACAGGCCTTACTTTTACGGTGAGCGTCATATTATCGGAAGCACATACAGTATCAGTAATGTAACAAGGTGTGATATTCCTTGTCAGGGTGGGAAGGAGAGGGTGGTGGGGGAGGTTGGGGAGGAGGAGAGTGCCGCCCTTCCCCACTCGCACTCCTCTTCCCTCTCCCTTTTCCATTCCCCTTTCCCTTCCCTTTCCTTCCCTTCCCCACATCACGCAGGAATACTGCGGGGTGAAAGATGTGCTAGAGAGTGGCTCTTTCTCACCTGCCTGCTGCCCATGTACATCACATGCTCGCACTGCCTCCCTCCCATCACCACTTTCCCTTCCACCGCTCACTCCCACCACACCACTTTCCCTTTCATCCCTCACTCCCGCCACATCACTCGTGCCTTCCCCAGACAACACAGAAGGACCATACCTTATTTTCCTTCTCACCGCACCTTGCCTGTGTATATGTACCAAAAATCACATTTGAAAAACGTGCAAATGACGAACCTCGCAATTGCAAAACGTATGGATACGTCGTCGGGGGTCACTGTGACAAAACGTGGGAAAATATCCATATGTCGTCGGGACACCTCAGGTTAAGCTGAGCCATAAGCTCTGCAGGCCACGACTTTTCTAGTTGCATGTGCAGCATAAGGTCAATTATCCCCTCGCGCGTGCGAGGGGTTTCATCTTTCTCCATCCACTCATCTAAGTAAGCAATAAAAGATGGTCGAGGAACTGAACAGCAGTCTCCTTTACTCGAAGATGCGCCCTCATAAACTGATTCCTGGCGTCGTCAACTGTGAGACCGTACGCTTTGATGAGTGCAGCCCTCATCATCTCATACATGAGATTGTCTCCATGAATTCTGTGGAGAATATCGAGGGCAGAGCCCTCAAACCCTCAAACAAGCTAAAAAACTGGAGCCGCTTAGCTGCCTCATCCAGCTGGTACAGCTGTGCCATGTCTTCAAAACGAGCTATGAATGGCTCAGTTCGTTCACCTTCCTTGTATGAAGGAAGCTTGAGGTGTGGGGTTGCCAGAACATGTGCTGGGAGAGCACTCATGGAGCTCAGGTCAGCTGCACCACCTGTGCCTGAAGCCAAGGAGTCTCGCTTGAGCTTCAGCATGTCAAGTTCATGTTTCTCACGAGCCTCATGCTCAGCACATTCGTGTTCACGTTGTTCTCGTTCTTATTCATGTTCTCTCTCACATTCCTCGTGCTGTTCTCGCTCGTGTTCGTGTTGAATTCTACATTCTTCACAGGCATCATTCACACTTTGCTGATCATACCTATACCATGAGAGTGCATATTCTTTAATTTCCTGGGGATTGGTAAGCCCCATGTCTTTGGTGTCCTGTACATATGGACTAGTAGCCCTGATGCTAACTCAACTAAGGCTGAGTGGAGTAAAGACTGTGTACTGACTGCTGTTTTGCAGAGAAATGCTAATAATCAAAAGTAAAGAATACAGGCACAGGCTGGTGGTGACCAGTTTTATCAAGTTAAACTGGTAAAGAAAGAAAATAATAAAAAAAATACAACTGACTGGGAAAACTATTACGTAAAATTAATAGAGCTGAATCAATAACCACCAGTAAGATGGAGGATGGAAGTAATGCGAGTATAAGTGGCTGGGGAATGGCTGGAAGAAGGAGGGAGGTGAGAAGACAGGAAGAAATCAGTGGGATAGAAGTTGTGGAAGCAATGAAGAAAGTTAAATCAGGGAAAGCCCCAGGAATTGATGGAGTGTTTGGTGAAATGCTGAAGCATGGGGTAGAGATAGTAGTAGAATGGATGTGGAAGATGTGCAGATTGGCCTGGGAGGAAGGTAGAGTCCCAGAGGATTGGAAGTCAGGTATAATTATTCCCTTGTACAAAGGAAAAGGGGAAAAAGAAGTGTGTGGTAATCATAGGGGCATTTGTCTTCTTAGTATAATAGGAAAAATATATGGTAGGATACTTATTGACAGAGTTAGAGAAAGAACAGAGAAATTAGTTGGAGAAGAACAGGGAGGCTTTAGGAAGGGAAGAAGTTGTGTAGATCAGATATTCATTCACAGATCTTTAGTGGAAAAGTTTCTAGAGAAGGGAAAGAAGTTGTATGCGGCTTTCATGGATTTGGAGAAAGCATATGACAGGGTGGATAGACTAGGATTGTGGAAAGTCTTAAGAATATATGGAATAGATGGGAAGTTGTTGAATGCTGTGAAGAGTATGTACGATGGTGCGAAGGCTGCAGTGCGTGTGGATGGTGAACTAAGTGAATTTTTCTCTTTGAAAGTTGGGTTGAAACAGGGATATGTCATGTCTCCATGGTTGTTCAATCTGTACATGGATGGGGTAATAAAAGAGGTACAAGGTAGGGTAGTGGATGTTGGAGTGGCCCTGGTGAGAGAGGATAGTGTTTGGAAACTCCCTGTACTGTTGTTTGCAGATGATACCGTGTTGTTGAGTGAAGACGAAGGGGAGCTGCAAGGCTTGGTGGATGAGTTTGGGAGAGTGTGTAAGAAACGGGATCTAAAGGTGAATGTAGGGAAGAGTAAAGTGATGGTCTTTGAGAGAGGTGAAGTCAGTGAATGTACAGTGAGGTTGAATGGTGAGGAATTGGAAAATGTGAGTACGTTTAAGTACTTGGGTAGTGTGATGAGTAAGGATGGAGGTTTGGAGGGTGAAGTGCTTGAAAGGGTACAGCAGGGAAGAAAGGTTGCTGGTTCTTTGAAAGCAGTGATAAGAAACAGGAAAGTGAGCATGGAAGTGAAAAAGTTACTACATGACAGTATTGTGATACCAACTCTAACGTACGGAAGTGAAGCTTGGACGTTGTTGGAAGGACACAAGTCAAGAGTGAGAGCCGTGGAAATGAGTTATTTAAGAGGAGCCTGTGGAGTCACATGGAGAGACAGGCTGACGAATGAGGATATAAAGGAGCGTTGTGGTGTTGATGTGGATGTGATAGAAAGCGTTATGAGGAACACACTGAGGTGGTTTGGCCATGTGGAGAGGATGGAGGGTGAAAGACTGACGAAGAGAGTGTATGTGAGTGAGGTGGAGGGGGAAAGAGGGAGGGGGAGGCCGAGGATGAGATGGAGAGATGGGGTGGAGAGGTATATGAGAGAGAGGGGTGTGAGTTGGGAGCAGGGGAGTGAAATGGCGGGGGACAGGACGACTTGGAGGCGATTTGTTTGTGGCCACCCCAAACGGGATTGAGGCGTCTGGCAATAGATAGATAGATAGAAGATAGTGCCTATAGACTTTAATGATAAAAAATACCTAGGTGTGAGTAAGTATTATTCCGTTAATATCTTTAGAGCTAGGAGTTAATATCCTGGCAAGGTCGCCAGATGTCACAGGGGGATGAAAATTTAAGAATAAAATTATGATATTACTCGAAAGTAAAGACAGGGAATTGACTAGTGAAAATCAAGTAGTAAGTTTTACTTTATTCCGGCTTACTTCGCCAATTCTCTAAGGACGAGAATTTTATCAACTTTCTCAACAGTACACAGCAGAGACTAATCGCTTACATGTGCTGGTTGTTGGTATTGTTAGCCTCTTGTGAAAGTGACTCCACCCCTGACAATCAATAACTTTTTTTTTTTTTATGTGAGGAAGAAGGAACCAAAGGCCATGAGCCCGCAGTAAGCGTTCCCTACAAGAGAAAAACAAAATACAATAGAGAGCCAAATTCAAGATCCGTTCATTTCGAGATACCTGTACACACTGCGTTTGAAAGAATGGAGATCATAGGCAGCAGGAAATACAGACAGAGGGAGACAGTTCCAGAGTTGACCTGTTGCATAAATGAAAGACTGGGAGTAATGGTTAACTCTTGCATTAGAGAGTTGGACAGAAAAGGGATGAGAGTTTGCTGCCAGACGGGTGCTACACGCCCGTCGTAGAGGTGGAGGAATGCAAGCAGACAGTTCAGAGGAGCAGTGACCATTAAAGTGGCGATAGAAAAGAGATAAAGATGCAACAGTGCGGCAAAGAGACAGAGGTTGAAGGGAGTCAGTAAGAGGAGGAGAGTTAATGAGACGAAAAGCCTTTGACTCTACCCTATTGAGAAGAGCTGTATGTGGGGAGCCTCCCCACACATGAGAGTTATACTCCACACAGGGGCAGATAAAACCCCTGTATAGAGTCAACAATTGTGCAGGGGTAAAGAAAGAGCAGAGTCGGCTTAGCACACCCAATCTCTTGGAAGCAGATTTTACAAATGGAATATGATCTTTCCAAGATAAGTCCCGAGTAAATGAAACCCCAAGCATGTTCAAGGATGATGCAGGATTAAGCTGAATATTATTAAACATTAGTGGGTATACCTGTGGAAGATTTTGTCGGGTTGATAGGTGTAAGAACTGAGTCTTAGATGCATTAAAAAGAACCAGATAATTTTTACCCCAGTCAGAGATACGAGCCAAGTCAGACATTAGGTGTGCCATAGCTTCATCCCTTGTTTGTTGAAGTAACTGTTGAGATGGGCTTTGTGGGAACCGAATGGAAAGGTGAAGGGTGGAGTCATCAGCGTATGGGTGGATAGGGTTAGATGTACAGCTTAGATCATTGATGAATAAAAGGAAGAGAGTTGGTGATAGGACAGAGCCCTGAGGAACACCACTGTTGATAGGTCTAGGAGAAGAACGATGGCCGTCTACAACAGTGGCTATAGAACGACCAGAGAGGAAGCTAATGATGAAGGCACAGACAGAAGGATAGAAACTGTAGGAGGGCAGTTTGTAAATTAAAGTTTTATGCCAGACTCGATCGAAAGCCTTTGAGATGTCAAGTGCAATGGCAAAGCTTTCGACAAAGTCCCGAAAGGAGGATGACCAGGAGTTTGAAAGGTAGGTGAAAAGATCGCCAGTGGAGCATCCCTGACGGAACCCGTACTGGCGATCGGAAAGAAGGTTGTGATAGGAAAGATGCCTTAAAATTTTTCTATTGAGAATTGACTCGAAAATTTTTTGAAATACAGGACGTTAAAGAAATTGGACAATAGTTGGAGGGTTGGGAGTAGTCACCCTTCTTTGGGACTGGCTGAATGAGAGCAAACTTCCAGCAAGAAGGTACAAGTTGACAGACAAAGGTATAAGAGTTTGCCTAGGCAGGGTGTAAGCATAGAAGCACAGTTCTTGAGAACAACAGGAGGGACCCCATCAGGCCCACATGCCTTGTTAGTACTGAGGCCAGTGATGGCAGAAAATACATCAGCTGAAGAAATTTTAATGTCAGCCATGAGGAAGTCAGAGGGGGGAAGTGATGGAGGAACAGCACCGGAATCGTCTAAGGTGGAATTGGAGGAGAAAGTCTGTGAGAAGAGATCTGCTTTATCAGTAGAAGAAATAGCTACAGAACCATCAGAGTAGAAAAGAGGAGGGAAGGATGATGAGGTAAAGTTGTTAGAAAGGTTTTTGGCAAGGTGCCAGAAGGAGTGGGAAGAATTCCAGTTGGAGAGTTGAGAGGATTTAGTACGGATGAAATTATTTTTTGGCAGAGCGAAGAACAGACTTAGTACAATTCCGGGCAGAAACGTAAAGATGATGTGATTCAGGGGTGGGTTGGCTCCGGTACCTTTTGTAGGCCCTCTCCTTGTTGTGGACAGCATTAGAACAAGCGTGATTAAACCAGGGCTTTCTTGCGTTAGTCAAAGGATATGAGAAAGGAATGTATGCTTCCATGCCCGAGAGAATAACCTCCGTAATGCTCAAGGCACACTCAGATGGCTCACGGCCATGGAAGCAATAATCATTCCAGGGAAAATCAAAGAAGTACTGCCTGAGGGCCTCCCAGTCCGCGGATCCAAAATGCCACAGACAACGTTTCCCTGGAGGGTCCACAGGCCGTACCGGAGTGATAGGACAGGTTAAGGTGATAAGGTTGTGATCGGAGGAGCCCAACGGAGAGAAAAGATTAAAAGAGTAAGCAGAAGGATTAGTTGTGAGGAGGTCAAGTATGTTGGAGCTCTCTCCAAGGCAGTCAGGGATACGAGTAGTGTGCTGTACAAGCTGCTCTAGGTCATTAAGGATAGAAAAGATGTAGGCTTGTTCACCAGGTGGATCAGTGAAAGGAGAGGAGAGCCAAAGGTGGTGGTGAACATTGAATTCTCCTAGAATGGAGATTTCAGAGAGAGGAGAAATGGGTAGAATGTGTTCCATCGTAGAAGTAAGATAGTCGAAGAATTTTTGATAGTCAGTAGAATTAGGGGATAAGTAAACAGCACAGATATATTTAGTCAGAGAATGACAGGAAAGCCGAAGCCAGAGTGTAGAGAATTCAGAAGAATCGAGTTCAGGAACACGAGACCAAGATAAGTCGTTGCGTATATATACACAACAGCCACCTTTGGCTTTGAAATGAGTATAGAGAAAGTAGGAGGATACAGAAAAGGGTTTGCTGTCAGTTGCCTCAGACAGCTGAGTCTCAGAAAAAGAAGGTGAGGTTTAGAGGAGGAGAGGTGGTGCTCAACAGAGCGAATTTAGAGGAAAGGCCGCGAATGTTGCAGAAATGAAGAAGAAGTGAGTCAGACAGTGGTTCTAGGCACCTCGAGTCGTCACCGGGAGAGGGGCAGATGGTGGGGGCATTTATGGTCCCCTCCCCCCTGGGGACTCCGAGGCTTGGTGATGGGACGCCATAATTACATTTTGGAAAAGGAAGTGTAGTGTGTACTGTGCATGTAGTTTGGTGTAGATAGAGAAATCTGTACTGGAGAGCATGCTGGCCTACTCTCTGTGTAACTGAGACACTGAAAAAGTTCAGCAGGATCTTGCCAGTGCTTAACTCCTGGCTGGCACAACAGATTTAACATTCAATATGGAAGAACTGGCTTAAATAGCAGTTGTGAATAATGTAAAGAGTTTGTGCAAATTAGAAGCGGCAAACTAAACTAAGCTTAATGTGCAGAAAACACGAGCTTAAATTACATTAAGCTCAAAGAAAAGAACTGTAAATTTATTAATTACAGTAAAATAAATTTACGTTACATGAATCTGAAAATGAATTCAAAAAGGGAATTCACAGTCACAGGGGGGCTCATGAATTCAAATAACGAAGGAAATACACTCACTCATTCATTCAAAAGCTAATCAGACTTAAGGCTAAGAAAACGAATGAAAATACTGGTCAGTGGAGGGAACGGAGCTGAAGCTACGAAAGACTAGGTGTCTATGTGTTGAACACCAAGCACTGCTATTCACTGCTCAGCTCACTTCTCCGATCACCATCTAGGTGGAGATCCAGGAAATTGCTGTACAATGGACACGCTGCTCTCTACGCTGGGCACAAACGATCCTACTCTCGAGGTGGTCCAAAGCTGACTGAGTTCAAGCTGGGAAGGGGGGTAAGAGATGGCCTTGTTCGCCGGAAGTAGGCGTGGCCTAACTTCTGCGGTCAACGGAGAGAGGGCGAACGATATACACACGCAGTAAAATTACTCAGTGAAACACTAATGTCGTGGAGAAGGACAGTCACTTTTGGATCAGTGACGAATATTCTAAAAAAACTATCCCAATCGAAGTGCATACGAGGACAGTTAAACTGAGTGATACACAGTGGGAATACCACTAGAGTTCGTGGTTTTCTCACCAAAGTACAATGTCACGAATTTGTATAAATACACTCGCGCTAATTCGTGACACTTCTCATTTTCCTTTCCTATCTTTCCATCCCTTCACTTCTCCTCCCTTCCTTTTCCTTCCCTTCCCTTCCTCTCCTTTCCCTTCCTTTTCTTCCCTTCCCTTCTCTTCTCCACTTCCCTTCCATTCCATTCCATCCACCTCTTCATACTCTCTTCTTATCCGGTCCTCTCTTTTCTCTCTGCTTTTTTCTCCAACTATTTTTCATATTCTCTTATGCACTTCTCTTTTCCTTCCTCTCTTCTTCTATTTTCTATCCTGTCTTATTGTCTCCTCTTCTCCTCCCACCTTCTCTCCCTCCTATATTCCATCCTTTCCTCCTCTTTTCCTCCCTCTTCTCTCCTATTTTCTCTCCTTCCTCCTCCTCTCCTCTCATATATTCCCTCCTTTTCCCCCCTCTCCTCTCCTTTCCGATTTTCTCTCCTCTCCTCTAACACTTTCTCTTATTTCTCTCCTCTCCTATTTCCTCTTCCCTCCTCTCCCATATTCCTTCCTCTCACCTCTCCTATATTCCCCTCCTCTCCTTTCTTGTCTCCTCTCCTCTCCTCTGCCCCTCCATCTCGTCAATACGTCCCTTCCATTGCCTTCCTACCAGCAAGTCCTTTTCAGACATCCAATCGGTCCCACTCTCACTTACCCTCACTGTCCCCTCAGACCTCAACCAACCACACCAATCCTTTTGCAGGCCTTGTTCATGCACTTTCTAGCTCTGGAATGTTCTTAATTCACTGTACACTGTTCTGTTATTCACTGTCCACTGTTTGTTCATGCACTTTTTGGCTCTGGAGTGTTCTTAATTCACTCTACACTGCTCTGTTATGCACTCTTCACTAATTGTTCATGCACTTATTGGCTGTGGAGTGTTCTTAATTCACTGAACACTGCTCTATTATTCACTGTTCATTGTTTGTTTATTCACCGTTTGCTCTTGGAGGCTTGGTTGTTAGAGTGTGAGTTTGTAAGCTTCTAAATTAGGTGTCAATACTTTTTTTTGTTACATTAATTCTGTGATTCTAAGGATTTATATATATTAACTATGCATGATAGACAAGGGTTGTCGAAAGTGTTAAGAAAATATGGAGTAGATGGGAAGTTGTTGAATGCTGTGAAGAGTATGTACGATGGTGCGAAGGCTGCAGTGCGTGTGGATGGTGAACTAAGTGAATTTTTCTCTTCGAAAGTTGGGTTGAAACAGGGATGTGTCGTGTCTCCATGGTTGTTCAATCTGTATATGGATGGGGTAATAAAAGAGGTACAAGGTAGGGTAGTGGATGTTGGAGTGGCCCTGGTGAGAGAGGATACTGTTTGGAAACTCCCTGTACTGTTGTTTGCAGATGATACTGTGTTGTTGAGTGAAGACGAAGGGAAGCTGCAAGGCTTGGTGGATGAGTCTGGGAGAGTGTGTAAGAAACGGGATCTAAAGGTGAATGTAGGGAAGAGTAAAGTGATGGTCTTTGAGAGAGGTGAAGTCAGTGAATGTACAGCGAGGTTGGATGGTGAGGAATTGGAAAATGTGAGTACGTTTAAGTACTTGGGTAGTGTGATGAGTAAGGATGGAGGTTTGGAGGGTGAAGTGCTTGAAAGGGTACAGCAGGGAAGATAGGTTGCTGGTTCTTTGAAAGCGGTGATAAGAAACAGGGAAGTGTGCATGGAAGTGAAAAAGTTACTACATGACAGTATTGTGATACCAACTCTAACGTACGGAAGTGAAGCTTGGACGTTGTTGGAAGGACACAAGTCAAGAGTGAGAGCAGTGGAAATGAGTTATTTAAGAGGAGCCTGTGGAGTCACATGGAGAAACAGGCTGACGAATGAGGATATAAAGGAGCGTTGTGGTGTGGATGTGGATGTGATAGGAAGCGTTATGAGGAACATACTGAGGTGGTTTGGCCATGTGGAGAGGATGGAGGGTGAAAGACTGACGAAGAGAGTAAATATGAGTGAGGTGGAGGGGGGAAGAGGGAGGGGGAGGCCGAGGATGAGGAGGGATGGGGTGGAGAGGTATATGAGAGAGGGGGGGTGTGAGTTGGGAGCTGGGCAGTGAAATGGCGGTGGACAGGGCGACTTGGAGGCGATTTGTTTGTGGCCACCCCGAATGGGATTGAGGCGTCTGGCAATAGATAAATAGATAGATGATTCTTTTATTCACTATGTATGGCTTGCCTATTCACTTTTTGGTTTTCGAGGCTTGTTTATTCATGCCGTGATTATGGGAGTTTGAATAACTGTGCATGACTTTCTAACGAGAAACTATCGAGGAGAGTGTATGTGAGTGAGGTGGAGGAGGGGAGAGGGAGGAGTAGGCCAAGGATGAGATGGAGGGATGGAGTGGAGAGGTGTATGAGAGAGGGTGGTGTGAGCTGGGAGCAGGGCAGTGAAATGGCGCGGGACAGGGCAACATGGAGGCGATTTGTTTGTGGTCATCCCATACAGGATTAAGGCATCTGGCAACAGACGGATAGATAGATAAGACTTTCTTATTCACTGTGCATGGGCTTGTTTATTCATTCCTGGGTGTTTTATTCACTCTATGGTCTGGGAGGCTTCTAAATATATTGTCCATGCATTCTTTAGAAATGCTGTGAATACCTCAATTGGTCTTCCGATCTGACTAAGACGTACCGGCAAGATATCCTACTTCGCATCTAAGTTCTTCAAGAAGAACAGTTGGGGTCACTACCAAGGGTCAAGACGCTGTTGTGTACATACTAAGAGAGAAGAGAGAGGAGGGACTAGGGAGGAGAGAGGAAGGAATTGGAGGGAGTGAGGAGGAGATAGGAGGGAGAAGGGAGGGGATAGGAAGGAGAGAATAGGGGATAGGAGGATAAGAGGAGGGGATAGGAGAAGAGGAGGGTATAGGAGGAGAGAAGGGGATAGGGGGGGAGAGGAGGGGATAGGAGGGGGAGAGGAGAGGATAGAAGAGGGAGAGAGGAGGGAATAGGAGGGAGTGAGGAGGAGAGGGGAGAAGGTAGGATAATAGGAAAAGAGGAGGGAAGGAGAGAGGAGAGGAGAGGGAGTCCTATCTCTGCTTCTTACCAGGTCTGTCCTCTACCATGGCCAGCTGCTCCATCGCTGCTGAGGACAAGGGGCTTAGGGCCACACCACCACCACCACCATCAAAACAATAACAACAACAACAACAAACAACGACAAGCACAAACAACCACAACTGCACTACCACCGGCAACAACAACAACAAAATAACATCAACACAACAACAACAAGCAACCACAACCACAAACAACCACAACTACACCACCATCACTACCACCACCACCACACCACCACCACCATCACCACCACCACATCACCACCACCACACCACCACCACCACCACCACTCACCACATCACCACCACATCAACACCACCACATCACCATCACCACCACCACCACCACCACCACCACCAACAACAACAACAACAACTTCAACACAACAACAAACGACCACACACAACCACAACTACATCACCAGCACCACCACCACCACCATCATCAACAACAACAACAACAACAACCGTACACCAAGACAGTCCTCTCTTTCTCCCTCTAAAAGCAAACAAATAAATAAACAATAATTCATCAGACAGTAAAATAAACAATAACAGGCCTTCAGCATCAGTGTGGAAGCATGATCGCCTCTTCAAAATATATAATTATATAAAGTAAAAAAAATCCAGTAAACTCATCCCAGCCTAAATATGAGAGTGAGCGATGATTATGAAATGCTGTCGGGTTTTCCAGTTACGTTCACACATTATCAACATAATTAAAGGCGTCGTGGCATGGGTTACGATCGCTGCTTGATTTCTGGGTGGCAGCAAAAAGAATTACATCAACAAAAATAAAGCAGGTGTGTGTGTGTGTGTGTGTGTGTGTGTGTGTGTGTGTGTGTGTGTGTGTGTGTGTGTGTGTGTGTGTGTGTGTGTGTGTGTGTGTGTGTGTGTGTGTGTGTGTGTTCATAATATTATGCTAGGCTGTGATGATGATGATGAGGAGGAGGAGGAGGAGGAGGAGGTGGAGGAAGAGGAGGTGGAGGAGGGGGAGGAGGAAGAAGAGGTTGAGAAGGAGGAGAAGGAAGACAACGAAGAAAAGAATAATGATGATGATGGAGAAGGCTATGTTTTCGCCATTGTCTGTCTGCGTGCCTCTTTGTCTGTGTCTGCCTGTCTGTCTGTCTGTCTATATTTCTTCATGATTTGTATTTTCCCAATATGTGTGCTGTGCGTTTGTCTGTCTGTCTGTCCTACTAGTCTATCTCTTTCTCCCTGTCTCTGTCCTTGTCCATCTCCATGTTATGCTGTCTATTTCTGCCTTTTAATCTGTGTGCTGTCTGTCACCACTCCTCTATAAGATTAAACAGATTTCAACCAAATTTGCTGTGGATAAGTTTTCAACATAGTGTTCATATCAATATTTAGATTAGTTTCCCCTTAAACTTTCCCTTCCCATATTCTCTCCCGTCTCCTTCCCTCCTTTCTATCTATCTATCTATTACCAGACGCCTCAATCCCGTTTGGGGTGGCCACAAACAAATCGCCTCCAAGTCGCCCTGTCCCCCGCCATTTCACTCCCCTGCTCCCAACTCACACCCCCCTCTCTCATATACCTCTCCACCCCATCTCTCCATCTCATCCTCGGCCTCCCCCTCCCGCTTTCCCCCTCCACCTCACTCACATACACTCTCTTCGTCAGTCTTTCACCCTCCATCCTCTCCACATGGCCAAACCACCTCAGTGTGTTCCTCATAACGCTTCCTATCACATCCACATCAACACCACAACGCTCCTTTATATCCTCATTCGTCAGCCTGTCTCTCCATGTGACTCCACAGGCTCCTCTTAAATAACTCATTTCCACTGCTCTCACTCTTGACTTGTGTCCTTCCAACAACGTCCAAGCTTCACTTCCGTACGTTAGAGTTGGTATCACAATACTGTCATGTAGTAACTTTTTCACTTCCATGCTCACTTCCCTGTTTCTTATCACTGCTTTCAAAGAACCAGCAACCTTTCTTCCCTGCTGTACCCTTTCAAGCACTTCACCCTCCAAACCTCCATCCTTACTCATCACACTACCCAAGTACTTAAACGTACTCACATTTTCCAATTCCTCACCATCCTTTCACTCCTTCCTTATTATCTCTTCCTCTCCTCTCACCTCCCTTCTTTCCTACCCTCTTCCTTCATCCTCTCCCCTCCCTTCATTCCTTCCCTCTTCCTTCATCCTCTCCCCTCCCTTAATTCCTTCCCTCTTCCTTCATCCTCTTCCCTCCCTTCTTTCCTACCCATTTCCTTCAACCTCTCCCCTACCTTCTATCCTTCTTCATCCTCTCCCCTCCCTTCTTTCCTGTCCTCTTCCTTCATCCTCTCCTCTACCTTCTGTCCATCTTCCTTCAACCTCTCCCCTCCCTTCTTTCCTACCCTCGTCCTTCAATTTCTCCCCAGCCTTCCCACTACCTTCATCCTCTCCCCTCCATTCTTTCCTTCTCTCTTCCTTCAACCTCTCCCCTATCTTCTTTCCCTCTTCCTTCATCATCTCCCCTCCCTTCTTTCCTTCCCTCTTCCTTCAGAGCCTTCTTGCTTTTCCATCCTTACCTTCAGCTTGTACAATTAGATATCATAATGATAGTCTTCTCTGTAATCAGCAGCCTCGAAAGGACCATTAGGTCTGTTGCTGTTTGCTTTCCATTGTACTTCTTTGTATCCTCTCCCATCCCTTCCTTCCTTCCTTCCCTCTTCCTTCATCCTTCCCCTTTCTTCTTTCCTTCCTGACTCTTTACTTTTGCTTTTTCTTCCTTCCCTCCCTCCTTTTCTTATTTACCCTTTCATTTTTCCTCTTTTCCTTCCCTTGTTTCTTTCCTTCCTTACCCTTTCCCTCTTTCTCTCCTCCTCCCCTCCCCTTCTTTCCTTCCTTGCCCTTTCCCTTGCTGCTCCTCGCCTTCCTTTCACTCCTCCCCATTTCTTCTTCCTATCAACCATGTCTCCCTCTATTCTCTCTGCCCTGCCGCTCTTCCTCTCCTCTCCTCCCTCCTTTTCTTTTTCTCTTCCATCCCTCTTCCTATCCTCCTTTCATTCCTCTCTTTCTCTGTCTGACTGTGTGTCTGCCTGTCTGTCTGTCTGTCTCTGTCTCTGTCTCTGTCTGTCTGTCTGTCTGTCTCTCTCTCTCTCTCTCTCTCTCTCTTTCTCTCTCCTTTCCGTTGCTTTTCCTCTTTAATTCCCATTCCCTTTACACCTTCCCTTCATCATACTCTCCCTCCCTCTTGCTTCCGCTTCCCATTCTCTTTCTCTTTCCTCTTTCTCCTTTATCCTCCTCTCTCTCTCCTCATTTTCCTCCTCCTCCTCCTCTTCTTCTCCATTCCCTCTCTTCCCTCCCTATCTCCTTTCTCTCCTTCCCTGTCTCTTTTCCCATCTTCCATACTTCTTCTTTCTCTTCCCCCCCTTCTCTCCCATTCTCCTCCCCTTTATTCCCCCACTTTTCTCCCCTTACCCTGAGCCCTCTCACTCTTTTTCCTCCCCCCCCCTCTCTCTCTCTCTCTCTCTCTCTCTCTCTCATTCACTCCTCTCTCCATTCCAATCACTTTCCCCCTCCT
>NC_137069.1:23396949-23404449 GCF_032717465.1 Coenobita brevimanus
GACAGACAGACAGAAAGACAGACAAATAAAGAGGCACAGATTGTTATAGACAGACAGATGGATAAATAATTATAAACAGATAGATAGACAAACAGATAGATAGACAGGTGGATAGCCAGATATTTTATTAATCACAAAACAGTGATCTGATGCCCACACCCCATTAAAAAAAAAAATAACAGGGTTGAAAAGAAGGTAAAATTAATCTAAAAATGTAGGTCAGGTAGGACAGGTGTGTAGCCAGGTGAGGACAGCTTTCTCACCTGTGGAATGTGGACGTGGGTGGGATAGTGCAGGATAGAATTACCTTATATTACATCACCTGTCCTCACTCCTACCTCTACGCCCATCTTCATACTAATATCCACGTTAAACCTTCATCCTTTCATATTTCTTCACACTGCTTCATATTACGTTCATACTGACTCATACTACGTTCCTATTCCTTCCTTCTTATTTCATATTGCATCATCTGTTCTCACTCCCATCCCTACGCCCTTCTTCATACCAATTTCCATCTTAAGCCTTCATCCTTTCATATTTCTTCCTACCGCTTCATATTACGGTCATATTGCTTCATTCTCATTTCATATTGCATCACCTGTTCTCACTCCCATCCCTACGTCCTTCTTCATACCAATTTCCATCTTAAGCCTTCATCCTTTCATATTTCTTCCTACCGCTTCATATTACGGTCATATTGCGTCATACTAATTTCATACTAGGCTACTAAAATCCACCTTGAGCTTCCTTTCATACTTTTTCACAGTGCTTCACATTACGTTCATGATGATTCATACTAAGTTCATACTGCTTCATACTAATTTTACAATGCTGCATACTACTTCATATTACATCAACTGTCCCCACTCCTACCCCTACGTCCTTCTTCACACTAATTTCCACCTTAAACCTTCATTCTTTCGCATTTCTTCACAGTGCTTCATATTGCACTCATACTGTTTCATACCAATTTCACACTGCTGCATACTACTTCATATTACATTACTATATTTCTTTACATTGCTTCATACTAAGTTCACACTGCTTCATACTACGTTCATATTGCTTCATACTAATTTAATACTGCCTCATACTAATTTCATACTGCTTCATACTAATTTTATAATGATGCATACTGTGTCTATTACATCAGTATATTTCTTCAGTGCTTCATATTCCGTTCATGTTGCTTCATACTAATTTCATACTTCCTCATACTACTTCATATTACATCACTATACTTCTCCACAGTGCTTCATATTACACTCATATTGCTTCATACTAATTTCATACTGCTTCACACTAATTTCATACTTCATCATACTACTTCATATTATCCATACTCCCTTCCACCCTTACTTTATTTTTTTTTTTTCTATCAATAAGGTTACGAAATTTCACCTCAAGACTTTATTATTTCACATAGTTTCATATTTTTCATGTCCCTTCATACTGTTCTCATATTAGCCTACTTCATACTAATATCATATTGCATTCATATTTCTTCATCCTTTCCAGATTTCCAGACATCTGTTCCTACTTATTATATATATATATATATATATATATATATATATATATATATATATATATATATATATTTACATGTCCGACTCTGGGCAAAGGCTGCAGGGCCTATTTCTCGGGGGCAGTGACCTATCCCAAGGCCCAGTAGTCCTCCTACACCTCCACATGTCACCACTTCGGCGCTAACATCCACCATCCATATTGAATACATGCTAGGGCTGTCTCATACAGGACTGGTGTATTGGTATTAGCGGGGGTATTTTTACGACATGTCGGCGGGTCATCTGGTAGATCAGGAAAGTCTGCTTTTTAGGAAATTCAGATCCTTAAACTGTTCCCTGCCCCAGCTGGGATTCGATCCTGGGTCCATTAGGACCACAAGCCGCCTCTCTACCGATATCTATGTATCTGTCTTTCTGTCTGTCTATCTGTCAGTCAATCTATCTATCTATTCATCTATGTCTGTCTATATCTTTATCAATTTATATCTATATCCATCTATTCATCCATCTATCTATCTATATCTATATAGGCATCAATTTATCTAATCTATATCTCTATATCTATCTATCTATATATCCATACCTACAGTATATCTGTCAATCAGTCTATTTATCTATATCTACTGTATCAATCCATCCATCCATCCATCCATCTGTCTATCTGTCTGTCAATCTATCAATTATTCCTTAACAGTCTAACGCAATTTCTTCACATCGCTTTCATATCGACTTAGTTTGCATCGATAAGTGGATGATGATGTGTAATTTGCAGAATAAATCGCTTTGGAGAAGGCGTTAAGATAATCTGAAGTCACTCAGAATATCTCCAAGGCCCATATTCCCCTCGGGTAAGGAATCTCCTCAACACCTCTTCCTTAGCCATTTATTTGTGGATATGGCTGGTTAATAATATAGCGTACGTTATTTATGCAGAGTATGGTGATATTGGAAAGATATATGTACTACTGAAAAGGGCAGTAAGATGTAAGAAGCAAAATAAATCGCTTAGGAAAAGGTGGTAGGGAACTTCTTTATGGGGTTACAGGTTCTTTATGAGACTCCCCCCCCCCCCTACACACACACGCAGAAAAGGAATTACTGAAAACTCAATCTCACTTCAACAGTTCCATATGTCTCCCCTCAGCTCATTAAAATCGCCCGGTCACCTCTGGAACTGTTTCATTCTGTATTTCCGACTGCCTATGACCTCCGGTTTTTCAAACGCAGTGTGTCCATGTATCTCGAAATGAACTTGAATTTGGCTCCCTGTTATTTTCTTTTTGCTTTTCTTGGAGGGAGCAATTTTCGAGGTCTTTCTTCCTTGCATTAAAAAAAAATAAATAAATAAAAATAACACTGACAAGCCTATTCACTACGATATCATTTCTCTTCTTCTTAGCTACAGACGATTTTTATATTTTGGGAGTGAATGGCTAAACAAAAGCTGTATACACCCTCATACAAACACCCTGTCCAGTGCCAACAGTCTCCTCCAGGCTGAACTAAATCATTTGGAGACATCAGCAATAAATTATAAAATGACGACCTCGAGCTGAAGAGGTTAATGGATAGTTATTAGCTTCTAGTATTTCTTTAAGCGCGCGCGCGCGCACACACACACACACACACACACACACACACACACACACACACACACACACACACACACACACACACACACACACACACACACACACACACACACCTTTACTTATTATTACTCTCACACAGTTGCGCATACATAATCAACACACACACACACACACACACACACACACACACACAGAGCTGCAAGCGCAATAAGTAAAGAAAGTCTCTCTCTCTCTCTCTCTCTCTCTCTCTCTCTCTCTCTCTCTAAATTATCCATATAATCCCTTGACTGGTCATATCATAATTGGTAATCCTCCGTACATATTGGTCAGCTCAGCCAGATCAAACACACAGTCTCTCTCTCTCTCTCTCTCTCTCTCATTACATCCATCCATCCCTGTATCTCTGCATTCAACCATCAATCCATGCTCTCTCTCTCCCTTTGAGAAGGAGTGTGGTGTAAGTTTGTGGGGAGAGCAGTGAAAAGACAAGTGACAGGGTGACATGGAAGCGATTTGTTTGCTGCCACCCTTGACGGGATTAAGGCTTCTGGCTATAGATAGACAGACAGATAGACTAGACACAATATTTTATATTGTTCGTCAGGTGTTTCAGAATGTATAAAAGGGAAGTTTGTTATACTTTTTTATCATGTTTACAAAATAATGAAAAAAAAAAAAACAGTAAAAGACCTACTAGTTTTGTCGAGGTTCTTTGCAATAAATAAGACTACAGCTAACGTACGTATTGAAAGACATAAAGGCAACGATAGCAAGCAAAGCAGGTAGGCTCCCTAGAGAGGAGGGAGAGAGAGGGGGAGAAAGGTAAAGAAGGAGAGATGAAAGTTGAGCGAGGGAAGGGAAAACTGTGTGGAGAAGGATGATGATGATGATGATGATGATAGTAAACACGGTATATAATAATGGAAACAGTGATGAGGTTGATGATGATGATGATAATTTTAAACTGTTGTGCTTGCTACTTGATGATGATGAGAAGGACGAGGAAGAAAAATACACTGGAGAGAAATGCAGGCTTGAATTTCTCTCCCTGGCTTAGTTTCCCCTTCACACTTATTCCCTCTCTCATTTTTCTCTCCTAGTCTTTCTGGAATGATGTTGATGAGTGTCTGCAGAGTTTTGGAGCGAATGTGAATGTGGTAATGATGGGAGATCTGAATGCTAGAGTGGGAAATGTAGCAGTTGAAGGTGTAGTTGGTATACATGGTGTGCCTGGAAGAAACGAAAATGGGGAACGAATGATAGCGATGTGTGTTGAGCGAGAGATGGTGATTGGAAATACGCTGTTTGAGAAGAAAGATATTTATAAGTATACATGGGTGAGACAGGAGGGTGGAAGGTTGTTGATAGAGCTTTGATGGACTATGTGGTTGTGTCTAGGAATGTAATAGGAAGATTGTTGGATGTGAGAGTTCTGAGAGGCGAGGGTGGAGGTATGTCTGACCACTACCTGGTGGAGGGAAAGTTAAGAGTAGGTAAGAGATGGGTGAGAGCTAGGAGGGTTAGGTGTGGCAGGGAGGTTTTGAAAGTGAGTGAGCTGGATAAAAGAGAGAAAAAGATAGAGTATCAGGAGAAATTGAAAGATGAGTGGAACGCAGTGAAAGATCGGGAAAATGGCAGCGTGGAGGAGGAATGGCAGTTGTTTAAGAATGCTGCGGTGGGGCATGCAGAAGAGGTGTGTGGTGTGAGACGTGTGGGTGGTGGTGTAAGAAAAGGAAGGGAATGGTGGTGCGAGGAAGTAAGTATGGCTGTGGCTGAGAAGAGACGTGCATATGAAGTGTGGCTGCAGAGGAAGGATGAGATGTCATATGAAAGGTATAAGGAAAAGAGGAATAGAGCGAGAAGGGCTCTGCGTGATGTTAAAGTGGCAGCAGATGAAAGGTGGGGTAGGCGGGTGACAGAGAATTTTCAACAGAATAAGAAAATGTTTTGGAAGAAGGTGAAAAGAGTGCGAAAGGGAGAGCCTGGGAAGGAAGAACGAGTAAAAGCAGAGAATGGAAGGATGTTAATTGAGATGGATGCAGTAAGGAAGAGATGGGCAGAGTATTTTGAAAGATTGTTAAATGTAGAGGAGGAAAGAGTGGCTGAGAGTGTGACAGATGGAAGGGTGCAAGGAATAAATGTGTTGGGAGAGTTGAATGATTCTTTGATCACGAAGGAGGATGTGGAGAAGGCAGTAAAGGTGATGAAAATAGGGAAAGCTGCAGGTATGGATGGGTGTGCTGTGGAATGCCTGAAGGGTGGTGGAGTGACTATTCTTGACTGGTTAGTAAGATCGTTGATTGTGTGCTTTGAGAAAGGTATTGTGCCAATTGACTGGGCAAGTGCTTGTGTGGTCCCGTTGTATAAAGGCAAGGGTGATAAGCATGAATGTACTAGCTTTAGGGGTATAAGTCTGTTGAGTGTTGTAGGTAAGGTGTATGGTAGAGTGTTAATTATGAGAGTTAGAGAGGGTACAGAGGGAGTGATTGGTGATGAGCAGTGTGGCTTTAGGAGAGGGAGGGGATGCGTTGATCAGGTGTTTGCTGTGAGACAAGTGTGTGAAAAGTATTTAGCGAAAGGCAAGGATGTGTTTTGGGCATTCATGGATTTAGAGAAAGCGTATAATAGAATTGATAGGGAGGCTTTGTGGACTGTTTTAAGATTGTATGGACTTGATGGTAGGTTACTAAAAGGGGTGAAAAGTTTTTAGTTAATAGTAGAGCGTGTGTAAGAGTGGGAAATGCTGTGAGTGATGGGTTTCCCGTGAGAGTGGGACTGCGACAGGGATGTGTGATGTCGCCTTGGTTGTTTAATATTTACATGGATGGTGTTGTAAGGGAGGTGAATGCAAGAGTTTTAGGTGGAGGTATGAGTCTTGTGAATGTTGATGGTGGAGTGGAATCTGAAGCAGCTGCTGTTTGCAGATGATACCGCACTGGTGACTGATTCAGAGGAGAAATTGAGACAGTTGGTAGAGGAGTTTGGAAGGGTGTGTGAAAGGAAGAAATTGAAAGTAAATAAGAATAAGAGTACAGTCATGAAATGTACGAGGTTGATAGATGGTAGGGGGATGAATATAGTTTTGAATGGTGAGTTGCTTGAGGAGGTAGATTGTTTTAAATATCTAGGGTCACATGTTGCTGTGGATGGAAGAATAGATGCAGAAGTGAAGTTTAGAATAAATGAAGTAGGAAAGGTGCTGGGAGGAATGAAAAAAGCGTTTAAATGTCGTTCGCTTAGAATGGATGTAAAGAGAAGGTTGTATGAGGGTGTTGTGGTACCGACTGCGTTATATGGGGCTGCGTTATATGGGGAATATGGGTGTAGCAGAGAGGAAAAGTTTGAATGTAATGGAGATGAGGTGTCTGAGGAGTATGTGTGGAGTGACGCGTATGGATCGGGTGCGAAATGATGAAGTGCGAAGGAGAACTGGAGTTGTTCGGGAGATGGCTGGTAGAGTTGAGCAGAGGGTGTTGCGATGGTTTGGGCATATAGAGAGAGAATGTGTAATGAGCGATTGGTGAAAAAGATAACTAGATCTGATGTGAGAGGTGTAAGGCTGAGAGGAAGACCACGAATAGGATGGATGGACAGTGTGAAGAGAGCGCTGGATGCAAGAGGGATGTCTGTTGAGCAAGGAAGAGTGGCTGTGCGTGACAGAAATAAATGGAGAGAAATTGTGAATGAATAAGTGATGACGCAGCCCTGAGGGGATATTCTCCCGCATTTGGTCTGATCAGCTAGTCAGGTCAGGTGCGGGTAAGGGGATGGGTCTGTTATGATGTGGCAGGGGTAAACCAGTTCTGCTGTCGGGCCCTGCTGCGGATGTCACTGATTGCATTGCGTAGTTGACCCTTGTACGGTGTGGTGCGGTGAGGATCTGTCCGTTCTCCCCTTTGGGGCTAAGATGCGAATGAATGTGTTTGAATGGATGAGTAAATGGGGAGTGTATCGTCCTGTCTCGGCTACCTCCCTTTCCTTGGGGGAAGCAGCCTAGGTATATAGATAGATAGAGATTTTTCTCTCAAACGCTGATCTCTCTCTCTCTCTCTCTCTCTCTCTCTCTCTCTCTCTCTCTCACTGTATCACACCAGCCTTTGTACCTTTATGCAATGTATTTCTGTACCTCCCCTCTCTACATGAGTCTCCCTTGCGTACAGGCTGTTGAAACTCTCTCTCTCTCTCTCTCTCTCTCTCTCTCTCTCTCTCTCAGTAAAGGTATATAAAACAGATATTACCATTTCAATAGCAGTCCCAAAGACTGAGCAGCGCGCCATTTGCCTAAAGAATGAATGATTTTGAGCGAGCGATTTAATGCAATCCGATTACACACCAGGTGGAATCAGGTATCAGGGTGTTGGTAGTGTTGGCAATGT
>NC_137069.1:23409449-23411949 GCF_032717465.1 Coenobita brevimanus
CTTTTCCTTGGGTGTTTACAGTTTTATTAGTTTACTTTTGCGTTTTCAAGGATTAACAATGCATACATACACACTGAAAATATGTACATTTAACTGCTGTTCACTTACAAAGAATATTGATTTGGTAAGAGAAATAACTAAGAGATTGATGTAATATTCTTGCAGGAAACTTTCCTAGTGAACGATAAATTATGGAAATTAGATTTTGTAAGTGAGAACTATGAGAGTGTGGGTGTGGCCGCTTATTTGTCTGATAGAGCGAAAATGGCTATGGCGGGACGTCCTGAGGGGGTCTTGCAGTTTTATACAGGAAAGACTGTAGATTTTTCATAAATCAGATCTCTCTACATGAGAACTTTATTATTTTAGATATTAATGTTAATGACATGAGACTTCTACTAGTGAATGTCTATCTCAATAGTGATGTATGGGAGAGCCACACATTGGAGCAATACCTAGAGACGCTTGCTGCTCTCGAAGGAATTATAAATGATATGAAATATGACAATATATATTTTTATTGGAGACTTTAATGCGGATCCTCACTCAGGACGGGCTTGGCGTAATCTCACAACGTTTATGCAGGAAAATCTATTAAGATGCTTTGATGTCGAGAAATTAGAGAGGAGTACTTGCACATTTATAAGCTACGGGAACACTTATAGTAGATGGTTAGATCATGTGGTAGGGAGGGATCATTATGCAATGACTGTCTCCGAATTTCAGATATTATATGGTATGATGGGATCGGATCACTTGCCGATGGCATTTACTCTCTCAATAAATGTTAACAAACCTTGTAAATTAGCAACTATTACATCCAATGAAGATGAAGCTCTGAATACAATAAACTGGAATAAATTAAGGCATGATGAAATAAATGAAATACGTAGACGAGTTGACGATGACTTGAGTAAGCTTCGTGATCTCCCAGCTCATCTGTGTGTGACGGTGGGCTGTAGAGATGTCTCTCACCTTAATAGTATTGATCTTTTATATAATAGTATTGGTTCTGCTCTTGTAAAAGCATCACTGGAGTACACAAGAACGACTGTACAGACAAATAAGTATAAGGTTATTCCCGGATGGAACAGGCGCGTTAAGTGCCTGCATTCGGTGGCCAGAGAGAAATATCTGCGGTGGTTAGCAACAGGTAAGAAAGCAGGGACTGTTGAACATAATGAAATGATAGCTTCTAGGAAGGATTTCAAAAAGGCTTTGAATGACTGTAAGAGGGACGAGCAGAGTGAAGTATGCGAGAGCATTATGGAAAAGTTTAGAAATAAAGATAAAAGACAATTTTGGTGTGAAGTGAAAAGAAAACAAGGGAAAATGAAAGCCACGAATATCATTGACGGTAAACAATGTAACAATGATATTGTAAAAATATTTCATAAGAAATTTTTAGCAGCACAACATGATGATACTGAAGCAAAATTTGATTTCATGAATAACTTTAAACAGAAATGGGAAAATGGACGAAAAATGTTTATTCGAGTGTCGGTAGTGTCGCTGAGGAGGATCATAGCACGTCTGAACCCCGGGGTGGGCCATGACGGGGTCCACTCCTTGTTTTTACGGAATGTCTCGGATGAATTTTTAATTTATTTGTCTCGGTTTTTTAATGCTTGTTTTACTCATTGTTACTTACCACAGCCACTTTTAAAAGGTATAGTAACTCCAATAGTTAAGAATAGTAAGGGTAATTTAACAGACTCTAATAATTATAGACCTGTAATGCAGTCATCTTGTATATTAAAAATATTTGAGATGATAATACTGGATGTTTTAAAAGAAAAAGTTTTTCCATGTTCAAGACAGTTTGGCTTCCAGCGAGGTATGTCTACGACAGACGCTTGTTTCTTGCTTAAAGAGATAATGAATAAGTATAGTAGCAAGAGTGATAATGGCATTATAACTTTTATTGACCTCTCCAAGGCATTTGATTTAGTTAACCATTTCGTTTTGGGGAAGAAAATATTATGGCTGAACATTCCAATAGATGTTGTGTACATACTTATGCACTATTTAAGGAACCAGATAGCTAGTATTAAATGGAAGGGGGCGCATGGTGTACCTTGTTACGTGGAACACGGGGTTAGACAGGGTGGTGTTCTATCTCCCTTTTTATTTAAACTGTATATAGACAATGTTTTATCTGAAATTACAAGCATGAGCCAAGGGTGCATGATTGGTATGAGCAGAATCAATATTCTAGCTTATGCCGATGATATTGTGCTCTGTGCGAATTCTATTGCAACCATGAATAATTTGTATACCAAATTTTCATCAATGATAAGTGATATAAAACTTAAAATTAACAAAGATAAAACAAAATGCATGCTCTTAGGCTCAAAGATCAAGCAAAATTATATAACTCATTTAACTTTAAACAGCGATGAATTAGAGATTGTATATGAATATGACTATCTGGGACACATAATTAGGCATGACCTTAAAGATGACAAAGATGTAATGAAAAGGCTTAATAAGTTTTATT
>NC_137069.1:23416949-23434449 GCF_032717465.1 Coenobita brevimanus
CATTTGCAAATCCTCTTAAGAAAATATATAATGTCCCAAGATTAATAAGTAATCATAGTATATCTAAGGCAGCAGGACTACTTTTACTTAGACACCATGTTGCCCTAGTGCAAGTTAGGTATTGTAAAGCCCTAAGTAGAAAGAATAATGCGGTTTTTAGGTTATTTTATCAGTCCTCTGGCCACCATGTTCCTCATTTATTGAAATATTTTTATGATAAATATGAGATAGATATATTGGATAACTCTGTGGACATTATAAATGCCAGAATTCAGTGGGTGCAGAACCATGAGGAAATAAGTGGTGTGGAGTTAATGTAAACTTCGAAAAAGATGTATAACAGTTGATACTGAATGTGTTGGTATGCAAATTGTATATATTGGACTTTTTTTTTTTTTTTTTTTAATCAATGAAATTGGATCAACTCCTCGATCTGATTGTTAAGGATTTATTTATTGTAAATATTTTATTAAATTCAATTGTAAAGGAGTATCTATAATATTTATGATGATGAAATGTATTATATTTTATGTATCACGAGATACGAAATAAAGACGATTGATTGATTGATTGATTGACTACTACTGCTGCTGCTGCTGCTGCTGCTGCTGCTACTACTACTACTACTACTACTACTACTACTACTACTACAATTACTACTACTACTACTACTACCACTACTACTACTACAACAATTACTACTACTACTACAACTACTGTTACTACTAATACTATTATTACTACTTCTACTACTACTATTACTACTACTATTACTAATGCTATTACTGCTGCTGCTGCTGCTGCTGTCGATGATGATGCTGTTGATGCTGCTGCTGCTGTCGATGATGATGCTGTTGATGATGATGATGCTGCTGATGCTGATGATGATGATAAGACAGCATCGATAAGAATGTCGCAGATATAAGGTAAATATATAAAACATATAACTTATCATATAACTTATCCCCATCGAAGACAACGCCACCAAGAAAATGGCCAAAAATTTAACAGAAAAAGGTATATAGGAACAATTTTTTTAGAACTACAGTATATGAAAAGAATGACACAGAAAACGAACTTTTAAAAAATGGATTTTTTTTTTTTCTAAACCAGGCGACATAGAAAAATGAACACTGCATTCCTTCACCTTCTGAAAAGAGAGAGAGAGAGAGAGAGAGAGAGAGAGTCACCGGAAAAGCGAACAGGAAAAAATAAATTGTACATAAAACAAAAAGAAAAAAACGAATATGACACTCGCTAATCCCTGATAAAGTATATAAAAAAGGGTGCATTTTGAGAATTTACACGAGAGAGAGAGAGAGAGAGAGAGAGAGAGAGAGAGAATAATAAAAACTAAATTTAATACTCTGTTTTCTGAAAAGTACTTGATAAATAAAAGAAATATCACACGAAACTAACAAATAAAATAAATAAAGATATAAATAAATAACCATAAAATTAAACATGTTTTCAAAATTTCCATGACACTAAAAAGTCGCTCCAAACAACAACCCGAAAAAAAAAAAAAAAAAAAAAGGCCCTACTTGGAACAGCAAAGGAAACTGAGCCAGGTGCGTACGCAGATAAGGTGACACAAGAGGCTAAGAGGGCGTGACCGGCGACAGAGCAGAGGCAGGTGGAAGTAGAGTGAGGCAGGGGTAGGCAGGGAGAGTGAGAGGAAAGCAGGGTGAGTCACGGTGAGTGAGGAGATGGGGTTAGGAAGGTAGGGAAAGACAGGGGTAGATGAGGGAGGCAGGGTATATGAAGGTGTGGGAAGGCATGAGTGGGAAGGGTGAATCAGGTGTAAGGAGGGTGAGAATGGGATAAGGAGGGGCAGGCAGGTGGGAAAATAGGGTAAGGTAGCCAGAGAGAGGATGGAAGGAAGGTAGAGTGAGGTGGGAAAGGTGAGGGTACTTAGGGTGTACTTAGGGTGAGGCAGGGGTACGCAAAGTGAAGTAGGGTGGGTGAGTGGGTTGGAAGGCTGGTAGGGGAGCAAGGTAAGGTAGCCAGAGAGAGGATGGAAATAAGGTAGGGTGAGGCAGAAGTAGGCAGGGGTAAGTAGGGTGGGTGAGAGGAATGGAAAGCAGACAATTAGATGGGAAGACAGGGTAAGGCAAGAGATTAACAGACAGAGGGAGACTTGGAGGAAGACAAGGTGAGGCAGATTGAGTGGGGAGACAGGCAGGCAGGCAGGTAAGCAGAACAGGGTAAGATAGACAGAGAGAATGGATGGTCAAACTCGGGCCCGTCTCTGCACTTGGGTTGACACGCTCTGTCATTTATATTTTTTTAAGAGTAGTTAACAGTAGGCGAGATCCTAAAATAGACATGTGTAACCCACTTTTATACGTTACCCATGTGATTTAACTGAATACAGAACGTTGTCAACGCTAAAGGTAATAATATACGTTAATATACGTAACGAGAAAGGTACTGTTCGTCGCTCATAGGCCAAACTATGAAGCATCGTGCCAGCATTGGATTATCTCTGCGTTTTAATCTCAGGCACTGCAAACTGTTTTCATTTTCTTATAATACCATTTTTAGTTATTTATCAGCAACATTCTATTCATATTTCTTGGTAATCGTTAAGCAGACATAGGACCACCTTATTTTGCATTTTTTCCTTGCTTTAGCCCTTCAGGGAATTCTTCAAGTACTCTCGAATTTTTTTCGTTACAGTGTTTTTAGTTTCTTTTAAATGTGGTAAAAAGTGCTTTAAAAAGCGGTGTTTGTTCATGGACAGCCACTATCTTGCGGTGCACGAAGACAGATGGACGCCATCTTAGAGCGCCACATACGATCGAAATTACCCTTGCAGGCCTACTTTTACAAACCTAACCTAAACTTTCGTAACAACCCAACCTTATTTCTCCTAAAGTTACCTAACCTATTTTAGACTAACCTAACCAATTTTATGCTAACGTAACCAAACTTATCCTAACCTGTACGCGAAGACTGACAAATGCGATCTTAGAATGCTATTTTTCAGCGAAATTGCCCTTTATCAGGGCTCATTTACCCAAACCTAACATAAATTTTCGTAATTCAACCCAACCTTATTTATCCTAACTTGTTTTAAGCTACCCGAACCAGTTTTAAGGTGACCTAACCAAATTGATCCTAACCTAACCTGACCTATCTCCAGCACTATAATATTTACAACATAAGTATTGATTGAAAAGTTTATTACTATAATAGTATATAAGTATATGTACAAATAAGTGCTGATATATAAAAAAATAACGAGAAATTATTGTTTTGGTGCTGATTGACATCGTCTGGACAAAGAATAGTCATGGCGACTCCCATGGGAGCATTTCCGACGTACCAACTGGGCTGCGTTTCAACAGGCCTTAGCGCCCCAGAGCGGTACGGGGGTAGTGGGGGTAGCAGTGAAACCACCAAATACTTGGAGCGCGAATTCGCTTTTACTCTAGATATCCTTCTTTCAGAATACTTAGCAGTTATGTATATTTGATCATTACTAACAACAGTATTAATGTTATATGAATATTTGTCAGCAAAATATAATTGTAAATGCATATTGCCGAAATACTTTGGAAATATTCAAGCCCTAATGAAGAACCATAACAAATCCTGCCTTCGCCACAACTGCTTCCTTTTGTAATTTCCTCCGATTTTGAAAACGAATGAACCTAGCAGTGCAAAACTACAGTGGAACAAGATGACTTTGGAAGATATGATCATTGTACAGAGGTGAGGAGGTACTTCATGGAAGTATGATTTTCGCGGGAATGAATGAAAACAAACCCTCAGTCCGTACTCTTTAGATCCGCATAGCTTTTACTTTCATTAAGCCGAAAATCAATACTTAATTGAAATGAAGAGGATATTGTAACAAATCTTTTCATTTATGACATGTTAGTATTCAAAATCCGTTCACTTTCCCAAATTACACAGAATAATACCCTGGCATTGAGAGTTCTGTTATCCTTTACACGACTGTGATCTAAACCATTTACAGCTGTCAGATGTCGTCAGAGAGACCCACCTCTCCAGATAGTTTCAGCCGCGACGGAGGCTGGGACAACCCCCCCTTCACCCCCCACAGTTTCGCTCTCGAAAGCGCCGTCACATTCCGTGGCGCTCCAGCAGTTGAAACGCAGCCCTGGTCACGCAGGGCTACCAACCTCCCTCTTTCCCTTAATGTTCTCTTAGCATACCGTGTAAAAAGTTGAGGGCTTGCTTGTGCTTTCCCTAGTGTGTAAAGTAGGGACCAATGTAGGGCCTCTCCATATGTGTTTAAGCATACGGCCGTAAGTACGACATAATACCACCTATCTGTGATTGTGATTGGCGGAAGTAAATCGCGTGTAACTCGTTTATTATCAATTTGCGAGAGAAATTTCATAGAAGCAAAGATTCTTAGAATGACCATTTCTACTAGAAAATGTTAACGAAAAGTCGAAAATCGGATGAGGGCAACGTGTAAAACTTGACCGAAATTACACATATCATAGTTTGGTCAGTTCTGGTAAATGGTTGGCTAGGTTTGTATTTTTCACTAGCTTTTAGTGTACTCTTTTACAGTTACAGAAATTGGTAATAAAAGACAACATTTTCATCAGTACCTACAAGTATGTGCAGTCACTTAAGTTCTTTATTGAAAAATGTAATTCGCTTTTGCACCAAAATAAATTAATAAGCTGTTGTGCTTAAAACGGTTAGGTAAGGTTACCAGATATGAGTGAACTGGTTGGTTAAGATGCTGCCTGAAATATTTACCTGTTTCAACCAAGCACTCAAATTTGAGCATAGGTGTGCCGGCTGTATAGCAAAATTTTTTAGTAAATGCAGATTATTTCATGAGAATAAAAAAAAATAATAATAATCCTGAGGCATCATTCTATCCCAAGAGCTTTTCTTACTTGTAAATAGCTGCAGGCCTAGGGGAATGGCCTGTACCATGCATATATAATATAAAATTATAGTTAATTGGATAGAAATGACAGTTGTTGTAGTGGTGGAGTAGGTGGGTGTAGTAAAGGCAAGGAATATTGGTTAAGGTGGAAAGATTATACAGACGCATGAAAGGTGCGGTTAAGCAGTGACTGACAAACAGGAAGTAATGATAAATATTTAGTGGAGACAAACATCAAGCATATGACAAGTTTAGGAGAAAGCTAGGAAAACAGAAAAGTAAACAGTCTGAAAAGGTATAAAACAGAACTGGACGAAAGTACTACAGAGGTAGAATGATTTCTGGGAAAAAAGGAAAGCTTATCTAGCAGACTGTAACAGAAATAATTACTGCACCATGTAACTTCGGAAATCATTGCATGCTGGTTAAAGGGAAAGGTAATAATAAGGAATGTGAATCTCAGAGTAGTATAATATTGTACTGAGCTAAACTGGAAATTTACTAGTAATACCTGAAACAGGGAAGGAGACAATAATGGAGGGAAAAAACTATAGCTAGATGTATAGAAACTGAATGAACAACTGTTACAATACACACATCTGATAACCTATATTTTCCAATATGATCTGCTGGCCATGGCTGGATGATAGGTGTGGAAAGAAACTGCTGAAAAAGAAAGAAGTGTTACCGCATCCCTCTTGTGTTGGTGCTGCAATGAATGTAACCATTCAACCAGCTTTGTAAAGAAGTAATTTAGTGTCCATGCTAAAAATAATTCTCCAATAACTATGTATTTATATTTTGCAAGGTAAATTTAGGAACACATGATGTACTGCTGCATGAGGAGAGGTACATATAACCTGGATAAACTGCTGCACAATTCATGACTGGTGAGATGGCCGGAAACAATATGGAAATCTATGAAGTATGCAACATTACATTCACTTTGCTCGTATGAATTCAAATCTGGATAATCTCAATAATTACTTAATGCAAATGACTGCAAAAGGGGGATAAATCATAATTCATTCTTTGTCTATAGAATACACTGGATCTTGCTTGTAAATGCATCGTCTTTATGCGTTCTACCATCATTTGTTACCAATTCTAGCGCAAATATATTTATTTCCTACATAAAAATAACATGTTAGAATTGGTTTGCGAAGTGTCTGGTTTATTAAACAGGAGAAACATTGAAAAGTTGCGCGCTTTTACCGCTCATGCAGCGCATTCTCGCCCAATCTAGCGACTGTTGTGGCATTCAAACGCCAGAACTCGGTTTCGCCAAGGCTGACGGTCCAGATTTTTTATAGTAAGGATGACTGACGCTCAGGAACGTCTGGCGACTGAACCTCGCCGTTGGACCGCCTGAACTCTGAGTTTTTATAGTACGGCCCTAAGATGTACCGGCAAGATATTCTACTTCACATCTAAGTTCTTTAAGGAAAACAGTTGGGGTCACTACCAAGGGTCAAGACGCTGTTGTGTACATACTAAGAGGGAAGAGAGAGAAGGGGTAGGGAGGAGAAGGGAAGGGATAGGAGGGAGAAAGGAGGGGATAAGGAGGAAGGAGGAGGGGATAGGGAGGAGACGAGGGGATAGGAGGGAGATAGGAGGGATAGGAAGGAGAGAAGGGGATAGGAGGGAGAGAGGAAGGGATGGGGAGGAAGGAGGAGGGGATAGGAGGGAGAGAGGAGGGAATAGGAGGGAGAGAGGGGGGTTGGGAGGAGAGAGGAGGGGATACGGGGGAGAGAGGAGGGGATAGGGAGGAGCGAGGAGGCGATAGGGAGGAGAGAGGAGGGGATAGGGAGGAGAAAGGAAGGGATAGGGAGGAGAGAGAAGGGAATAGGGAGGAGAGAGGAGGGGATAGGGAGGAGAGAGAAGGCGATAGGGAGGAGAGAGCGATAGGGAGGAGAGAGGAGGGGATAGGAGGGAGAAAGGAGGGGATAGGAAGGAGAGGAGGGGATAGGAAGGAGAGAAGAGGGGATAAGGAGGAGAGAAGAGGGGATAGAGGGAGAGAGGAGGGGATAGGGAGGACAGAGGAGGGGATAGGAGGGAGAGAGGAGGGGATAGGGAGGACAGAGGAGAGGATAGGGAGGACAGAGGAGAGGGATAGGGAGGACAAAGGAGAGGATAGGGAGGACAGAGGAGGGGATAGGGAGGACAGAGGAGAGGATAGGGAGGACAGAGGAGAGGGATAGGGAGGACAGAGGAGAGGATAGGGAGGACAGAGGAGGGGATAGGGAGGACAGAGGAGGGGATAGGGAGGACAGAGGAGAGGATAGGGAGGACAGAAGAGGGGGATAGGGAGGACAGAGGAGGGGGATAGGGAGGACAGAGGAGAGGATAGGGAGGACAGAGGAGGGGGATAGGGAGGACAGAGGAGAGGATAGGGAGGCCAGAGGAGAGGGATAGGGAGGACAGAGGAGAGGGATAACGGGGAGAGAGAAGGGCCACACCACCACCACCACCACCATCACAACAACAACAACGACAACCCTAAACCAAGACCGTCCTTCTCTCTCTCTCTCTCTCTCTCTCTCTCTCTCTCTCTCAAAATAAATAAACAAAAAAAATCATCAGACAGCAGAAAAAGCAAAGACAGGCCTTCAGCATCAAATTGAAAGCATGACTGCCTCTTAAAAAAAAAAAAAAAAAAGGAAAAAATCCACTAAGCTCATCCCAGCCACAATATGAAAGTGAAAGAAAAATAATGAGTGAACGAAGATTAAGGAAATGCTGTCGGGTATTCCAGTAACATTCGCACATTATCAAATTAATTAACGACGCAGCGGCAGGGTTTACGATCGCTGCTTGATTTCCGGGTGACAGCGAAATTAATTACGTCAGCAAAAAATCTAAAGCAGGTGAGTGGATGGTGTGGCTGGGTGTGGGGAGGTGGGGGATAGTGTGTGTGTGTGTGTGTGTGTGTGTGTGTGTGTGTGTGTGTGTGTGTGTGTGTGTGTGTGTGTGTGATCATACTACTGGGATTCTGATATGTGATGACTACGAAATGAACAGATCTTGAATTTGACCCTTTCTTACTTTTGTTTTTTCTTGGGGGGAACAATCTTGCTGGCTTCTGGCATTTGGTTCCATTTTTCTTGCATAAAAAAAGATAGTGATGATGATGATGATGGTTTATTTTTAATTTGTGTGTTGTCTTTCGCTACCCTTCTAAAAGATAAACAGATTTCACCTAATTTTCCTGTCAACTAGTGTTCATCATAGTGAGTGTTCATATCATTATTTAGATTTGCTTTCTCCTACCTCTTCCCTTCCCTTCCCTTCCCTTTCATTCCCCTATCCTACGTTTCTCTCCTTTTTCCCCTCCTATCCCCGTTCCTCTCCCTCTTTCCTTTCTCCCCTATTCCCTTCCCTCCCCTCCCTTCCTTCCCCTTCCCTCCCCTCCCCCTCCCTACTAATACAACCCCACCTCATCTTAAGACCTCAGGGGAAAATAATCGCCCAAGAGAAACTTTCGTTAAAATTTCACGAAATTTTGAGATGAAGTTCCGAAGGTCAGAGAGAGAGAGAGAGAGAGAGAGAGAGAGAGAGAGAGAGAGAGAGAGGGAATGAGTGTTAAAAGGATCGAATCTGAAGGCCAGGGTGTGTGTATTTTTTTTTATTCCCTTTAATGGTGCAGGAAATTGGACGCCTTCAAGTGATGGCACCGATTTGACGGGACCTAGGAGCTGCCAGGGTGTACAAAAGCCTCTCAGCCGCTTCCCTGTCCGCCAAAAGGAGGATGGTGGACTGCAGAAGGGTCAGTTAAGCCTGCAGTCCACTAGGGTCACATTCAGATGAGCCTACTATTTGCCTGTCCTTCCACACCTTGTTATTGTTAAGTCTTACTCTCAAGAGACGATCTTACTTAAATTAGGAATGATTTCTTGTAATGAAAGGGTTAATTAAGGCTCTACATGACCATGTAATTTAAAAACTCCCTCTTAAATATCATATGAAGTGAGCGAGAATAAAATAAGAAAGAACTCAAAGAGCGTATACCTCCAACAGCACCAATAAAATCTAAGATTCCTCCACTCGTACCCACATCTACCTCAAAATCTATTCATCTACTCCTTAACTCACGTTCTATCCACCAATTTTTGTTTTGACATCCGATATATATATATATATATATATATATATATATAATGCAAGGAAGATGGAACTTGGGAGCCTGCAAATTGTTCCCTCAAAAAAAAAAAAAAAAAAAACAAGATAACAGAGCCAAATTCAAGATCCGTTTTTTTAAGAAATCTTGTACAGTACACAGACAGATAAACAGACGTAGGTGAACACACAACCTCCTCTAATATAAATTACCGGATTGAAGCGCCTTTACACCTTTAGAACGAAAGTACACACACACACACACACACACACACACACACACACATCACTATTTAAATCTAACAATAACACACACACACACACACACACACACACACACACACACACACACACACACACACACACACACACACACTCACACACACACACACACACACACACACACACACACACACACACACACACACACATCACTATTTAAGTATAAAACACACACACACACACACACACACACACACATACACACACACACACACACACACATACACACACACACACACACACACACACACGTCACTATTTAAGTATAACACACACACACACACACACACACACACACACACATCACTATTTAAATCTAACAATAACACACACACACACACACACACACACACACACACACACACACACACACACACACACACACACACACACACACACACACACACACACACACACATCACTATTTAAGTATAAAACACACACACACACACACACACACACACACACACACACACACACACACACGTCACTATTTAAGTATAACACACACACACACACACACACACACACACACACATCACTAAGTCTAACACAGATACACACACACAGACACACACACACACACACACGTACTAAGAAGGCAAGGTGAAGGGTGGTAACAGATAAGCAGACTAATAACAGTAACTTAGAGATAAAAATACTGTATATACGAGACCGTAGCAGACTGGGAAGCAGAGATAAGAGAATGGAATTACAGCTAAGTCTCAATGTCCAGATGATACAGGATTAGAGGCAGGGGAATTAGGGAGGTAGAATAGTGAGGGGAAGGGCAACGAAATAGCAGGGGAACAGGGAGACATGGAGGCGATTTTTGGTGGCCACCCCTTACAGGATTAAGGCGTGTGGCTATAGATAGATAGATAAATACATGGAACAACTTTATCTATGCAGTAAATGGCGTGGATATAAAGCCTCACATTAATAAAGCAACATTATCTGTACTTTGACTTTACTTTGACTCCATTACTTCAAGCTCTCTTGAAACATTGTATCTCTTTGCAATTCTCCTCCTCCAACTACTGCTGCTGCTGCTACTGCTACTACTACTAGTACTACCACTACTGCTACTACTACGACTACTACTACCTGTTCAAAAATTCCCGTCCATCCAACATGAATGCTGAGTTGTAGCATTAGATTCACACTAGAATATGATACTAGTCACGAAGTGCTATGGGAAGGATGTACAGCTGAAGTAAAATTTCGTTCTGCCACTGAGCTACGTAAAATGAGCTGCAAAAAGTATTTAAAACTTGGCTAAATTAAGATGAAAGGCTGAAAATCTGAGCCAAGCTAAGATAAAAATGGTATAGTTTGGTAGTTAACAAATAGTGTACTGGGACTGGCAAGATGAGAGTAAGATTTGCAAAGACATAATGATGTGAGAAAGAGAGAGAGAGAGAGAGAGAGAGAGAGAGAGAGAGAGAGAGTGGGGGGCAAGGAGAAAACCGAGGTATTGGTGGTTGAATTAGATAAAGGAGTTGAATTAAGACACAGGTTAAGACCGAGGACCCACGGACGTACCCCCCCCCCCAATGCTTGCTTCTGAAACTACGATATTCTGGAAGGAGGTGAGAGGAAGTTGGTGTGCTCCTGTGTTCCTTGATTAGTGGGTGTTGAGATGTTGGTAATTTGGGTGTGTTCCTTGATTAGTGGGTGTTCAGATGTTAGTAGTTTGGGTTTGTTCCTTGATTAGTGGGTGTTCAGATGTTAGTAATTTGGGTGTGTTCCTTGATTAATGGGTGTTCAGGTGTTAGTAATTTGGATGTGTTCCTTGATTAGTGGGTGTTCAGGTGTAATTTGGGTGTGTTCCTTGATTAGTGGGTGTTCAGGTGTTAGTAATTTGGGTGTGTTCCTTCATTAGTGGATGATTCAGGGCTCTTCATCCTTTCCACAGCATTTCCTCCCGACTAGCGTCGTATTCTAATGTTAATCTACTGTGATAACTCAACATTCAACGGGGATAGTTGGCAATTTTAGGCCAGGTTAGAGTAAAATGGGTATAGGAAGAGTCACCGTTAGATATTAGGCGAAAGTGTTATAGAAGAAAGTGTTCCCCTCGCGGTACTGCCGTAGTGAATAATATATTGCATCCAAGTGATCAGTAATTATGCTAGCCAGGTGCGACCATACTAGGCAGGGTCACCGTAAGAGACTGGACACAGGTGATCCCCTATCATTAATTGCAAGAGCCGGGAATGTCAAGTACTGTTCAACCCTCCTTCTGATTCACAGTAACTTCCCACTAATCGTGACCAAAGGTTCCCGGCAGCGATGAAGGAACTAGCCATGGCGGAAGTCACACCTGCTCCAGCGCCAGGTGCGCTACGTACTAACTCTGGCCAGGTTGACAGACTTTGGAAACTAAATATGGGAATGTACGGCCAAAATGATAGGATCTTGAATTTGGCTCTCTCTTGTATTTTGTTTTTCTCTTGGAAGGAACAGTGTTGCAGGTGCGTGGTCTTTGGTTCCTTCTTCCTAGCATTAAAAAAAATATGCAGAGTATGGTGATATTGGAAGGATATATGTACTACTGAAAAGGACAGTAAGGTGTAAGAAGCAAAATAAATTGCTTAGGAAAGGGTGTTAGGGAGCTTCCTTATGGGGTTACAGGTTCTCTATGACCCCCTCCCCCAAAAAAAGGAGTTACTGAAAACACCATCTCACTTCTACAGTTCCATATGTCTCCCCTCAGCTCATTAAAATCGCCCGGTCAACTCTGGAACTGTTTCACTCTGTATTTCCGACTGCCTAAGATCTCCAATCTTTCAAAAGCAGTGTGTCCAGGCATCTCAAAACAAACAGATCTTGAATCTGGCTCCCTGTTATTATACAGTATTTTTATTTTTTCTTGGAGGGAGCAATTTCCGAACTCCTTGTCTTCGGTTCCTTTTTCCTTGCATTAAAAAAAAAAAAAGAAGATATACTAACAAGACTATTCACTACGATATCATTTCTCCTCTTCTTACCTACAGACGATTTTTACATTTAGGAGTTACTGGATAAACAAAAGCCATATACACCCTCATAAAAACACCCTCTCCAGTGCCAACAGTCTCCTCCAGGCTGAACTAATTCATTTGGAGACATCAGCAATAAATTATAAAATGACGACCTTGAGCTAAAGAGGTTAATGGATACAGTACTTAGCTTCCCTCAGCATTTCTTTAAGCACACACACACACACACACACACACACACACACACACACACACACACACACACACACACACACAAAGTTGCAAGCGCATTAAGTAAAGTCTCTCTCTCTCTCTCTCTCTCTCTCTCTCTCTAAAATATCCATATAATCACTTGACTGGTCTCATCATAGTTGGTAATCCTCTGTACATATTGGCCAGCTTAACCAGATCAAACTCACTCTCTCTCTCTCCCTCTCTCTCTCATTACATCCATCCATCCCTGCATCTCTGGATACGACCATCTATCCATTCTTTCCCTCTCTCCCTCTGAGAAGGAGTGTGGTGTAAGTTCGTGGGAAGGGCAGTGAAATGACAAGGGACAGGATGACAGGGAGCCGATTTGTTTGTGGCCACTCTTGGCGGGGTTAACGCGTCTAGCTACAGGTAGATAGACAAATAGACTACACACCATTTTTCATATCGTTCATCAGGTGTTTCAGAATGTATAGAATAGAAGTTTAATATACTTTAATTATCATGTTCACAGAATAATGAAAAAAGAGTAAAAGACCTATTAGTTTTTCGAAGTTCTTTGTAATAAAAAAGACCACAACTAATATAAGTATTGTAAGCTATAAAGACAAGGACAGCAAAGCAGGAAGGCTCCCTAGCCCCTTAACTGTGGGGCATCACTTTCGTGACGCTTGGGCACAATGGATCGTTCCGCGGGGCGTCACTTTTGTGATTCTGTGTTATTTTGAATTAACCCGGGCTTACAAGTGGTGGCTTGTATCATCTATCATTACTGCCAATGTCCAACACTAGTCAGTACTCCAAATCTCATCTGTACTCCCATC
This sequence comes from Coenobita brevimanus, assembly GCF_032717465.1. Taxonomy (NCBI): domain Eukaryota; kingdom Metazoa; phylum Arthropoda; class Malacostraca; order Decapoda; family Coenobitidae; genus Coenobita; species Coenobita brevimanus. Next base: position 23,430,254 of record NC_137069.1, read on the forward strand.
CATTGTTGAAAATTTAGCCATTTTTCCCCGTTCCTGACTCCCCTTCCTACCTCCCCTCCATTACCCTGTCCTCTCACCTCCCCGGCCGCGCTGCGCTAAAGCAAATTTCCCCCAGAATTATCCACTGATTTCATCCATTGAAATAAGCCCTATGCCCTATTCTTATACAAAATAATATATACCAAAAAGAAATAAGGTAGGTGACAGTGCTATACACCTTGATTTGGCTAATTATCACCTGAAAACACCTCATGTGCACTCGTTCGCTAATTTCCCACGGAAATTTCCCCTTTGAAATATGCCGTATAATCTATTCTTGTAAAAAAAATTTATATAAGAAAGGAAGGGAGAAGCCAAAGTGACATTTACATTCACCTGGAACTACCTACTTTTTTCTGTATTTTCGAGATTTCCTACTAATCATTTTTTGGCATGTACTGCTACTGTCCACCAACAGTCCGCACTCCTAATCTCATCTGTACTCCCATCCATTGTTGACAATTTAGCCATTTTCCCCCGTTCTTGACTCCCCTCCAGTACCCTCTCACCCCTCCCTACCTCACCTCCTTTACCCTTTCCTATCACCTGCTCTGCCGCGCTGTGCTAAGCAAATCTCCCCCGGATTTTTCCACAGATTTCATCCATTGAAATAAGCCCTATGCCCTATACTTATACAAAATAATATATACCAAAAAAAAAAAATAAGGTAAGTGATAGTGGTATACACCAGAAATTGGCTAATTATCACCTGACAACACCTCACGTGCATTCATTCGCTAAATTCCCACGGTAATTTCCCCTTTGAATTATGCCTTGTAATCTATTTCTGTAATAAAAATATATATCAGAAAGGAAGGGAGAAGCCTAAGTGACATTTACATTCACCTGGAACTACCTATTTCTTTATGTATTGCCGAGATTTTCTACCAATAATTTCTTAGCATGTAAGTTAGCAGCTGTCAGCCCCATTGTCACTGTCAACCCTTGCCTTCTCAGATAAGCTGCGCCATTTAGTTCCTTGTCCTCCTCTGTGGTCAAACCATGTCGCACTCACGCCCTGCCATTTCTGCCACTTCTGCGCCCATTGCAAAGGGCCCCGTGACCTCTACACCCAGAAAAACTCGTGGGAGAAGCAGGAAAGGACTAAGTGACTCTGCAGTGGAACGTGAACTAGCTGAATTATCAATGATAATGATGGATAGTGACTATGACCCTTCGGGGGATTCGTGTGATGAGCTGGGTGAGGAAATTATGCCAGAAACTACTAGTACGAGTGCTTCAGTGTCCCAAGTTATCCCTAGCTCCAAGGGAAAGGAGTCATTAGTGCTGCAAGGGAAGGAATTTGGGAAGGGAATGAAAAGGCGGCGGGTTAGCCCCGGAACAATGGACCCGCGTGACCCAGCCTGCCATGAGTCACGAGGTGAATCACCTCCCTGTTCCCCAAGCCCCACTTCACTCATTTCTTCCTCTTCTTCTGCTGAATTTTCTCCGGAGTCTTCGTCGTCGGAGTCACCACCAGTATCAACAGTGAAGGCAGGCCGTAGAGGAAGAGGTAAATCCCTGACCCGTAAAAGCAGAGTTGCCGGTAGAGTAAGGGCTGCTAGTGCTGTACGGCAACCCAGGGTTAGTACGAGTGACCTTGAACCAGATAAATCTGCCTCACAGCCACCCTCCACCCTCACCCACCCTACACCGCCACGACAGGGAATCCTGGACGCCTTCGCGTGGATGGAAGGGTCCAATTTTGTCCCTGAACATCTCCATTTTGACGAGAGTTCCTCAGGAATACAGCCTGCCTTCACTCTTGACGAGGATGCTGAGTGTGTGGACTTCCTTTTGGCCTTCCTCGATGACGAAGTCATGCAGCACATATGTGATGAGACCAACAGGTATGAATCACAACGTGCTGCAAGTGGTACAGGTGCAACCAAGATGCAACAGTGGTCCATGCTGGGAGTGCAGGAGCTGTATGTGTTCTTCGCCCTCATGCATCTCATGCCACACTCAAAGAAGCATGAGTTGGAAGAATACTGGTCCATGGACCCCTTACTACCCTCACCCACCTTCAATAAGTTCATGGCCAGAGATCACTTCCGGATCATCATGGGAAACCTGCCCTTTGCCGACTACGATGTGCCTTCCCAAACCGACCCACTCTGGAAGATCCGGGAGATTCTGAGCAGAATGAAGGATAAGTTTATGACATTCTTCCACCCCTTTCAGAAGGTTGTCATTGACGAATCCTTAGTTTTGTTCAGAGGACGTCTTAGGTTTGTGCAGTACATTCCAAGCAAAAGCCATCACTTTGGAATCAAGTTCTTTGTATTGTGCGACTGTAAGACAGGGTACATCCTTGACTTCGTCATTTATTCAGCCAGCACTGTCGATCATGATAAAACACACCCCCTTGGCTTCTCAGGCTGTGTAGTGAAAGTGCTCCTTGAATGGTATTTTGGTGGGAATCATGTGCTGTATACAGACAACTATTATACAGCACCGAAACTTGCCAAATACCTTTCAGAGCACGGCATCGGCTCCTGCAGCACTGTCAAGAGTAATCGTGCCCACTTCCCTAAATTCCCAGAGGCAGGAACCTCACAGCGAGGAGACGTGCACCTACGCAAGTCTGAGAAGATGCTGGCAATACGGTGGCATGACAAGAGGGTCGTGCACATGCTCACCACCGTACACAAGGGGGAAATGACAGACAGTGGGAAGGTCGACCATAGGACAGGCGAACCTGTGAGGAAACCTGATGCTGTCTTAGACTACAATATCAACATGCGGCTAGTGGACAAATCCGACATGATGATTGGAGAGATCGACTTCCTCAGGAAGAATACTAGGTGGTACAGGAAAGTTTTTCTGCATCTCATAGACATGATGATGCTGAACGCCTTCATCCTGTACAAGATGAAGGTCAAGCCACCCAAGTCCTTCTTCCTGAGGTTGTTTGCCAGGACTTGTGTTCAGCAGCTGCTTGAAAGATATGGTAAGGTGACAGCAGCAGCTCCAAGGCGCCATGCAGTAACACTTCCCGACAGACTTGAGCAGAGGGCGTACATGGATCGGCACAGACTGGTGCAAATGCCTGCCATAACCAAGAGGAAGGCTGCGATCCGCAGGTGCCAGGTGTGTGCACATACCACCCGACGCACACCTGAGCACAAAGGCACCTCTTTACATAGTGTAAGTAAAATAGAAGTGTAAATATTGAAAATACAATAGAAAATGTAAATAGAAATGTAAGTAATTAGTAATATAAGAATATGAGTACAAATACTTGAGGTTATAACAGTGAAAGTGAATCCGTGGCTCTCTACATATTTTACTGAATGAAAAATTGAATGACTTCAGTGACAATAAACTAATACTACTGAAGGAAACTTATGGATAAAGACTGCAGATATATATAAGTGTTACATAGTAATAGAAATATAAAGTGTGAGGGGTTTTATGAATAATAAATGACAGAATACCAACAGCAACTAGCGCAAGTGGGAAGGTCATACGCGCTCGTAATTTTCATTGCTTTCACAGTGTTTTTTTTTTGGAGTATGGATCCCAAACTACTTAATAATCATAGAGTAGTGTTTATAGTGTTAATATCTGGCTGTGGTACTCATACTACGGGTTGTCGGGAAGTGTAAAGTGGAGACTTCGTTACCCAACTTCAGAGGTCTCTACAAGTCCTACGGTAATCGACGAAGGCTCAACAAACATCCCAGGAGAAAGCTGAAGGTATGTGCCATAAGCATATGTAATTTTAATATTCTAGGACTAATAACTGATTTTGGGCAAATATTTTTTGAGAGTCTGTCGGAGCCCGAATATGCCCGCGGGGCACGCAAAACATTGGAAAACAAGCCCGCGGTGTAAGGGCTAGAGAAGAGAGAGAGAAAGAAGGAGAAAGGGTAAGGAGGAGAGAGGAGAGGTGAGCGAGGGACGGGAAAACTGTGTGGAGAAGGATGATGATGATGATGATGGTGATGAAGACAATCAAAACGGTATATAATGGAAACAGTGATGATGATGATGATGATGATGATAGTTTTATACTGCTGTGCTTTCTACTTGATGATGATGACGATGATGATGATGATGATGATGGTGATGGTGATGATGACGAGGAAGGAAAATACACTGTAGAGAGTGAGAGAGGCTTCAGTTTCTCTCCCTGGCTTAGTCTCCCCTTC
>NC_137069.1:23436949-23439449 GCF_032717465.1 Coenobita brevimanus
CCAATCGCTCATTATCCATTCTCTCCATATGCCCAAACCATCGCAACAACCTCTGCTCAACTCTACCGGTCATCTCCCGAACAACTCCAGTTCTCCTTCGCACTTCATCATTTCGCACTCAATCCATACGCGTCACTCCACACATACTCCTCAGACACCTCATCTCCATTACATTCAAACTTTTCCTCTCTGCTACACCCATATTCCATGTTTCAGCCCCATATAACGCAGTCGGTACCACAACACCCTCATACAACCTTCTCTTTACATCCATTCTAAGCAAACGACATTTAAACACTTTTTTCATTCCTCCCAGCACCTTTCCTACTTCATTTATTCTAAACTTCACTTCTGCATCTATTCTTCCATTCACAGCAACATGTGACCCTAGATATTTAAAACACTCTACCTCCTCAAGCAACTCACCATTCAAAGCTATATTCATCCCCCTATCATCTACCAACCTCGTACACTTCATCACTTTACTCTTATTCTCATTTACTTTCAATTTCCTCCTTTCACACACCCTTCCAAACTCCTCTACCAACTGTCTCAATTTCTCCTCTGAATCAGTCACCAGTGCAGTATCATCTGCAAACAGCAGCTGCTTCAGATTCCACTCTCCACCATCAACATTCACAAGACTCAGACCTCCACCTAAAACTCTTGCATTCACCTCCCTTACAACACCATCCATGTAAATATTAAACAACCAAGGCGACATCACACATCCCTGTCGCAGCCCCACTCTCACAGGAAACAGTCACTCACAGCATTTCCCACTCTTACACACGCTCTACTATTTACATAAAAACTTTTCACCCCTTTTAGTAACCTACCATCAAGTCCATGCAATCTTAAAACAGTCCACAAAGCCTCCCTATCAGTTCTATCATACGCTTTCTCTAAATCCATGAATGCTCAAAACGCATCCTTGCCTTTCGCTAAATACTTTTCACACACTTGTCTCACAGCAAACACATGATCCATGCATTCCCTCCCTCTCCTAAAGCCACACTGCTCTTCACCAATCACTCCCTCTGTACCCTCTCTAACTCTCATAATTAACACTCTACCATAAACCTTACCTACAACACTCAACAGACTTATACCCCTAAAGCTAGTACATTCATACTTATCACCCTTGCCTTTATACAACGGGACCACACAAGCACTTGCCCAGCCAATTGGCACCATACCTTTCACAAAGCACACATTGAACAATCTTACTAACCATTCAACAATGGTCACTCCACCACCTTTCAGGCATTCCACAGCACACCCATCCATACCTGCAGCTTTCCCTGTTTTCATCTCCTTTACTGCCTTCTCCACATCCTCCTACGTGATCAAAGAATCATTCAACTCTCCCAACACATTTATTCCTTGCACCCTTCCATCTGCCACAATCTCAGCCACCCTTTCCTCCTCTACATTTAACAATCTTTCAAAATACTCTGCCCATCTCTTCCTTACTGCATCCATCTCAATTAACATCCTTCCATCCTCTGCTTTTACTCGTTCTTCCTTCCCAGACTCTCCCTTTCGCACCCTTTTCACCTCCTTCGAAAACATTTTCTTATTCTATTGAAAATTCTCTGTAAGCTGCCTACCCCAACTCTCATCTGCTGCCACTTTAGCATCACGCAGAGCCCTTCTCGCCCTATTCCTCTTTTCCTTATACCTTTCATATGACATCTTATCCTTCCTCTGTAGCCACACTTCATATGCACGTCTCTTCTCAGCCACAGCCATACTTACTTCCTCGTACCACCATTCACTTCGTTTTCTTACACCACCACCTACACGTCTCACACCACACACCTCTTCTGCATGCCCCACCACAGCACTCTTAAACAACTGCCATTCCTCCTCCACACTGCCGTTTTTCTGATCTTTCAGTGCGTTCCACTTATCTTTCAATTTCTCCTGATACTCTGTTTTTTAGTTCCTAAAAAGAGAGACACACACACACTTAAAAATATAGAGCATTAAAGTATAAAAAAAAGTGAAAAATCAACTAACAATAGTTTTCCCTTTTACTGATATTCCAAAAAACTGGTTAATATTTTTCGTGGACTGAAGAGAACATTAAAGCCCCTCCCCCCCAAAAAAAAACGAATAAAGACCAGTTTCTAACACTAATTCTCGCTCATTAAGATTTCGAAAAACTGGTAAAGATTTTTCATGAAGCAAAAAGAATATAAAAGCAAAAAAATAAAAAGAAAACGAAAAATAATCAATTTCTAACAATAAATCTCACTTTTATCCGGATTTATTAACATTTTCATGAGCTAAAGAGAAAAATTAGGTGAAAAATATACACTAATTTCTAATACCATAATAATAGTCATCTTTGTCGGGAAACATAAACAAATTAAAAAAAAAAAGTGTTTAATATTTTTCGTGGCTGCAGACCCAGATGTCACAACATGGATTCTTGATTACACAACCCGGAGTTATCTAGAGGCCTTCACAACTCCTTAAAGGAAAAACTCGC
>NC_137069.1:23444449-23451949 GCF_032717465.1 Coenobita brevimanus
AGGATGACAGGAAAGCAGACAGGTAATTTAAGAAATGGGGACATAGGAATGTAGGCAAGTAGAGTGGCTTGGGCAGGGAGGGAGGCTGAGGCTGGATGAAACAAGGGGTGACAGGATGAAGCAGGGTGAGGCAGGGGGAGGTAGTGACAGGAAAAGACAGAGTAAGGTGGAGGGGGGAGGAAGGAACGAAGGCCAGGAGAGGTGAGCATAGTTGATAAGGTAAGGCAGGGAGGAAGGTAGGAGTGAAGTAGGCAGGAGGAAGGTAGGGCAGGGAGGAAGGCAGACATGGAAGGGGTGATGCAGGGAGAGGGTGAAAGAGGAGAATGGGATAATTATGTGAGGTGTGTTCAGTGAGACGGTGGGTGAGGCAGAGAAAGGAAGTAGAATGAGAAAGAGGGTAAGGCAGAGTAATAGCAGGAGAGAGGAAGGCAGTGGGAGGGATGGAGGGAAGGCAAGGTTAGGCAGATGAGGGATGAAAGTGAGGCAGGATAAGGCATGGAGAGGCAAAGGTAGGTAGGATGATGGGAAGGCAAGGAAGGGATAAGACAGGTGGAGGAAGGGTGGGGATAGCTGAAAGGGTACGGTAGGTAGGCAAAGTGACGTGGGTAGGGAGATAGGGTTAGGCAGAGTGAGGTGGGTAGGGAGATAGGGTTAGGCAGGGTAGACAGGTAGCGAGAGTGAGGCTGAGGAGGCAGAAATGAAGGTAGAGAATGTGTGGGGAAGACAGAAAGGTAAGGTAAGGCAGGAGATGGGTAGGAAGAAAGAGGATGAGAGGCAGGCAGGATGAGGTAGGCAGACTGGGGAGGAAGGGGGAGTAAGGCAGGTGTGCACAGTGAGGAAGGGTGAGGCAGAAGATGGGGTTGGCGAATTTAGGCAGATGAGGTGACACTAGAAGCTAAGTGGTTGAAGGTGCGACAGAGGTGAGGCAGGCAGAAAGACAGAGGGAGGTGGTAGGCAGGGTGAGGTAGGTAGGCAGAGAGGCAGAAGGAGGTGGGTAGGGAGGCAGGGTGTGTTAGGTAGGGGGGTTAGTGAAGAAAGCCTGGTAGAGCCAGGCAGGTCGTCAGGTAAGGTGAGGCAGGCGATGGGGTGGCAGGGGAGGCAGGGTGAGGGAGGCAACTGAAGGAACGGATGAAGGAAGGTAAGGAATTGAAAGGCGGAATGAAAAATGAATGAAGACAGGTAGGCAGAGAAAGCATAGTAAGAAAGATGAAGATGACGAGAGAAAAGGTGAAGTTGATAAGCAGGGTTAGGCAGGCAAGCTAAGGTAGGCAGGGTAAGGTAGCCAGGGAAAGGTAGGCTGGGGAGGGTAAGGCAGGGAGGGTAATACAGGCGGGGTAAGGTAAGAAAAGTATGGCAGGATATGACAAGTAGGGTAAGGTAGGCAAGGCATGGTAGACAGGGTATGGTAAGCAGGGTAAGGTTAGCTGGGTTAGGCAGTCAGAGAAAAGCAGGCAAGGTAAGGCAGGTAGGGTAAAGTAGGTATGGTTAGGCAGCCAGGGTAAGGTAGTAGGGTAAAGTAGGTAGGGTAAGATAGGCAGGGTCAGGTAGGCAGGTAAGGTAGGTAGGGTAAGGTGACACGGTAAGGTAGTCAGGGTAAGGTGGCAGGGTAAGGTAGTCAGGGTAAGGTAGTCAGGGTAAGGTAGTCAGGGTAAGGCATGTAGGATAAAGTAGGCAAGATAAAGTAGGTAAGATAAGGTAGGCTGGGTAAGGTAGGCAGAGGAACGTAGGCGGGGTAAGGCAAATAGGGTAAGGTAGGCAGGGAGACTTAGGTAGGTAAGGTAAAAACGAAGGGTAAGGTCGGCAGCGTAAAGTAGGCAAGGTAAGTCAAGTAGGGCAAGTAGGTAGAATATGGCAGGTAGGGTAAGGTAGGCAGGGGAAGGTAGATAGGGTTAGGCAGACAGGGAAGATAAGATAGGGTAAGGTAGGCAGGGGAAGGTAGATAGGGTTAGGCAGACAAGGAAGATAAGATAGGGTTAGGCAGGCAGGTTATGGCAGGGTAAGATAGGCAGAGTAACGTAGGCAGGGTAGGGCAGGTACGGTAAGGCCGGCAGGGTAAGCAGGCAAAGTCAGATAAGTAGGGTTAGGCAGACAGGCAGGTAGGGAGAGGTTGCTGATGGACCGGCAGGATGAGACAGGTTAATAAGAGAGGCAGTGGTAAGCATGGAGAGGCAGAGAGAGGAGTGAGGCAGGGTTAGGGTGAAGTAGCGTTAGAGTGAGGCAGGGAAGGGGTAAGGCAGGCACTCAGGCAGGGAAAGGGTAGGACAGGATGGATAAGAGAGAGAAAAGTGAGGCAGAGGAAGGAAACATGGGTGAGGCAGGTAGGGAGGCAGGGTTAGGCCTGTCTGTCAGAGGGTGGAAGGGCAGGGTGAGACAGACAGGAGACAGAGAGTGGAAGACAGAGAGAACAGATAGACAGTGTGATATAGACAGACATTATAAGAGATAGAGGCGGGTGTGAGATAGATAAACAGACATGCAGAGCTACAGACAGACAAAAAGACAGGCAGACTGCAGTATGAGACAGAAAGCAGAGAAACAGGCAGACAGCAGAGACAGAAAAACAGACAGACTGATAGATAAATAGAGAGAAAACAGACAGAAAGGGACAGACTGACATACAGACGTGTCGAGACGAGATTTACTCACGAGGGAAGGGAGATGAAGTCGGAGAGAGGGAGAGAGAGAGAGAGAGAGAGAGAGAGAGAGAGAGAGAGAGAGAGAGAGGTTGCCAACTAGTATAGTAAAAAAGTTACTCCCAATTAATCAGTCAATCACCAGATCAGTCAAACTAGCATCATTAGGCCAGACAATATTCCTTTAATAAGAAAATAAAGACCCCATCACACTACTACTAAACAATAAAGAAAAAAATAAAGGAGTACACATGTATATGGAGAAAGAGAGGGAGGGTGACAAGAAAGAGAGGGAGGGGGACGAGGAAGAGAGGGAGGGAACGAGGAAGAGAGGGAGGGGACGAGGAAGAGAGGGAGGGGACGAGGAAGAGAGGGAGGAGACGAAGAAGAGAGGGAGGGGGACGAGGAACAGAGGAAGGGGACGAGGAAGAGAGGGAGAGGGTCGAGGAAGAGGAGGGGAGACTTGGAGTGGTGGTGGGGGGGGAGGAGGTGAGGGGGAAATGAAGATGAGGAAATAAGGCATGGTGAGGCAGGGAGGAAATAAGGCTGGGTGAGGCAGGGAAAGTAGGGTGGGAGAGTGTAAAAAGGGTGGGTGAGGCAGGGGCAGGCAGGCAGGGTGGGTGAAGGCGTAAGAAGGCAGGGATAGACAGAAAAGAAAAAGAAAAGCAGAGATGTAAGAGGGAAAAAAATGAAGATGAGGATACAGGGAAAAACAAGAGAAATAAGAATGGTAAAGAGAAAGAAAAATAAAAGAAGAGCAGAAGGAAGACTTGGCCGAGAAAGAGAGTGCTAGGGAATTTGCAGAAAGGAAGAGTCTCAGATAGATGGATAGATGGACAGACAGATAGATAGATAGAAAGATAAATAGACAGACAGACAGACAGACTGACAGACAAATAGATGGATAAACAGATAGATAGATAGAAAGATAGATGGATAGATAGGTAGATAGACAGACAGATAGATGGACAGATAGAGAGACAGATAGGCGAACAGAATGACTGAATTGTAGACAGATAGAACGTGATAAACTAAAAAAAAGTGCAGGCAAACAAGAACAGACATACGGTATGCAGACAAACAGACAGACAGGAAGATAACAGACATACTCGTATATACAGACAGACAGACACATACACAAACAGACAAATAGAGATACCGACAAAGACACGCATTCACACACACACACACACACACACACACACACACACAGACACGATTAAATAAACTTTAAAATGGATAATGGAAACAGGAAAAAAAATATTCAGATGAAAGAGGTGAAAAATTTACATAAATACATCGTGCCTGAAAGACTTTAGGAAACTCACATAAAGAAAAAAAATTAATTAAATCGTTTGGAACACTGAGTATACTTTATGGTTATGAAGTTTTAAAAGTATGAGCAATAAGAAATGAATGTGTTTATGCATGGTATGACGCCTCTCCTAACACACACACACACACACACACACACACACACACACACACACACTCGATAAACTGGAAAGAAATTCGATAGCCTGTCAGAAAAATTAGGTGATCCCCATATTCAAACCTTGACTCCATAGAAAAAAAAAAAAAAAAGAAAGTGATAGTTATTGCAATATTTCACGTCACAGAAACAAAGTATAAAACTTTAAGTAAAACTTGAACGCTGTAAAATTGTCCAAGGACAATTTTGATACAGAAACACTTCCCACAGCCATTGCCTACTCGAAGCCGAGCTATAAAGGAACCTAGACGTCAAAGTTACTGATCTTGTGCATGTCACCTTAGGTTAAGTCATCACGGTCTACAAGTCCACCATGTTTGGCGGCCCTACCATTATGCGTTCATGGAAAATTAGGTGACATGCGGAATATCCATGAATATCCCAATACTTGACTCAAGGCAGTCTCGGAGAATATTTATCCAGTTAAGATCATCCTCCTGATCTGCTACCCGGCAAAGGGTATACACTACAAATTTTTCATCTTTTTAGCTTAACTGGTTTCTGAAATAGTTTCAACAATTTGGTTTTCCCGAGATCCAGTGAACCAACTTCCTTCCAATTTTGCCATATGAAGCGGCCAGCTGAGGGACTCAGCTGACAAAGTTTGAAGGCTCTAGGCTAAATGGCCTCTGAGTAATGGTCAATTACTTTTTGAGATGAAAAAATAATACCTACAAGACTGTAACTGTCAGAGACAGTTACTGATTTCCACCTGTAAGAATATTGTTTTTTGTAAAAACTCAAAAACCGTTGGTCAAACTGCCACCTGCAAGTATACAGACCTGGTCCAGGCTCAGACACAACTTCTGATGCCAAGAAGTGCCTCATTTATGTTTTAGTTTTTCCTTTATGGTAACTGTTGAAAAGTGAGGTGTTCCAAATATCTTGATGTCACGTATCAATAACTTTTTTTTTTATTTAAAGATTTGGAATATATTGTTATCACGGGATTTCCTTCCATATTCATGAACCTGAAATAGTTTTTGAGCAAATTGAAATTGAAAATTAACGATATTCTTACATTTTTTGACCAGCGACCTTGAAAAGATCAGTGTCACTCAAACTGGGTTAGTGTAATAGGGTCATGATGCTGTACAACCTCAATAAGTATTGAGAATCGGAGACGAAAAGTGATGGAATAATAATAATAATAATAATAATAATAATAATAATAATAATAACAATAACAAATAGAAACAAAAATTATAATATTAATTGTAAAATTAATATTATTAATAATAATAATAACAACAATAATAATTATAATAATAATAATGAAAATAATGAATGATGCAAAGATCTCCACCCATGGACATATGTAAGAAAAATATAGACAAAAACAATAAAACTTCTCAGAGAGATTTGGGAAGTTTTAATAATAAAGCCCTGAAATCCCCGAAATAAAGGACACAGTGGCAGCAGGAATGAAGAGAAGCTAAAACAAAGAATAGAATCTGAGAAAGAGGATAAGCAAAGAATAAGATGAAGACAAAGACGTATAATGAAGTGAAGACGTAAAGGGCAAAGAAGGAGAAAGAATACTGAGACGAGAAAGAGAGAGAGAGAGAGAGAGAGAGAGAGAGAGAGAGAGAGAGAGAGAGAGAGAGAGAGAGAGAGAGAGAGAGAGAGGTTGTGTAAGAACTATGAGAAAACTTAATTTTAAGAATGGTGGAGGGAGACTGTCAGGAAAGAGAATAGGAGTGAATGCGTGAGAGAGAGAGAGAGAGAGAGAGAGAGAGAGAGAGAGAGAGGGACCAGAAGTTGAAGAAAGAGACAAAGAGAGAGACAGATGGGAACAGAGACAAAAAGAGAGATCGTGACATGGCAGGAGAGAGAGAGAGAGAGAGAGAGAGAGAGAGAGAGAGAGAGAGAGAGAGAGAGAGAGACAGAGACAGAGACAGAGACAGAGAGAGAAAGGGGGAAAACTCAAGGGTACGAAACAGGACGAGGCAAAAAGAGAAACTGAATTAGAAGATGAAAGAAGAAAAAGACACAGGAAGAGAAGGAGGAGCATGAGGAGGAGAAGAGAGAAGCAGATGATAATGATGATGTTAATAATAATAATAATAAAAATAATAACAATACTACTACTCTCAGTACTACTACTATTACTGCTACTACTACTGTTGCTGCTGCTGCTAATACTACTACCACTTCAATTAATAATATTTAATAATAATAATAATAATAATATTACTATTATTATTAATAACAACAATATTAATAATAATGAAAATAATAATGTATTAATCCATCCATTGCCAGACGCCTCAATTCCGTAAGGGGAGGCCACAAACAAATTGCCTCCATGTCGCCCTGTCCCCTGCCATTTCACTGCTTTGCTCCCAGCTCACACCCACTCTCTCATATACCACTCCACTCCGTCACTCCATCTCATCCTCGGCTTCCCCCTCCTTCTCCCCCTTCCACCTCACTCGCATACACTCTCCTCGTGAGTCTCTCGCTCTCCATGCTCTCCACATGGAGAGAGAGAGAGAGAGAGAGAGAGAGAGAGAGAGAGAGAGAGAGAGAGAGAGAGAGAGAGAGAGAGGGAGGAATCCCTTGAGAGAGAGATGCGAGGAGAGATTACAAGGAACAGAAAGGAGAGAAATGGAAATAGAAGGGAGGAAAGTCATAAAGCAAGGAGGGAGAGAGGGAGGGAGAATGGGTGGGTCATAAATGAAGAAAAAAGAATAAAAGGAGAGGGAGAGAGAGGGAGGGAGGGAAGGAGGAAGGAAGGGGAGGGAAGAGAGTGATATATTGGAGGGGAGGGAGACAAGTTATGGGAGGGAGGGTGGGAGGGAAGGAGTTACACAGAGTTACGTAGATACACAGACCACACAGACCTATGAAGATATCTGGCTTTAGATTGCACACGGTTATATTAATATTTAAATTAGAGAAGTTAAAGACATGGATAGCACTATAAAATGATCGCTATAATACCCGAGAGAGAGAGAGAGAGAGAGAGAGAGAGAGAGAGAGAGAGTAATAGCTTGCAGGCTATAGATATATTGATAAATAAATAGATTGTGTGTGTGTGTGTGTGTGTGTGTGTGTGTGTGTGTGTGTGTGTGTGTGTGTGTGTGTGTGTGTGTGAGAAAGAGAGAGAGAGAGAAGGTAGAAGAGAAGAGGGAGAGAATAAAGGAGGGATGGATGAAGGAAGGGAGAGACATGGAGAGAAAAAATTAAGGAAACGAAGAAGGGAGGGAAGGAGAGAAGGATATATGGAGAGAAGAAGGAGAAGAGTTATGGAGGGAGATTGGAGGGAAGAAAGAGAAGAGTTATGGAAGAAGATTGGAGGGAAAAAGAGAGTGATGGAGAGACGAAGGAGGAAAAGCAGCAAAAAAGGAAGAGATGGAGAGAGAGGAATCG
>NC_137069.1:23456949-23459449 GCF_032717465.1 Coenobita brevimanus
TCTCTCTCTCTCTCCTCGAAACAATAACATGTTTTCTGGGAGACATACAATTAGATCAGGATTTTCGATCGTGTTAAGTAGAGTTTCATTGAAGTTAGCTCTCTCTCTCTCTCTCTCTCTGCCTTAGTTACAGTAGTATCGTATAATTCTCCAGTATTTACAAGCCTTTCTGTTCGAACATCACTTTAAGCATACTAGTAAAGAGAAAAATCAGTTCGAGAATTCTTTCTTTAACTGAATCGACTCTAATATTCTACCTCTACTATCCTACCAATCTACCACAAGACCCGCCGCCATGTTATCAGAAAAACCCGCTGATACCAATACATTAGTCCTGTATGAGTCAGTCCTAGCATGAATTCAATATGGACGGTGGGTGTTAGCTCCGAAGTGGTGACATGTGGAGGTGTATGGTACGTAGGAGGACCGCTGGAACTCAGGGAACGGGTTGTTAAAGTTCATGGTCTGAGAAACAAGGAAAAATAACACTTCCTTTTGACTAGATGTGTTTTAATATTATCTTGTTTCAGGTTAACCGAGAGAGAGAGAGAGAGAGAGAGAGAGAGAGAGAGAGAGAGACTATGTGAAAGTGAAAATAGTTGACAGCGATTTATGAGTCTTTGTAACGAAAAGCTGAATAAAATGAATATTACAACTTTACATCCTTTCCATAGCTGTTCCAGTAGTCTTTTGTTGCAGCAGAATATTCAATATGGATGCCAAATTAAGGCCAAGTGAAAGTGAAAAGAGTAGAGCAAGAGAGAATATTAGGTGCTCGTAAGAAAGGAATTAACCTAGACGAGAGAGAGAGAGAGAGAGAGAGAGAGAGAGAGAGAGAGAGAGAGAGAGAGAGAGCTGAAATGTACCGATTTCTGTGTGTTTGTTGGTTTGTTGGTTTGTACATTTGTTACCGTAACACAGCAAATAACGGCTCATTGTAGCGCCATTTTTGTCAGAGGAAGGTACCGCTAAAATGCTTTAACTTGAAAAATAAAACAATTTCCAGTCTAATCAGGCCACCGGTTCCCGAGTTATGACTCAATTCAGGACTTTTGGCATTATGCAGCTTCAGCAGCCTTTACACAGATCACTTTCTTTGTGGACATTGAAGTTACCGTGACACACCCAAAACTGCGCAACGTAGTGCAATTTTTGTATTAGCAAGGTACAGCTAAAATGTTCTAATTTGAAGAACAAAACAATTCCCAGTCCAACTGGGCCACCAGTTCCCAAATTATGATTCTTTTCTGGACGTTTGACATCGAGCGGCAAGGCCGCCGAAGGTCTCCATTAAGCGAGTATTCGTAAGAAAGAAATTAACCCAGGTTAACCAAGATCAGAGAGAGAGAGAGAGAGAGAGAGAGAGAGAGAGAGAGAGACTCACTTGGGTAATCAGGCATACTTAACCACAGCGTGACTGACAAGAATATCACACAGGCGTCGCTTCGTACAGGGCACGCAACCGTCACATTATATCTAAGGTTCCTGTTTTCCATCCTACAGAGTGATTGTTCTAATCTACACATCCCTAACTCGTTTCAGCTTAGTTGATGGCCAAACGATGTCCTCTCTCTCTCTCTCTCTCTCTCTCTCTCTAGTGTGGGAAGGCCATCTCCACTCTTACGGCCTCCCAAACTGAGCACTTAAGTCAACAATCTCTGGAAGCGAGAGAGAGAGAGAGAGAGAGAGATGTGGAGGAAAAGATGTGGAGAGGTGATAGGAAACAAGGTGTGTGTGTGTGTGTGTGTGTGTGTGTGTGTGTGTGTGTGTGTGTGTGTGTGTGTGTGTGTGTGTGTGTGTGTGTGAAAGCAATAGTAAAAAGAAAACTGAAGAAAAGAGAAAGGGAGGAGGTGGCAGGAGAAGTGAGAAGAGATATCTTTGAGAGAGAGAGAGAGAGAGAGAGAGAGAGAGAGAGAGAGAGAGAGAGAGAGAGAGAGAGAGAGAGAGAGAGAGAGAGAGAGAGAGAGAGAGAGCGTTAAAAAAGTAGTGTTGAGCAAGGGATATTCAGATCAGAAGCTGCGTGTGTGAGTACAGACATGTGTGCGTGTTTGAGTACTTGCATGTGCGTGCGTGTCTGTGCGTGGGAAGCAGTAATTGCAGAAGAGAGCAAGAAAACGACGAAAACAGAGTTAGTGTGAGAAAAAGATAATTAGAGCAAGAGGGGGTGACTAAAGGGAATGTGGAGGGTGGAAAAGGATATCTGTTTATCTATCTGTTCTTCTATCTCGACATCTATCTATCTACTTGCTCGATTTCTCTTTCCATCAGGCATTTTAATAAACTCTAAGGAGGCCTTTCATGGTTGATCGTTTTTTTCCATCCCCCTCTCTAATATCAAGAACTGAGGAACAATGATGATGATGACGATGATGATAAAGATGAGAGGGTAATAGCGTGCACACACACACACACACACACACACACACACACACACACACACCAAAATAATAAAGTCCTAAAGCATTACCATAGCCGATACATCACTGCCTTCTTATTCAGC
>NC_137069.1:23461949-23469449 GCF_032717465.1 Coenobita brevimanus
GAAGGAAGAGAAGACGGAGGGGGGTGCAAGGACCAGCGTGGTGGACTGAAGAGGTGAAACAGGCTGTGGCACAAAAGAAGAAAGCATACAATGAATGGATGAGAAATAGGGGCGTGGAAGAAGTTGAGAGGCGGAAGAGAGAGTTATATGTGGAAAGAAAGAGAGAGGTGAAAAGATTAGTAAGAGAGAGTAAGAAGAGAGTGGATGAGGAATTTGGAAGGAATTTGAGTGTAAAGTGGAGGGATTGTAAGAAAATGTTCTGGAGAGAAGTGAAAAGAGTAAGACAGGGTGGAAGTGAAGTTAGCAGGGGAGTGAAAGATAAAAATGGTAGATTACTAGTGGAGAAGGGAGAAAAAGTGAGCAGATGGAGAGAACATTTTAAGGAATTGTTGAACGTAGAGGATGGAAGTAATGCGAGTATAAGTGGCTGAGGAATGGCTGGGAGAAGGAGGGAGGTGAGAAGACAGGAAGAAATCAGTAGGATAGAAGTTGTGGAAGCAATGAAGAAAGTTAAATCGGGGAAAGCCCCAGGAATTGATGGAGTGTGTGGTGAAATGCTGAAGCATGGGGGAGAGATAGTAGTAGAATGGATGTGGAAGATGTGCAGATTGGCCTGGGAGGAAGACAGAGTCCCGGAGGATTGGAAGTCAGGTATAATTATTCCCTTGTACAAAGGAAAAGGGGAAAAAGAAGTGTGTGGTAATCATAGGGGCATTTGTCTTCTTAGTATAATAGGAAAAGTGTATGGTAGGATACTTATAGACAGAGTTAGAGAAAGAACAGAGAAATTAGTTGGAGAAGAACAGGGAGGCTTTAGGAAGGGAAGAGGTTGTGTAGATCAGATATTCATTCTTAGATCTTTAGTGGAAAAGTTTCTAGAGAAGGGAAAGAAGTTGTATGCAGCTTTCATGGATTTGGAGAAAGCATATGACAGGGTGGATAGACAAGGATTGTGGAAAGTGTTAAGAATATATGGAGTAGATGGGAAGTTGTTGAATGCTGTGAAGAGTATGTACGATGGTGCAAAGGCTGCAGTGCGTGTGGATAGTGAACTAAGTGAATTTTTCTCTTTGAAAGTTGGGTTGAAGCAACGATGTGTCATGTCTCCATGGTTGTTCAATCTGTACATGGATGGGGTAATAAAAGAGGTACAATGTAGGGTAGTGGATGTTGAAGTGGCCCTGGTGAGAGAGGATAGTGTTTGGAAACTCCCTGTACTGTTGTTTGCAGATGATACTGTGTTGTTCAGTGAAGACGAAGGGGAGCTGCAAGGCTTGGTGGATGAGTTTGAGAGAGTGTGTAAGAAACGGAATCTAAAGGTGAATGTAGGGAAGAGTAAAGTGATGGTCTTTGAGAGAGGTGAAGTTAGTGAATGTACAGCGAGGTTGGATGGTGAGGAATTGGAAAATGTGAGTACGTTTAAGTTCTTGGGTAGTGTGATGAGTAAGGATGGAGGTTTGGAGGGTGAAGTGCTTGAAAGGGTACAGCAGGGAAGAAAGGATGCTGGTTCTTTGAAAGCAGTGATAAGAAACAGGGAAATGAGCATGGAAGTGAAAAAGTTTCTACATGACAGTATTGTGATACCAACTCTAACGTACGGAAGTGAAGCTTGGACGTTGTTGGAAGGACACAAGTCAAGAGTGAGAGCAGTGGAAATGAGTTATTTAAGAGGAGCCTGTGGAGTCACATGGAGAGACAGGCTGACGAATGAGGATATAAAGGAGCGTTGTGGTGTGGATGTGGATGTGATAGGAAGCGTTATGAGGAACACACTGAGGTGGTTTGGCCATGTGGAGAGGATGGAGGGTGAAAGACTGACGAAGAGAGTGTATGTGAGTGAGGTGGAGGGGGGAAGAGGGAGGGGGAGGCCGAGGATGAAATGGAGGGATGGGGTGGAGAGGTATATGAGAGAGGGGGGTGTGAGTTGGGAGCAGGGCAGTGAAATGGCGGGGGACAGGGCGACTTGGAGGCGATTTGTTTGTGGCCACCCCAAACGGGATTGAGGCGTCTGGCAATAGATAGATAGATAGATAGCTTGCCAGTTTGTATGAAACGAAAAGTATATAAAGAATGTATAATTCCAGCTATGACGTATGGTTGTGAGACTTGGAAACTGACAAAATCAATGGAAAATAAATTAATCCGTTCTCAGAGAGCAATGGAAAGGTCAATGTTGGGAATATCATTATGAGACAGGAAAAGATCAACTTGGGTGAGAGAGCAGACTAAAGTCAACGATATTATAGAAGTTATAAAAGAACAGAAATGGAGGTGGGCAGGCCATATAGCAAGAATAAGGGATAACCGATGGAGCAAGAGGCTGACTGACTGGACACTAAGAGAATGTAAGCGTACCAGAAAAAGGCCAGACAGGAGATGGAGAGATGTGATAGAGAAATTTGCAGGGAAAACGTGTCAAAGATTGGCTCAGTCAAGGAATTCGTGGAAAAGGTTGGGGGAGGCCTTTGTTCAGCAGTGGACTAGTTATGGCTGATGATAATGATGACATATATATATATATATATATATATATATATATATATATATATATATATATATATATATATATATATATATATATATAATGTTACATAGCCTATGATTTCATCATCCTTTGTGTAATTTTAACGCACAGTATGCTGCATGTTTGATCACGAGCGTGTTCTGCCTCAGTCCCCCCCTTCTACCGTTATAGTAAAGTCGTCCTTTCTGTTGTTCAGAGCAGGATTTTCAGCTCTTTGTCCCCATGGCTTCATTTGCGCGTCCTTCTTACAAGTTGTATCAAGCTCTGCCGGCCCCTATATAATGAGCTCAGTCTCTGCATCATTGCCACTTAGATCTGCTCCTCATTTTGTTCACATCTCTGTCCTCCCCTGTACAGTTATTATTGTGAGTTTCTCAGGAAGTCTCCAACCATCTAGCAGGTGTGTGAAATTTGAGTATAACTGTTGTTGCATTTTTTCTTGTACTGTATAGCATAAGTTTAATTTGTAGGCCTAATGAAGTTTTTGTAATTTATGTAGGATTCATTTTGTCAGCCAGTTTTAATATTATTTTGTATCTGTAATAATTTATCTTGCATTAACTGAGCATTACCCAGTGTATTTTCATTTTATCAGGGCTGACTTAGGTAAATTTACTCTTGCTAATTTCATGTTAATAGAGGCTATTGCAGTTAACCATATATTTAACCAGTTTTTGCCATTACATTATCCTCATGAGTCCTGAATGTTTTGTTGTTAGTTTGAGCATTAAACTTTAACTTGTAATTTTACCTAACTCTTTTTGTTTTGAACCTGGAACTTTACGGGACAGTAGTGATTTTTAGTATTCTCACTTAAAGTGTACATTATCTTTCTCTGTTCCGTAACAATATATATATATATATATATATATATATATATATATATATATATATATATATATATATATATATATATATATATATATATATATATACCGGGATACACACACACACACACACACACACAAACATTATATATATATATATATATATATATATATATATATATATATATATATATATATATAATTTCCTGTGACACCCCACTGGATGCATAGGGCCTCGATGAACTCTCTCCACCAATATTTGTCACTTACCATCTCTTTCAGATCCGACCAACATTCCTCTCCTGCTTCTCTTTTCATTGTCCTTAACCAGGTTTCCCTCGGCCTACCTCTGCCTCTTCTTCCTCCAGCAGTCCACTCTGGCACATCCTGTATGAAACTGCCTTCTTTTTTATATATGTCCCCCAGCCATTTCCAGCGAGGCAGTCTCACATTTTCATCAACTGGTTCCACTCTCATAATATCCCTTACTCTTTCATTTGTAACTCTGTCTTGTCACTTTATCCCAAGAATCCTTCTCAGTATTTTATTCTGAAATCCCAATACTTTCTAATCTGTTGCAACTGTACTGTACCATGACTCATGCTCATAAATTAAAATTGGTCTAAACATGAACTTGTAAATTTTTACTTTAGTATATACCGAAAGCATATTATTATTCCAAACAAATTTTAACATTCCAATAGCTCGCCAAGCCTGTCTAATCCTCTCCTCAAATTCATTATTTAATGATCCGTTAGATGATACAATCGTTCTAAGATATTTAAAATTTTCTGCATTCTTCACCATATTATTCCCAATTACACAATCGATTTGGTTCCCACGTTCATATTAATAATTTCAGTCTTTCCACAATTTATTACCAATCCCACGTTCTCTCCTTCCTCCACCAGACAATCAAGCACCCTCTGCATCTCGTAAATACTTCTGCAAATCAGTACAATATCATCAGCATAGTCCAAATCCATCAGCCTCTTATTTTCATTCCAGTTACTGTAATTCCTGCACCTGTTCTCCTTACAACCTTTCTCATAACATAATCCATAACCAAAACAAACAGCAATGGCGAATGAACTCCTCCTTGAATCACCCCTGACCTAACTTCAAATGGATCACTCAAACAACCACCCACTATTACCTTACAAAAAGTACCTTCATGCAGGCTTCTAATAATATTTACAAACTTTTCTGATAGACCATAGAATCTCATAATTTTCAACATATCTCCACGTGAAACACTGTCAAATGCCTTTTCAAAATCCACAAAATACATACTAAGTGGCATTTTCATCTCATTAGCTTGTTGCTTTAGATTCCTTACAATAAAAATCTGATCATTACAACCTCGACCACTTCTTAATCCCGCTTGTTCTTAAAATTTTATCAATTACTGTCTCTATTCTGTTCAAAAAGATTTTGGAAAAGACTTTTGCAATTATAGGTGTCATAGTTATCTCTCTCCAATTTCCACACGCACTTAAATCTCCCTTTTTTGGTGTTTTTATAATCACTCAATTTTTCCACTCTTCTGGAATTCCACCATTAGGCTATCCCAAGCCACATTAAAAAGTTTCAGAAGTGCATTTATCATCTCGTCATTTTCCACCTTAAGATTTCAGGAAATATTCCGTCCTCTCCTGGGGCCTTAAAATTCTTTAATTCCTTTATAGATTTTGCTACCTCTTCCAAGGCTATTTCATATATATATATATATATATATATATATATATATATATATATATATATATATATATATATATATATATATATATATATATATATATGAGACATAATATGACAAGGATTGCATTCAGTTCCACTTAACGCCCTATGGATATTTGTCATTATCCTTTTTACTCTAACCTAGCCAAAAATTGTCATCCCTCCACTTGAATGCTGAGCTGTAGCAATGGGTTAACATTAGAATATGATACTTGTCAGGAATAAGTGCTGTGGAAAGGATCTAGAACTTGGCCTAAAATTGTCACCCTCCATCTTGAATGGTGAGTTGTCGTAACAGATTAGCACTGGAATATGATGATAGTCAAGAAAAAGTGCTGTGGAAAGGAAGTAGAGCTGAGGTGCGGTGTTTTCTCTGTCAAAAATATGATGCTAGTCAAGAAGAAGTGCGGTAGAAAGGATGTAGAGCTGCGGTGCTGCATTTTTGGCCGCTGAACTATGTGAAATATGCTGCAAAATGACGAAAATCTGGGCCAAGTTCGAGTCAAAACGGTATAGGCTAATAGCACATTTCAAGGAAGGGTGACCAGTTAACCTTCCTTGAGTGGTGTAAAGTGATGGAAAAATGTACAGCTGCTTCTTGGAGGTCGAAAGTATGGAGACCAGTTTGTAAGCTATACAGTATACACACACATACACTCTCTCTCTCTCTCTCTCTCTCTCTCTCTCTCTCTCTCTCTCTTCCCGAGTGGCATAAAATTATAGAAAAATATACAGCCGTTTCTTGGGGATGGAAAGTATGGAAGGTCGTAACTAACTGGGCGTCCTGATCCACGTGACCACCAGGCGCTGATGTTATGACACTGTTAATGGATATACTGTGGATCACTTAATTATATCTGTGTCGCTGGTAGGATCATTGTAGAGACGCATCATTTTCCTGGGAGGGAGGAGGCAGCCTGAGACAACCCTTTCCCATGCTGGCGATGCACGAGTGGAGAAGAAGAAGAAAAGAAGAAGAAGTAGTAGTAGTAGTAGTAGTAGTAGTAGTAGTAGTAACCCCAGGCACATGTGAACGTGATTCCATTGGGCTGCAGGCTAAAGTTACCCTCCTGTACAGTAGTCCACAGTCTTCCTTTCGAGGGATAGGGAGGGAGTTGAGGGACGTTTGTAGAACCAGGCAGTGAAGCGACGTCCCATTTACATCGGTGCCACCACGCGAAGGCGTCCCTCTCTAGCAAAACGCGTGAAATGGTGTCTATAAAAAGAGTAGGGTAAGAAAGCTACCTAACACCATTTCCAAAGCTATTTATTTTGTTTGTTACACATTACTGTTCTATTCTGCGTTATATAGATCCTTCTAACATTGCCCCATACTCTGCACAAATGACATACAAAGGGATATTAACCAGCCATATCCAAAAAATAAATCGCTAAGGAGGAGATGCAAAGGATTTCTTGACTTGGGATAGACATCTTAAGATGAATTTCCAGACGTCCTTATCAGAATCTATCTATTTATCTATCTATCTATCGTGAGAGAGAGAACCAGCTCTGAGAAAGCACCCTTCATTAAAATTTTACGCTAAATCAACACAGAAATTCGTAACATATATGACTACAAAACTTAAAAGAGACATTCTAATTGCTATATATTTTTCACCACAACCTTTTCATAGCTTTAATAATGTTTTAGGACCTGTATGAAATGTGGGTACCCTTTACGAACACCCTGCATGGTTGGGTAATGGAGTGTTTATGTTAGTGTTCATGCTGGAATGTTAATTATTCGATTGTTCATGTTGGAGTATTCATGTTGGGGTGTTCATGTTGGGGTGTTCGTGTTGGAGTGTTCATGTCTGAGTGTTCATGTTGGTGTGTTCATGTTAGAGTGTTCATGTTTGAGTGTTCATGTTGGTGTGTTCATGTTGGAGTGTTCATGTTGGGGTGTTCATGTTGGGGTGTTCATGGGTTTTTATACAATAAGAGAATTTATAGGAATGACTGAATATGACCTATCTTTAGTAGGGATGAAGGTCAAAATGAGGGAGGTTGGTTGTGGTGGTGGTGGTGACTGATGATGCTGGTGGTTGGTGATGGTGGATGTGGTGGAGGTGGTGGTGGTGGTGGTGGTGATGATGATGATGATGATGATGATGATGATGATGATGTGTCAGCGTGTTAAGAGAGAGCTAGTCCATATGAACAACTAATTTTAAGAAACAAAAATTATAAATATAAACAAGAGAATATTAAAACGAGAAAAATGTTTATCAGTACAGTAAACAATATGAGTACATGGATTCACACACACACACACACACACACACACACACACACACACACACACACACACACACACACACACACACACACACACACACACACACACATTTACACTCAATTGTTTATCACCCAACATAATAATTTCCCCTCCAAGACACACACACA
>NC_137069.1:23471949-23521949 GCF_032717465.1 Coenobita brevimanus
CTAGTATAGTTTTCTGTGGTTAATTTATTGCTAAAATTTGGCAATGAAAATGGGGAGAGGTCAATTCTAGGCCAAGTTAGAGTGAGCGGGATATAGAAGTGAAGTTTCAAGACAATATTTAACATCTATAATTTCAAAATCAAGGTTGTGTTAAGAAGTCTGGGGATATCTATTGTTAAAAAAAGGTACTTGGACTGAAGGGGTTACATCTTTGAACCATGGAAAAGTTTATTATATTTCTCTTTATTTCATTCGCTTTTCCTTCCTCTGTTCATCTTCTGTTAAAAAAATAAATACAAAATAATCGCCAAAGAAAATACGTTGAGAAAAGAAGTGTTTTGGGGCCGGGTTAATTAAAACCTTTGCCACTTCCCTCTACCTTTACCTGACAGGCTCACCTGTGGGTGGTGATAATTAAGTAAAATTGCTTGTTACGTAGAAGAGGAAGAAGAAAAAGGAGATGGAAGAGGAAGAGGAAACCAAGAGAAGGAAGATGACACCAAGACGAAGAGGAGGGGGAGAAGGAGAGAGAGGCAGCAATGGCGAGATGGAGATGGAGGAGGAGCAAGAGGAAATGAAAAGAAAAAGGAGATGGAAGAGGAAGAAGAGGAAATCACAAGAAGGAAGACACCAAGAGGAAAAGGAGGGGAAGAGAGGTGGAGAGGGAGCAATGGAGAGATGGAAAGGGAGGAGGAATAGTGGAGGAAAGCGGAGGAAAGATCTCTCATGTCAACACTGGAGGCGGGAGGGAAGATAGACGAGTCTAGAAAGGGTGAAGAGGTACCGGCTAATGAAGGTGTCAGGCTGGAGGGAGAGAAGGAGGGAAGGAGAAGAGGGAGAGAAGAGAGAGACGGGGGGTGGAGGAAGAGGGGAAAAGAGGAGAAAGAGAGGGAGAAACTGAAAAGAGAGGAGGAGAGATAGAAAAAGAAAAAGGAAGAGGAGAGAAGGAAGGAAAGGTATGGCAAGTAAATATGTACTTAAGAGAGAGAGAGAGAGAGAGAGAGAGAGAGAAACAAGCTACACTCTTATCATGATATATGTAGTCTGTTTTAAACCTTTGACTGCGGTGTGTGTGTGTGTGTGTGTGTGTGTGTGTGTGTGTGTGTGTGTGTGTTCTTCATGCCAGTAAATAGCAGACGATTTTAAAGTGACAAAGAGAAAAAAATGGTAAAATATTTTCCCATTAAAATATTGGCCAAAAAAATAGAGGCCGAACAAAAAAAAAACTGCCTTAGCTCCTTCCATCAGGCGACTCATTTTTTTCATTTCAATCTTGGTAAAAAAAAAAAAAAAAAAGAAAGACCTTAACCCCTTCAATCAGGTGATTAATTTTTTTCATTTTAATCATGATAAAAAAACTAAACTCCTTCCATCAGGCGACTTTTTTTTTTTTTTATCTTGGTAAAAAAAAAAAAAAAAAGACCTTAGCCCCCTCAATCAGGTGACTTTTTTTTTTATTTCAATCTTGGTAAAACAATACTTAATCCCTTCCACCAGGCTACCTTTATTCTTTTTTTAAATCTTGGTAAATTAAAAAAGACCTTAACACCTTCCATCAGGCAACTCATTTCTTTCATATTAATCTTGGTAAAAAAAAAAAAAAAAGACCTTAACCCCTACAATCAAGAGACTTTTTTTTTTTTTCATTTTATTCACGGACAAAAAAAAACTCCTTCGTCAGGGACTATTTTTTTTTAATTTCAATCTTAGTAAAAAAAAAAAAAAAAAAGACCTTGACCCCTTCAATCAGGTGACTCATTTTCTTATATTTTGTTCTTAGTAAAAAATAAATAAATAAAAGATCCTAACTCCTTCAACCAGGTGACTATTTTTTTTTTTAAATCATAATAAAGAAAAAGACCTTAACTCCTTCCTCAGGCGACTTAATTTTTCATATTAATCTTGGTAAAAAAAAATTCCTTAACTCCTTCCATCAGGCGACTCATTTTTTCATTTTAATCTTGGTAAAAAAAAAGACCTTGACCCCTTCCATCAGGTGACTCATTCTTTTTCTTTTATTTTAATCTTGGTAACAAAAAACCTTAACTCCATTAATCAGGCGACTCATTCTTTTTCATTTTAATATTGGTTAGAAGAAAAAAGACCTTAACCCCTTCAATCAGGCGACTGATTGTTTTCATTTTAATCTTGATTAAAAAAAAAAAAAAAAAGCTTAACCTCTTCCATCAGGCGACTCATTTATTCATTTCAGTCATGCTAATCGATTTCGTTCAGCTTTGGAGGGATTTGGAACTTGGGGTGAGGGGGGGTGGAGGTGGACATAGCCTACAAAAAAAAAAAATTGTCTGACAGAATCAAGAATAAATTATAAAGTACGTGGTAGGTAATGGCGACCATCATCCACTCACCTGATGTAGTGATTTCTACTTCTTCCTTCACCTTTATTATTCTTTTTTCTGTCAGCCCTCCTCTCTTCCTACTTCTCACCATCATCCACTCACTTGATGTAGTGCTGCCTATTTCTTCCTTCACCTTTATCAATCGTTTCTGTGTCTGCCCTCCTCTTTTCCTATTTCTCACCATCATCCACTCACTTCATGTAGAGCTACCCACTTCTTCCTTCACCTTTATCATTCTTTTCTGTGTCTGTTCTCCTCTTTTCCTATTTCTTCCATCTTTCCCGTCACTTTCTATTAAACTTCTTTCCTTTTCAGGTGGCTTTACATTGAGTGACAAGCCTAATGGTTTCCTGTAAGCCAGGAAACCATATACAACGCTGGGTGGTAACCAAATGACCAACCCATACGTGTTCCCTACGTGTCAACAAATGGGTTGGCGGAGAGTTAGTGCCCCTCCCCGTAAAACAACTAACTCATAGATAAACGGCCACCCCTTACGGGATTATAGCGTCAGGCTATAGACAGACAGATAGACGTTATCGGACTGAAGGGTTTAATTTTCTTTCAGGGGTCACCGTGGTAAAATGGCCAAGGATCTTGGCTCACTCACCTGTAATAAAGGAAAGGTCCGTTAATGAAAATCTCAATTAATAACAGAGCACAGTATATAATGCATTATTTCTCCCTTTAAAAAATCATTACAACTGTCTGCAGTAAAGAAAATGGATAGTCAGGGCTGTTAAAAACGAAAGAAAAAAGAAGATGGACCTATTTATAATTTTTTGCTCTTCTGTGCTCAAATTAGTTTTTTATAAGTATGAGCAGTTCAAATTTCAGTAATATTTTCAGTAAGTTGACGTGTCTCTCTCTCTCTCTCTCTCTCTCAAATTTATTCAGATTTTTGTACATAGGTTGTAGACAACGTGCTAAAAACTTCAGTAATGATACTAAGAGTTATCTTAAGCTAATGATATTATGAAAGTATATATTTGATTTATAATTAGTGAT
The DNA here is from genome assembly GCF_032717465.1 of Coenobita brevimanus. Lineage (NCBI taxonomy): Eukaryota > Metazoa > Arthropoda > Malacostraca > Decapoda > Coenobitidae > Coenobita > Coenobita brevimanus. Next base: position 23,475,318 of record NC_137069.1, read on the forward strand.
TAGCTTAATATTACAGTATTTAGATAATTACGGATAATAATTGTGTATTTTGAGTTTACTATTATGGGCGCTGTATATATTAGGAATAGCTAAGGTATACTTAGATATTACTATCTATATATACACATATATATTATGCTGCTTGATTTTGGAGCCATTGGTTGATGTGAAGCTTGAACTGGTGCAGGGTAGTTGACTGGTGAATGTCTGTCAGGCGCACCATGCAGTTCCAGAGGCGACTGAAGTGAGGCAGGAATGACCTGAGGTATTGCTCCGTCCTGGCAAATGGGACAGTCTCTCTCTCTCTCTCTCTCTCTCTCTCTCTCTCTCGATGATTTTTTTCGTTTTTCTAATATTTATTTCATAATTCTTCCCCCCCCTCTCTCTCTCTCTCTCTCTCTCTCTCTCTCTCTCTCTCTCTTTCACGAAAATCCTTCCTCATTAACAAACCCCAGCTCCTACCACTCACTCTTAGCTGAACAAAATCTCCCGAAATTGGAAAAGAAAAAAGAAGTTGCTTAAAAAGTAGGCTTACGAACAGAGCCAAAAAAAATTCTCCTAGAAGAAATTTGGACTGAATGGCGCTGTGAATGTGAAAGTGAGCGTGTGAATGTGAAAAAAGTGTGAGAGAGAGAGAGAGAGAGAGAGAGAGAGAGAGAGAATTTCATGCTTGACTGCGAATCTAAACAAATGGTTGTAATTACTTATCAGAGAGAGAGAGAGAGAGAGAGAGAGAGACAGACAGACAGACAGACAGACAGAGAATTTCGTGGTTGACTGCAAATCTAAACAAATGGCTGTAATTAGTTATCAGAGAGAGAGAGAGAGAGAGAGAGAGAGAGAGAGAGAGAGAGAGAGAGAGGATAGTAGTGTTTGCTGTTATACTAAATTATAGTATAGCATTATCGTATACAATTTTAGGAGTAGGCTATAATGAGGGAGGAAGGAGAGGCGAGAGAGTGATAATACAACAAACACGTCACTTTTCTCTCTTCTGTCTGGTAATTTCAATGACGGACCAAGGATGAATCCATCCCCTCCACTATAAGCAAATACTAACTTGGAAGCAAAAGGCCAGAAATGAGTCACGACTCGGGAACCGATGGCCCGATTTGACTGGAAATTATTTTATTCTTCAAGTTAGTACATTTCAACGGTACCTTGCTCTAACAAAATATGCGCTTCGTATCGCCGTTTTTGCTGTTACCGTAAAAAACAAACATACGGAAATCGGATCATTATAGTTTTCTTGTCTTCTCCCGTGAGAGTACTTCTGATTTTTCTTAATGACATGTAAGCAATAATTGCATCTTTTTTGGTCCGTATTTCATCTTTGTCTTTCAGTTAATGTGTTATTTTGCCATTGAGAATCATGACTTTTTTTCTTAGTCTAAAAGTTAAATGGACTTTCTTTAAGGGGAAAAGGTTGAGTTTTGAATGCATAAATAAATAAATCGCTCAGGAAGAGGTGTTAGGGAGCTTCCTTAAACTTTTTTTTATATTATAATGTAAACTGTGTCTTGACCCATGGCCTTAAAAATGAAAATTCTGCAAATTATATAGTAACAGAAAAACATATTTTTTCTTGCTCTATTTTTTTTCATGAATGGTGTCAGACCCTTGCCTCAGTGACAATATGGGGGCGTTTCTTAATGAGGAGGGACGTTTGGAGTGTCAGGGAAAAGAGAAGGTTAAATTAAGACAAAATTTCGGGTGATATATGGCCAAGAAGAAGCAAGGACTGGATTGGGGCGGGTTATTAATTTTTCTGTTCAAGAGCAGTATGATTTTTTTTTTCATATTTTCATGATTTGTAATTTTAATAAAGAGAAGATTAGACTATACTCCCGTGGCATTAGGAAAAAAATTCAGGAAATGATAAAGACAGCAAAAAAAAAAAGAAGAAGAAAGAAAAAATCAGGAAGCTGTCATTTTAAGTTGGTAGTTCTCTCTCTCTCTCTCTCTCTCTCTCTCTGTCTCTCTCTCTCTCCTTCTCTCTCTCTCCCTAAGAAAAAAAAAATCGGGAAGCTGTCATTTTAAGTAGGTAGTTTCTCTCTCTCTCTCTCTCTCTCTCTCTCTCTCTCTCTCTCTCTCTCTCTCTCGTGACTATTCGTGACGTTTGTAAAATGAGGAGAATTTTTAGTATCAAGGAAAAGAAAGGGTTAAGTGAAGACAAAATCTCAACAAGAATTACGTAGAAGGATTTCTGGAGATTTGCTTTATTTTCTCTCTTCACATATGGAATACGTATTTTCTTCCTTTTTAATTTTTTAATTTTTGGGGTATGGTGAAAAAAAAAAGATGGTGTTCTCGTGGGATTAGGGGAAAAAATCAGGGAGATGATCAGCAAGAATCATGGAGAAAGATTTTTTTGGTCCAGTAGATAGACAGATAGAGACTGATAGATAGATAGATAAATAGATAGTTAAACTGAAAGATCTATCTATCTATCTATATACCTAGGCTGCTTCCCCCAAGGAAAGGGAGGTAGCCGAGACAGGACGACTCACTCTCCATTTACTCATCCATTCAAACACATTCATTCGCATCTTAGCCCCAAAGGGGAGAACGGACAGATCCTCACCGCACCACACCGCACAAGGGTCAACTGGGCAATGCAATCAGTGACATCCGCAGCATATAATATATAGATAAAAATATATGAGAGGATACTAAGGTGCAATGTGCAGAATAAATCGCTAATGAAGAAGCGTCACGAAATCCCCAAAATCACTTACAAGACGACCCTCAATAGGCTACGACTGTCTTTAACCCACAAGACGATACCGACATGTAATGTGGAGACTAAATCGCTATAGAGGGGATGTTGCGGGATCTCCAGAGCCACGTAGAACACAACCACTAATCGGACGTAAAAAAAGGGTCACGTTCTCAGCCGTATTCCTGAGGCGAGCCCCTACTGACCTTGGTTATTGTACGGTGTAGCCGGAGCGTATCATGTGACGGGCCGGGGTGACCACACTCGTTTTAGCTCCTAATTTTACTTCCCTAAGATTCTGTCAAGACGATAGTCTTTTTACGTTCCTAAGATTCAGTCAAGACGATAGTCTTTTTACGTTCCTAAGATTCAGTCAAGACGATAGTCTTTTTACGTTCCTAAGATTCAGTCAAGACGATAGTCTTTTTACGTTCCTAAGATTCTGTCAAGACGATAGTCTTTTTACGTTCCTAAGATTCTGTGAAGGCTGTATTCTCAACGGGTAAGGAGGTTCCCTAACAATTTTCCTTAACAGTTTTTTCTGGCTGCCTCTACCCTACCTCACCCCATACACGAGAGCTGTCCAAAAATGAAACCCACTTTTAAAATACCGGTAGCCTACCAACGAGCCGCCGTAGCGCGACCCCGACGGAAGCGCTGTGTAGTGGCGCCTTTGAGCTTGTAAACAAATGTAAATTAAACTTTCTCACGACATCCTGTCCTATTAGTGTCAAGGAATGCCACTCCTGAACATCTGTGGAGATATTTACCTGTGGATTTAATTAGCTGAGGAAATATATACCTGTGGAGATAAATTACCTGTGGAGATAAATACTTGTGGAGATAATTACCTGTGGAAATAATTACCTGTGGAAATAATTACATGTGAAGCTTAATTACCTGTGGATATAATTACTGTGAAGATAATTACCTGTGGAAATAAATACCTGTGGAGATTAAAAAAAACTGTGGAGATAAATAACTGTGAAGATTAATTACCTGTGGTGATAAATACTTGTGGAGATAAATATTTGTGGAAATACACACCTGTGGAGATAAATACCTGTGGAGATAATTTCCTGTGGACATGAATACCTATGGAGATAAATACCTGTGAAGATAAATGAATACCTGGAGAGATTAATCAGCAAGTGCCATGAACGCCAAAGAGACAGAGTAATGTAAAAAAAAATAAAAAAACCTGCGAGTGTGTTAAGGTATTTTCCGACTCGTCTATTGTTTATTTTGGGTCATAAGTTGGAGTTTATTTCAGGGTCGCAGTGGAGCTTAAGTCAGGGTCGCGTTGTGGAGATTAGTGGTATGTGTAGTATGTAGGTCTCTCTCTCTTTCTCTCTCTCTCTCTCTGGTTTGTGTGTGTGTGTGTGTGTGTGTGTGTGTGTGTGTGTGTGAGAGAGAGAGAGAGAGAGAGAGAGAGAGAGAGACTGAGACGGAGAGAGACTGAGACAGAGAGGCAGGGGATATTTTTCTGTCCAGCATAACTGGTTAGCCTTTTCCCTTGCTCTCTCTCTTTCTCTCTCCACTCCCCCTCTCTCTCTCTCTTAGGTGAGGGAGTGAAAAATACAGGGGTTGTTCTTTGGCTTCAAAACGGTGACATCAACCTTAATTAGCTACTTCAAGGCGATTCTATTTATCTTAGGAATTGTCCCCTAAAGTAGTAGTAGTAGTAGTAGTGGTAGTAGTGGTAGTAGTAATAGTAGCAGTAGTAGTAGTAGTAGTAGTAGTAGTAGTGGTGGTGGTGGTGGTGGTGGTGGTAATAATAATAATAATAATAATAATAATAGCTAACACAACTGCTCCTCGTCCTCCTCCTCCTCTTCCTCCTCCTGTTACTTCTTTTTCTTCTTCTCCTCCTCCTCCTCCTTCTTTACCTCCTTCCCTTTCTCCAAATCCTCCTCCTCCTCCTCTTCATCATCATCATCATCATCATCAACACAAATTTATCATAACACTGAGATCATGTTACTCAGAAAACAGGGAAATCTCGCCGTGATAAATCATTCTTGATGACATAGTATAGAAAAAAAAAAACAACACTGACAGAGAGACAGATAGACAGACAGAGAGATATACAGATAGAGAGACAGATGAACAGACAGACAGACAAATATACAGACAGAGAGACAGACAGACCGAGGAGAAAAGTACGAGGAACAGAAGCAGATACAGACAGCTAGACAGACAGATAGACAAACAGACATTTAGACAGACGGATAGACAGACAGACTGACAGGCAAATAGATAGACTGACAGAAAGACAAATAGATAGACAGACAGACATGCAGATAGACAGGCATACAGAAAGACAAATGGATAGACAGACACGCAGACAAGTTTGACAGTGTGGGAGACATGCAAGGAGAAAGACAATTTGAACTGAAAACTATAGTAAGACAGACACAGACAGACAGACAGGCAGAGAGACAGACAGACAAGCAGACAGACAGACAGATAGATAGACAGAGGGACAGACAGACAGACAACGACAGAGAGACAGACTGACAGCGCTGAAAACAGAAGTGCAGGGAGAAAGTTAGACAGAAGTACAGACAAATAATGAAAAACAGACAGACAGGTTTACACACAGAGAAAGACAGCCAGATAATTAGAGACAGACAGATAAATTGATAGAGAGGTAGATAGACAGACATACAGATAGATCGATACAGGTAGATAGATAGATAGAAAGACAGGCAAATACATCGATAAAGGTAGAAAGATACATAGACAGACACATCGACAGGGAGGTAGTTAGACAGACAGTGAGATAGACAAAGGTAGACAGAGAGAAAGAGAGCGACAGATATACCCACCCACAAAGACAGCCAGGGACATATAAAAAGACAGACAGACAGACAAGGCAGAAAGCATGCCTCCCTCACCATCGGAGCGGGGGAAATAATTAAAGGGATAATTAAAGAGATATTCCACATCATTAATTAACCCAATATCCTTGCCATGGTGAATTGGTATTTTGCTCTGACCCGTCAGATGAAGTTATTTGGCTTAGGGGGATGAGTGAGACTGAATGGGTTAATGAGAGAGAGAGAGAGAGAGAGAGAGAGAGAGAGAGAGGAACCCTCTCTCTCTCTCTCCCTCCTAGTAATGAAAAACCAACAGAGGAGCGAAATTTCCTTTCCCAAGCAAAATAGCGAGAAGTCATCTCCCTAACACATTTTCCTAAACGATTCATTTTGCTTATTACACCTCACTGCCCTATTCTGGGTCACATAAATCCTTCTAACACCGCCATACCCTCCATAAATAACGTACAAAGGTATATTAGCCAGTCGTATCCAAGAATAAATCGCTATGGAAAAGGTGTTAGAGAGGTAGATGTAAGAGTCAAGATCTGAGGAGAAAGACTGGGGTGGAGAGAAGAGGGCAGGAAGGAGAAGGAAAGTGAGCAAGGAGAGAAAATTAAAGCAAAGAAAGGGAAGGAAGAAATGGTAAGAAATGACTGAAGAGAGGGAGGGGGGGAAAGTGTCGGGGAGGGGAGGGGGGGAGTGTGCACGGGGAGGGGAGAGGGAGAGAGGGAAAGTGCTTGGGGAGGGGAGGGAAGGAGAGGGGGAGGACAGGGGAGGGGAGGAAAGGAGAAGGGGAGGAGCGGGGGAGGAGAGGGGAGGGGAGGGAGGGAAAGTGCGTGGGGAGGGAAGGGAAGCAAAGTGCGTGGAGAGGGGAGGAAGGGAAAATGCGTAGGGAGGGGAGGAAGGGAAAGTGCGTGGGGAGGAAAGGGAGGGAAAGTGCGTGGGAAGGGGAGAGGAAAAGTGAGTGGGGAGGGGAGGAAGGGAAGGTGGGTGGGGAGGGAAGGGAGGGCGGGAAAGTGGGTTTGGAAAGGAGGGAAAGAAAGCGAGTGGGGCGGGGAGGGGGGGGGCGGGGAGGGGAGGGAGGGAGGGGAGGGGAGGGAGCGGAGGGAGGGGAGGGGAGGGGAGGGGAGGGGAGGGGATCGGAGAGGAGGAGAGAGGAGGGGAGGGGAGCGGAGAGGAGGAGAGAGGAGGGGAGGGGAGGAGAGGAGACAGACCATGAAGGAGGGAGAGGAGGAGGAAAAGAGTAAGATCCAGAATAGCAAGGTTTAATGAGGAAGATTCTCGTGAGATGAATTCACCTTCAATCGTACCTAAAGAAGTGCTTGGATTCTCTCTCTCTCTCTCTCTCTCTCTCTCTCTCTCTCTCTCTCTCTCTCCCTTTCCTGAAGAGAGAATTGTGGGCAACGAAGGAGAAGGAAATGAGCTTATGGAAGGCCGAACAAAGGATGACATTTTCGTCCTTTCCGAGAGAGAGAGAGAGAAAGGAGGGGGAAGATGGAAGAGGGGGAAGGAAGGGAGGGAAGGAGGGAGAGAAGGAGGAAAAGAGGGACGAACGGGAAGGAGGGATTGAAAGAAAGAGGGAGGGAAGAAGGGATGGAGGAAGGACGGGAGGGAAGGAGGACAGAAGGAAGAACGGGAGGGAAGGAGGAAAGAGGGAAGAATGGAAGAGGAACAAAGAAAGAACGGAAGGGAAGAAGGAACAAAGGATAAATGGGAGGGAGGGAAGGAAAGTATGATGGAAGGGGAGATGGAGTGAAGAAGGTGAGGTAGGATGGGAGGGAGGGAAAGTAGGATGGAGGATGTGAGGGAAGGAGGGAGGGAAGAGAGAAAGAGATGAAGTAGAAAAGAGGGAAGGAGGGAGGGAATAGAGAGAAAGAGGTGAGGTGGGAAGGAAGGAAGGAAGGAGGGAGGAAGAGAGAGAAAAAGGAGAGGTAGGAAGTACAAAGGGGTACAAAGGAAAGCAAACAGCAATAGACCTTATGGTCCTTTCGAGGCTGTTTGTTACAGAATAGACTATGACTACAAGATCTACCTCTACATGCTGAAGGATAAGGATAGTAAAGTAAGAAGGCTTCCCCCCCCCCCCTCCAAACCCTCCAGTTAAAATTGGCAAGAAAAAGTGAGAAAAACCACCATGCAGCATGGAAAAACAGACATGGAAATTTCATAGGAGAGACTGAAAAGGAAAAGTTACTTTATCTATAAGCTACCAGTATGAATAACCTGGAAAAGGGAGTAGTAAAGTAAAATGAATAATCGAATAAATAAATAAATAATGCATGTCAATATGGGTACGTTGAGTTGACGGGGCATCTGTGGACACAGCTTGGAAATTGCACAGTGCACAGTGTGGATGTTCAGGGGGGGTGCGACAGCCTTGCCTGGTGCTGTTAAGGTAGGCAGCAGTCAATCAGGCCCCAGCTCCGTTCATTCCACAGGGACTAGGAACTTTCCCATGCAGGACAAGCACACAAGTCATCTCCTGGAGCAGTGACCCCTGGTTCATTAAAAAAAATCCCGATGGTGGCCACTTAACTGACAGGGACCATCAGTGATCCACAGCCCATCACAGGTCGAAAGTATGAGTAGTGACTGTTAACTCAGGGCTATCTGTGCATATACTATATTTACATTTAATAAATTGATCCAGGGTCTAAAATAAAATAAAAACTTAAACATATGCAAGTGTTTTCTTCAGGAGTAAACATATTAAGCTGGGGGTTAGACGACAAATACTTATCCAGGCGACCTTTAAAGGTTTGTACTGTATTACAATTTACTACACTGTAGGGCAATTTATTCCATATATTTACAACTCTATTGAAAAAGAAATGCTTAGCTTCATGCGACTGGAATCGTTTGCCAATTATTTTATGCCCATTGCCTCTAGTATAATTCGAGTGATCAACTGTGAAGTATTCATCTACAGCCATGTTATCATGTCCTTTGAATATTTTGAATACTTGAATTAGATCTCCTCTTAACCTCCGTTTAGTTAGGGTAAATAAATTCAGGGCTTTTTAAACATTCCTCGTACGGGTTATTTCTCAATCTAGGTATCATCTTTGTCATCCTTTGCTGCACTCTTTCAAGCTTTTCCATATCCTTTTCATAATACAGTGACCAAAACTGAATGCAATACTCCAAGTGAGGCCTACTAGGTAATTATACAAAGTGAGGACGATATGATCTGATTTATATTCAAATGCTCTACATATGAATCCAATCAATTTATTGTTTTTTTTTTCACAGCTTCAGTACATTGTTTGCTTGGTTTCAAATCGTTTGTTATTATAACTCCTAAGTCTTTTTCATGGTTTACCCTATCAAGTTGGACATTATGCATGCAGTAACTTGCTCGTACATTTTTACTGCCAATGTTTAGCACTTTGCATTTATTAATATTAAAATCCATTTGCCAGACTTGGGCAGGGTTAAAAAGTTGATCAAGATCTCTCTGAATTACCTGCCTTTGCAGTGCTGTCTGCTCTGTTACCTGTTTTAGCATCATCAGGAAATTTTGAAATCTTACAACACAGTCCTTCGTCAGTATCATTTACGTATTTTAACAAAAGAATAGGACCCAGCACTGAACCCTGCGGAACTCCACTTGCAATGTTTATCCAGTCTGACTCTTATCCATTTATTACAACTCTTTGTTTTTGTCCGGTGAGAGAATCTTCTACCCACCCGAGAACACCGCCGTGAAACCATGTGCCTTTAGCTTCTGAAGGAGTCTTTTGTGTGGAACTTTGTCAAAAGCCTTTTGAAAATCAAGGTAGACCACATCAACAGATTTAGTCTCGTCGTACATGTTCAGTATATCATTGAAAAAGTCCAGCAGATTCGTGAGGCAAGAGCGATTATTACGAAAACCATGTTGAGAATCTTTTAAGAGACTGTTTGTTTCTAAGTGTTTCACAAATTTGTCTCTGATAATAGTTTCAAGCAATTTGTAAACCACCGATGTTAAACTAATTGGGCAGTAGTTTTCTGGTTGGCTTCTATTGCCCTTTTTGAATATTGGGGTTACGTTAGCAAGTTTCCACTCGTGTGGCACCGTACTGCTCTGAAGTGATAAGTTAAACAGTTCAGATAAAGGCTTTGGTATTTCATTCCGTAGTTCCTTCAATACACGTGGCGATATTTTGTCTGGTCCTGGTGCTCTAATCTCTTTTAATTGTTTATTGCAAGCAGTACATCGCGATCGCTAACTGTGATGTCAGTGATTATGTTGCCCTCTTCTATAGGAATGGGGGAAACAGTAGGAATCGTATGTATATTTTCTGTTGTAAATACTGACGCGAAAAAAGTATTAAGAATTTTCGCCATCATAGTTTCATCATCAATATGCTCTCCGTTATCTGTGACTAAGGGACCGATTGATGGAGTTATTACCTTTTTGCTTCTTATGTAACTGAATAATCTTTGGGATTTGATTTACAGATACTTGCAATATGTGTCTCAAGGTTTTTCTTACTGCATTTAATTAATTTTTTGGCGTTTCGTCGAAGGGCATCGTATTCATTTTTGTCACTTTGACTCTTTGTGGTATTATAAATCTTATATGCAAGGTTTTTTGCTCCTAAGCAATGTTTAATGTCGGAATTCCACCATTTGGGTTTAGAATTTTTTGGCAGGAGGGAAGGTAAGATGGAGGGAGAGAGGGAAGGTGGGAAGGAGGGAAGGATGGAGGAAGAGAAGGTAGGAAGGAAGAAGTATGAAGGGGGGAAGAGGGAAATAGGAAGAATGAGATTGGATGGAGAAAAAAAACTGAAAGACTCTGGAGAGGATGAGGGAGAAAGAACATGAGAAGGAAGAAAGGAGGGAAAGGAGGGAGGAAAAGGAGGAGGGAGAGAGAGAAGGAGGAAGAAGGAGGAGAAGAAGTAAAGGAAGAAGAGAAGTAATGGATTTTGGAAATGGAGGTTCCAAAGAGGATGAGAGAGAGAGAGAGAGAGAGAGAGAGAGAGAGAGAGAGAGAGAGAGACTAAATATGCTTATTAAGACCATTAAAACAGATAACAGATTTTCTTCTAAGTCTGATTCTTCTCCTAGAACACTCCCTTTATTGCACTGCTGAATGAGCACTTGTAAGGAGGGAGAACAAACTGTACCTAATGGTCTGACCGGCACTAGAATGGAACTTGTTTCATGTAATTCAGTCTGTTCACCTTCATTTGGCAAATATTTTCGTCCTTTTGCAGTCACGTAGCTCAGTGGCGGAATAAAAATAATAATACGGCTGGACATCCTTTCCACAGCACTTCCTCGTGACTAGCAACCAATACTAATCCCAAAAAGAACAACTGGAAATTCTAGGCCAAGTTAAAGCGAAAGGAGAATAGCTGCATCAAGAATAAAACTATCATGTTCTCTGCATCTTCTCAATAGCACTTCTTCGTGACTAGTAGATGAGCAGAGGAAGGAAAAACAAACTAAATAAACAAAAATATTCCATACACCAGATTACAGGTGTCACTTCAGGTAGGCTATATCTAAAAAAAAAGTGAAAAAAATAAGTCACCAAAAGGAAGGGGTTAAGTAGGATGAAAAGGGTACTGTGTCATCAGATTCGAATTCCTGAAGTGTAAAGGGAATTTTGACCGCGACTATGTGTGTGTGTGTGTGTGTGTGTGTGTGTGTGTGTGTGTGTGTGTGTGTGTGTGTGTGAGAGAGAGAGAGAGAGAGAGAGAGAGAGAGAGAGAGAGAGAGAGAGATGGAGTAAAGATTGGTAAGATGAACGAGGGAGAGGGAGTGAGAGTGGGAAGCAGAAATCAAAGAAACCTTGAAAGCAAAATGGAAAGGCAGGTAAAAAGGGAGAGAGAGAGAGAGAGAGAGAGAGAGAGAGAGAGAGAGAGAGAGAGAGAGAGAGAGAGAGTGAAAATTGGTAGAGTAAGACGGAAGATGGAGTGGGAAGTGAGAGTGGGATACAGACATCAAAGGAACCTTGAAAGAAAAATGGAAAGGCAGGTAAAAGGGGAGAGAGAGAGAGAGAGAGAGAGAGAGAGAGAGAGAGAGCAGGGAAAACGAGAGAATAGAATGGAAAGAGAAACAAGTAAAGAGAGGAAGGAAGAAGGAAAGAGGAATGACGTGAGGAAAGGGAAGGAGGAGAGGAAGAAGAAGGAAGAGAGGAAGAAGAAGGAAGAGAGGAAGAGGGAGGAAGACGGGAAGAGGAGGGAAAAATATATATTGGAGAGAGGAAACGTGAAGGGCGAAAGGAAAATTTAAGACGTAGAGAATGCAGGTGAACCGGAAGAGGGAAGGAGAGAGAGAGAAAAAAGGAAGAGAGGAATGACAAGGGGAGAGAGGAAGGACGACGGGAGAATGGAAGAGAAGAAGGACGAGGGGAGAGAGGAGGAAGAGGGGAAGAGGAAAGGGAGAGGGAAAGACAGAAGAGACAGGGAGAGGCAGATATAGGAGAGGAAATTATTGAAGGGATGCATGGAAAAGATATCTGGATATGGACTCAAATCCTTTCAGTTCGATACTACTACTACTACTACCACCATTACTACTACTACTACTACTTCTACTACTACTACTACTATTACTACTACTACTATTACCCTACTACTTCTACTACTACTACTACTACTACTACTACTACTACTACTGCTGCTGCTACTACTGCTAGTACTACGAGAATATTAGCCTTTTTAATATTCTTATCAATCTTCCTCCAAAAGAGACATTTTTTTTTTTTTTCATGAATATTATCTCAAGTTCAATAAGATATAGACTTTATATCCATGCAAAAGGGAGTTTAGTAAAACAAATTAAGTCGGGGAGTAGTAAAGAGAACAAAATATTATTGACACACACACACACACACACACACACACACACACACACACACCAGAGAGAGAGAGAGAGAGAGAGAGAGAGAGAGAGAGAGAAGAGCACTACAGTAGATTATGGTGCTAATCATGAAGAAGTGCTATGGAAAGTATACACAATTTGTCACATTTCGCTGCTGAGTTGTAGCAAGAGATTAAAACTAGACTACGATGCTAGTCACGAAGAAGTGCTATGGAAAGGATGCAGAGCCGTAATATTGTCTTCTTCTGCCACTGACTTACGAAATGGGCAACAAGAGTCCGAAAATCTAGGCCAAGTTAAGATAGACAGAGTGTAATACACGAAACACATTTTTTTCTTTTTACTTAGCACGGTCGACCCAAACAAGAGCGAGCTGGTACTAATATACTGTAATTTGTCTGTATATCACCAACAGGAATGGAAAAGCAATAATTATTTTTTGTCTCTCTCTCTCTCTCTCTCTCTCTCAGTTAAGCAAGTATCATCTTTCAATTAACTTAACATTCTGGTTCCCTTCAAGTCTGTGTCATAGGTATTCAGTTCTCTCTCTCTCTCTCTCTCTCTCTCTCTCTCTCTCCCTCTCTCTCTCAATTAAGCAAGTATCATCTTTCAATTAACTTAACATTCTGGTTCCCTTCAAGTCGGTGTCATAGCATTCAGTTCTCTCTCTCTCTCTCTCTCTCTCTCTCTCTCTCTCTCTCTCTCTCTCTCTCAATTAAGCAAGTATCATCTTTCAATTAACTTATCATTCTGGTTCCCTTCAAGTCTGTGTCATAGGTATTCAGTTCTCTCTCTCTCTCTCTCTCTCTCTCTCTCTCTCTCTCTCTCTCTCCAATACACCCCACAGACAGCAACACACGCTGCAATACACCCCAGAGCATGCACCACCCCAGTACGGACCCAAAAGCCTGCAACACCCCAGAAACATTAACACCCTGCAACACACCTCAGAGACATTAACACCCTGCGACACACCTCTGACATTGCAACACACCCCAGAGATTGCTACACACCATGCAACACACCCCTAAGATTGCAACACACCCTGCAACACACCCCAGAGATTGCAATACACCATGCAATACACCCGAAAGACACCAAAACAACTCGTAGGCTACAACACACCCTGCAACACACCCCTGACATTGCAACACACCCAGCAACACACCCCAGAGATTGCAACACACCCCTGAGATTGCAACACACCCAGCAACACACCCCAGAGATTGCAACACACCCGAAAGACACCAAAAAATCTCGTAGGCTGCAACACACAGCAACTCATCCTAGAGATTGCAACACACCCTGCAACACATCGCAGAGATTGCAACACACCCTGCAACACATCCCAGAGATTGCAACACACAGTGCAACACACCCCAGAGATTGCAACACACCGTGCAACACACCCTAGAGATTGTAACACATCCTGCAACACACACCAGAGATTGCAACACACCCTGCAACACACACCAGAGATTGCAACACACCCTGCAACACACACCAGAGATTGCAACACACCCTGCAACACACACCAGAGATTGCAACACACCCTGCAACACACACCAGAGATTGCAACACACCCTGCAACACACCCCAGAGATTGCAACACACCATGCAACACACCCCAGAGATTGCAACACACCATGCAACACACACCAGAGATTGCAACACACCATGCAACACACACCAGAGATTGCAACACACCATGCAACACACACCAGAGATTGCAACACACCATGCAACACACACCAGAGATTGCAACACACCCTGCAACACACACCAGAGATTGCAACACACCATGCAACACACACCAGAGATTGCAACACACCATGCAACACACACCAGAGATTGCAACACACCATGCAACACACACCAGAGATTGCAACACACCATGCAACACACACCAGAGATTGCAACACACCATGCAACACACACCAGAGATTGCAACACACCATGCAACACACACCAGAGATTGCAACACACCATGCAACACACACCAGAGATTGCAACACACCCTGCAACACACACCAGAGATTGCAACACACCATGCAACACACACCAGAGATTGCAACACACCATGCAACACACACCAGAGATTGCAACACACCATGCAACACACCCCAGGGAGGCTTGTCACAAAATAGGCTCAAACAGCATTTCTTCTTCGCTCGCACCGTCAGTGTTGATGATTGTGTACGGCTGTTGGTGCACATGAACGCCCACATACGTACACAGGGACTTACATACATATATATGTACATACTTGCACACATGCACCTACATACGCACACAGGGACTTACACATTTGGACATATATACTCACACACATTCGCACACAAATACAGTATACATACATCGGTCCAAACATACTGACTAGTCGTTCATACTTTGACATGGTTATAAGCGCGCGCGCGCACACACACACACACACACACACACACACACACAGTACGAAATGCATTCGTCTACTCAGTTAAGTAGCGTTCTCTCTCTCTCTCTCTCTCTCTCTCTCTCTCTCTCTCTCTCTCTCTCTCTCTCTCTCTCTCTCTCAAATACACCAACAAATTCTTTAGATAAAATACACTTCCATGCATTCTAATGTAAAATCTCTTGTTAATAGGATCGTCTGGGATTACCGGGATTGAAGGATGTCCAATATGTTTTAATGTCTGGTTGCCATGGTTACTATGATTCCACCTTTACCTGAAAAAAAAATAAAAGAATAAAGTCCTTATAATTTACCTTAAAAATCTTTAGGAATTAACAAAAAAAAATCCCATTAGTTTACCTTTGAAAAAATAGGGAATGAATTTTCCATACGGATCAAACTTCCTTTTTTTTTTTTGCCAAGTTTTTTTTACCATAACTTTTTAGATCCAGGTATTTAATGAACAAATTAATCTGCAAATTTCAGTGTACCTTGTGTCTTACCTGTCAGGTGGAATTAATTTGTAAACACTTTATACATATGCGTGACTGAGTGTTAAAATATTGTTTATCAGGCAGAAGGACTGCAGTGAAGGGGTGATTGATGATGCTGATGATCATAATAATGATGATGATGATCATGATGCCGAAGACAAAGACGATGATGTGATGATGATGATGATGCCGATGTCAAAGATGATGATGTGATTTTGATGGATATGATAATGACGAAGGTAGAGACAATGATGAAGACGAAGATGATGATGAAGGTGATATTGATGATGATTATTACTCCACATCTAATAAGAAACTACCATAATTATTTTGCTACTATCCTTCTGTCGAATATCAATCTATTTTTTAGGACTAAAATGATACCTCCCTTTCCTTGAGGGAAGCAGCCTAGGTATATGGATGGATGGAAAATGCATATCTGAACCTTAACACTTAATAAAAAGTTGAGCCAGGCACAACAAACCTCGCCTGACAGCAGTTCTTTTATTGCTATTAAATACTTCTTCATTTTTGCCATTTAGCATCAGTGCACCATTAATGTCTAAGGCAATGGAGCAAATATTTTCAAGTTACACCCTCTGAAAATCCGTGATCTTGCGTTAGACTTTTCAAGGTCACTCAGGGTCAAAGGTCATGCTGCCAAATGCAAGCCCATATGAGACTTCCTATATCTTGACAATAGTAAATGTCTATCTTTAACGAGTTTCGAGTTATAGCCCCCTGAGTATGCATGACCTTGAGTTGGACTTTTCAAGATCACTAACGGTCAAAGGTCAATGTACCAATTAAAATCCCACATGGGATTTCCTATATGTTGATAATAGTACATATCTCTCTATCTTAAACCTGTTTCCAGTTATAGCCCCCCGACTATCCATGACCTTGTGTTTGACCTTTCAAGGTCATTCAAGGTCAAATGTTTGGGTGGCAAATGATAGCCCATATTACGGCTACTGTATGTTCCTAATAATACAGTAAATATCTCTGTCTTCAACCGTTTTCAAGTTATAGCCCTCTGAAAATTCGTGACCATGATTTTGACCTTTCAAAGTCATTCAATTACCTCCAAAATTAAAGGACTTTCTTTGGGAACCAGTGCCCACATATCCTGAAAGTTTCATGTAATTTCATTCAGCCGTTTTTCCGTAATGTTGCTAACAAACAAACATACAAACAAAGAAACTTGCTCCAAAACAATACCTCGTCAGACTCCTTCCGGGCAAGGTAATAATACCAGAATCTAGAATGATTCCTATGGTCTACAGGGTTTGTATGTCTATTGTATAAGTAGGGGTGCAACTCGCTAATCCCCCCCCCCCTCTCTCTCTCTCTCTCTCTCTCTATCTATCTATCTATCTCATAAGACTTTTGTAATTCAAGAACAAGTCTCTCGATCAAAAATTAAGTCTGTCCACTTAAAAAGGATCATAACTCTCTCTCTCTCTCTCTCTCTCTCTCTCTCTCTCTCTCTCTCTCTCTCTCTCTCTCTCAACAATGGCCGAGTTTTGTCGACTGCAAAAGCGGGCAGACAGAGGCACTTAAATATTCCTAAGATGGTCTGCTGCCACGTTCACTTTTCTTGTGTCCTTGAGGGGAGTGGTTCAGATGCATATTCTTGTGTTTTGGTTTTTATAGTGAAAAGTTGTGGAAAAAGAGGAATTTGGTTGAATTTCTCTGTCAGTCTCTCTGTCTGGATCAGGCTCGCTGTATTTCTCTCCTCGTCTCTGTCTGTTTGTCTCTGTTTTATTCTGTCTGTCTATTTCTCTGTCTGTCTGTCTGTCTGTCTGTCTGTCTCTGTCTCTATCTCTGTCTGTCTGTCTGTCTCTGTCTCTATCTCTGTCTGTCTGTCTGTCTGTCTCTTGAATTACACCTTGTCGTGAAGTGTCTAAAGGAGGAGAAGAATAAGTCACACGTGCTTGACATTCCATTAAGTCTGAGGGATTCCAGTCCGTCTTGGATAATATCTAGGTATAAGAAGATAGACAGATAAATGGATAGATAAATGGACAGATGTAAATGAAAAGTGGTGAGATAATACTGTACACTGATAGGTTAATGGATAGATATATAGATATACAGACACAGACAGATAGATAAACAGAGAGAGAGAGAGAGAGAGAGAGAGAGAGGGAGAGAGAGAGAAAGAGAGGCTATACCGTGTTGCACCTTCGTATATTGTTACGTCTGCTCAGCCATTTCCGTCACACCACAAGATTTGCGTGCGTGTGTGTGCGTGCGTGCTTGCGTGTGTGTGTGTGTGTGTGTGTGTGTGTGTGTGTGTGTGTGTGTGTGTGTGTGTGTGTGTGTGTGTGTGTGTGTGTGTGTGTGTGAGAGAGAGAGAGAGAGAGAGAGAGAGAGAGAGAGAGAGAGAGAGAGAGAGAGAGAGAGAGAGGAGGGGGAGGGAAGGGTGCGTGAGTGAGGATGAATGGAAGAAGTGAGGGAGGATGGGATGAAGTGTGGGAGGGAGGAAGTGAGGAAGGTTATGCTGGAGGGAGGGAGGGAAGGAAGGAAAATGCGAGGAGTAAGAGAGAGCGTGGGTGGAAGGGCGGGATATGAAGAGATGAAAGGGAGGGTGGGAGAGGGAAAGGGAATGAAGAAGGAAGCGAGGGAGGGGGGAGGGAAGGAGAGAATGGAGAGATGGAGAAGGAAAGGTGTGAAGGGGAGAAGTGACCAGTGAATGGAGGGGGAAGAGGGAGGGATAGAGGAGAGGAGAGAAGGGAGGGATGGATGGAAGAAGGGAGGGAGGGGGATACGGGCAGCAAACATCAACAAAGACACTGTATAACAAATGCCGCTGACGCCCTTCTCCTTGCATATCATCATCATCATCATCTTTAACACTATCAGCAACAAAATCATCTTTACTATCATCATCATCACTAATACTATCAGCAAAAACTGGTCATTACTCTCAATATCGTCATCATAATTACTAGCTTCAACAGCAGCATCACCATCCCCATCATCATCATTACTATATCTCTGATCCTCCTCCTCATCATCATCATCATCGTTATCACCATCACCATCATCATCATCATCATCATCACCACCACAATCATCATCATCATCATTATTACTTCCTTCTCCCCCTCCTCCTCATAATAATAATAATAATCCCAGCCCAACTCCCTACTAATTAATGAGGTGGGGTAATAATCACAAAATGACAATTAAAAAAAAAAAGGAGCAGATGTACAATAGTAAGCAAATCGTAAGGTGGAATGGGACACAAAATCATCACCATCATCATCATCATCACCATCACCACCATCGTTTACATTCACTAAACCCACTACCATCACCATCACAAGCATCATCAATATCATCATCATCATACTCACTAATCATCATCATCATCATCGAGAAGAAACGAAAAGAATAAAATCTATAAAAGGAACAGGAAGGCAAAACGGAAGCATATTCATTCTCTCTCTCTCTCTCTCTCTCTCTCTCTCATAAAAAATAATCCAGGAAAAATGTGCCACGTCACACCTGAGGAAGAGTGAGTTATAAAGGTGAGCAAAAAAAAAAAAGAACCCATGAAGAAGTGAAAAACGAGCTAAAAAAGGCAATGCAAATCCAAGCAACAATCCCTGTATTTGTATGAACGATATATTTTGGTATATTTTAAAGAAACATGAAACAACAATATGAAAAATTGATTTAAAAAAAATAAAACACAGACAATAGGATTTAAAGTGTATGTTTATGGAAATCTGCAAACACACACACACACACACACACACACACACACACACACACACACACACACACACACACACACACACCATCTCTCTCTCTCTCTCTCTCTCTCTCTCTCTCTCTCACACACACACACACACACACACACACACACACAAACGCAAAACAGGTCAGAAAAGTTTCATTCGTGTATATTTACGAAACATTTTGGGAAATTTGAACGGAACACAAAAGCAACATACGAGGAATGAAACACAGAAACAAACTAACAAGCCCCTATGTGGATATGAACCAAACGTTTTAGGAAACTAGAATACGCTACCAAAAAACATCAAAAGTTAACTGCGACTTGGGTATCGTCCCACAGACAGCAATTTAAAAAATTAATAGATGATTAAATAAATAATATAAAAGTATATCCATCCATATATATATAATATAGACGTTAGGCATATATATATAAATCTATCTACCTGTCTATCTATCTATCTATCTATCTATCTATATCTATCTATCTATCTATCTATTTATCTATTCATAAAGATGTAAGAATCAGAAAAGTGGATATAAATGAGGAGTCTTCTGAAAAATAAATCGCATAGGAAAAGGTGCTAGGAAGCCTCCTTACCAGACGAAAACACGGGCCCAGGTGGTGTAGATCAATATATTCCCCCCTGCCACCTCTTCCCCTTCCCCTCCCCCCCGCATGCAAAGTTAATGCATAGTTTAGTGTGGGTGCAGGCTGTGTGTGTGAAGGCCAATGAATTGAAAGTGAATGGCGACGACTTCTCAGCAAACATTAATCATTCACGGGGCAGCATTTCTCTCTCTCCACCCGCATCTCGGAGTCTTGGACCTCCTCTTCTTCTCCACCCCAGCCTCCAACCCACTCTTTCTCCTGGCCCTGTCTGTCCTTCTTTCCCCTCTTCCTCTTGTTCTCCCTCCTTCCTCTACTTTCCTTCCCTTCCTTCCTCTCCTCTCCCTCTTTCTCTTTCTCTCTTCCTCTTCTTGTATTCACCTTTCCCCCTCCTCTTCCTCCATCTCTCCTCCCCTGTCCACTCCCATCCTTTCCTTCTTCCTTCATTCCTCAATTTCTCTTGTTGTCCCCCTCCCCTCCTCCCTCCCACCCTCATCCCTTCTCTTCTCCACTCTCACTCTGCCTTTGGCCTTCCAACCCCAACCCCAACCTCTCCTCCCCTGTTCCTTCCTACCCCTCCTCTACTACACCCCACCTCCAGTCTTCCTCTCCTCCCCAGCTCCACCCCTCCTTTCCTCCTGGCCCCATCTCCCCACCCCTCCCTCACCCACCTCCCTGCCAGTGTCTGTCTCTCCTCTCTCACTTCTGCACCTCGCTTTCATACCTCCTCTCCTGTCTGTTTTTGTTTCACTCCCTGCTTTCTTTTCCTCATCTCCCAGTATCTCTCTCCTGCCTCACTTTCTTCTCTCCTTGTCTTTCTCCTCTTCCTACTCTCTTGCCTTTATCGTCTCATTATCTCTATCCCCTCTCCCACTCACTCATGTCTCTCTTTCATTGCCTGTCTCTCTCCTCATTCACTGTGTCTTCTGCCTTGCTACCCCATCTCTCTCTCTCTCTCTCTCTCTCTCTCTGTACCTACCTTCCTTCCCCATATCTCTCTCACCCTCCTCTCATTCTCTCAGTCCCTACCTACCTTCTTCCTTTCTTTTCTCTCTCTCTCTCTCTCTCTCTCTCTCTCTCTCTCTCTCCACTTAACCCTGTCACTACGATGGCGTCTGTGTGTTTTATTTATTTCTTCATTATTTTTCACCCTGACGATTTTCCTCAACTGGTAGAAATGCGTTTGAAAATATCTTAACTCACCCTTTCAGTACCATGACATTTATTTTCATTCTTGGTAGTAAAATAATGATGATGATGGAGGGGGAGAGAGAGAGAGAGAGAGAGAGAGAGAGAGAGACGAATGCAATACTGTGTAAAGGACGGTAGTACTGTCTCCCAGGAAGAAGGGTTGTTTATGAGCGGGGACAAAAGTACTTGGAGGTCTTTTTGTCTAAGTTACCCCACACAGGATGCAGCGTCATGCGACTGGTATATAGATAGACATACAGTAAATATAGACTGACAAAGATAATTAGTTTGATAGAAAAACAAATATGGATAAATAGGTAGACAGATAGACAAAGATAATTAGTAGGTAGAGAGGTGGCCTGCAGTCCTACCGGACCCAGGTTCAAATCCCCGCTGGGGCAGGGAACAGTTTAAGGATTTGAATTTCATTAAATCAGACTTTACTGATCTACCAGACGACCCGCCGACATGTCATAAAAATACCCCCGCTAATACCAATACACCAGTCCTGTATGAGACAGCCCTAGCATGTATTCAATATGGACGGTGGGTGTTAGCGCCGAAGTGGTGACATGTAGAGGTGTATGGTATGCAGGAGGACTACTGGATCCTGAGAGCAGGCTGTGAAGCCTATGGCCAGAGTCGGACACATAAAAAAATAGAGAGAGAGAGAGAGAGAGAGAGAGAGAGAGAGAGAGAGAGAGAGAGAGAGAGAGAGAGAGAGAGAGAGAGACGGATAGATAGATAGATGCTGTTTATGTCCGTGGTACTTATTCGTGAATCATTATAATACCCAAATACGTCACAGTAAACCATTTCCTACGAGAGGTCTTTTGCAAGCTCACTAAAATCAGGTGCGGGGGAGTATAAGAGACTTGAATTCTGTCAATGTTGCCCACGAAAGGTGTCCAAACCCAAGTAATGGTTTCACCATGAGCGATGTTACTACTCGATTTTTCATTCGTGGGTCAAATATTTCTGAATGTTTGATGTGTTTCATTAGCTTTATACTTTGGTTCTTTATTCTGTATTAATAAAAATAACAGAGCCTGCATGAGACATAGTTGGTGATTGTTTTCAAGCATTTCGACCACTATTTCAAAATATAAAGGCGGAATTGGAAAGATAGATTTCTGATGGACTGTGCAGAAAAAAAAAATGGCCTACTAACCCAGTGCATCTACTTTTTCAGTTTTTTTTTATCACCTTTTGATTATGGTGTCTGACAGTAGATAGTAGAATAGATGATACGCCCTGCCCGTCACTTTCCTCCCTGACGCATCATATCAGGTAGAATCGCCTATGGGCAGAGATACGTACCAAACCTCTCTCAGCTTAAGAGTATTAGCCAGCAAGGGGAAAAGAGAAGCAGAAACGGTGTAATATTACGTAAACTTTTGTACTGCATTTAGGGAGGGCTACCTGAACAGCAGTGAACCTTCTAAATTAAGGTTCAGTTGGGTGAAGTGAGAGAAGCATTGCATTTACAGGTAATACTCTTACTACACACGCTGCATCTATTAGTACCTTGTGAGCATGGGGAAGGGCTAATTCTCGCTACCACTCTCCCCTCGAGGAGCAGGCAGAGTCTTGCAGTTTCTTGTGTGCAGGTGGACGCGTTTCCGCCTGGGACAGTCAGCGCGGGTAACAAAATAAAAAGCTTGATCTCAGACAGTGGATGTCGCTGTTCTCTCCCTGTCACCCTCTCCACTTCCTTCTGCTGTCCTTCAATTTTAATTAATTTAAGGTGGTTTCTAGCACTAAACTCCCTGGGGAAAAGGGGAAAGAATACTTCCCCAATATCCCTGCTTGACGCAAGGGGACACTAAAAGAAACATCTCTGTCTCCAATCTTTCTCTTCTTACTCTGCTCTTCTCTTGTGTCCCACCTCTCTTCTTGATAATTCCTTGTTTCATCAGGCCTTTATTTTCCCTCTACTCCCATCAACTTAGATATTTAGTTTTACGACAAAGGATAGTTTAAAGACCTCCCATTGACACTGACCCTTCCATCCTTCCTTCCTGTGCATTAACTTCAAACCTTTTCATCAACAAGCCGATTCATCACCAAAACCACTTCAGCGCGAACCTGAGTGCCATATAACAAATTTAAGGCTTGACGCTAGTTCTTCATTATGCTTCCCCTCCTTCCATTACTAAAGGGATTAATGAAGGCTTTATCTAACGTTCAAGTTAGCTAAGAGTCTCCTAGGCAAATTAATATCGCTTGAAAGTAGCAAGAATACATATGGATACGTCAGCTGAATGAACATGTTAAGATCAATATTTTTCTGCCATTTAGGACCATATCAAGCCTATATTGAGAGTGACTGGATAGTGCCCGTGTGAAGGCAGGCTATATAGTCCGAAAAATAATTAGAGAAAAAATTTTTATATTTCTTGTGTTTCTCGCCAGCCAAATTTTACAAAATTCACTGTGAATATGTGTGTGTGTGTGTGTGTGTGTGTGTGTGTGTGTGTGTGTGTGTGTGTGTGTGTGTGTGTGTGTGTGTGTGTGTGTGTGTGTGTGTGTGTGTGTGTGTGTGTGTGTGTGTGTGTGTGTGTGTGTGTGTGTGTGTGTGTGTGTGTGTGTGTGTGTGTGTGTGTGTGTGTGTGTGTGTGTGTGTGTGTGTGTGTGTGTGTGTGTGTGTGTGTGTGTGTGTGTGTGTGTGTGTGTGTGTGTGTGTGTGTGTGTGTGTGTGTGTGTGTGTGTGTGTGTGTGTGTGTGTGTGTGTGTGTGTGTGTGTGTGTGTGTGTGTGTGTGTGTGTGTGTGTGTGTGTGTGTGTGTGTGTGTGTGTGTGTGTGTGTGTGTGTGTGTGTGTGTGTGTGTGTGTGTGTGTGTGTGTGTGTGTGTGTGTGTGTGTGTGTGTGTGTGTGTGTGTGTGTGTGTGTGTGTGTGTGTGTGTGTGTGTGTGTGTGTGTGTGTGTGTGTGTGTGTGTGTGTGTGTGTGTGTGTGTGTGTGTGTGTGTGTGTGTGTGTGTGTGTGTGTGTGTGTGTGTGAGTGTGTGTGTGTGTGTGTGTGTGTGTGTGTGTGTGTGTGTGTGTGTGTGTGTGTGTGTGTGTGTGTGTGTGTGTGTGTGTGTGTGTGTGTGTGTGTGTGTGTGTGTGTGTGTGTGTGTGTGTGAGGGAGGGGGACTTAATTCCATAAGGGACACAAGATTTCAAGGGCTTGAATGGTCGGTGTGTGATTGTGTGGTCCATTTCACTGGATAGCCTATGTTGTGGAAGGTTCTCTTAGTTTGACTATCTCCTTCCTTGTTTCTGGACCCTATCTCACCAAATCTTTACGAGGGAAGGAAGAAGAAGAAGAAGAAGAAAGATGATGAAGAAAAAGATGATAATGGCGATAATGATGACGATGAATTCTGAAGGCAGTGGGTATTACCTCGTTGTCCGAACTTTCATCAGTAAGGAAGCTCCCTAATACCTCTTCCTCAGCGATTTATTTTGAGGTATGACTGGGCAGTATCCATCTGATCCTTATTTATGCAGCGTATGGCGATATCAGCATTTTTTAAG
Source organism: Coenobita brevimanus (assembly GCF_032717465.1). Classification (NCBI taxonomy): domain Eukaryota; kingdom Metazoa; phylum Arthropoda; class Malacostraca; order Decapoda; family Coenobitidae; genus Coenobita; species Coenobita brevimanus. Next base: position 23,499,680 of record NC_137069.1, read on the forward strand.
TAACGCAGAAGATGCTTGTAATGTATAAGAAGGAAAATAAGTCGCTGAGGAAGAGGAGTTAGGGAATACGGGCCAAAAAGTGAGGGGTGGAAAGGGACAAGACTTTAATATGCTGAGCCAAGAAAGCTTAGAGAATGATATGGATATTTAGTAAACATTAGGGACGGGTCAGAGGGTGGGGACCTAAAGAGTGGAAAGTAATAAAATGTGTACAGCCACAACGCCATGATTTACAAAACAATAAAAGATGTGAATATTTTTGATCCAGTAAGCTTATAAACACATAGGGCTAAGGAATAAAATGTGAGGATATTTAGTAAACATTTGGAGATTCGTCGGAGTGTAGGTAAAACGAGTGGATTTCTTGACGTTAATGGATCTGTATAATAGATGCTGTGTGTGTGTGTGTGTGTGTGTGAGAGAGAGAGAGAGAGAGAGAGAGAGAGAGAGAGAGAGAGGCTGCATAGGTTATGTAACAGGAAGGGAGGATGTGAGAATGTGAACGAGTGAATAAATAAGTACAACTGAGTGTGTGTGTGTGTGTGTGTGTGTGTGTGTGTCTGTTTTATTTTTTCTTATACTAGGAAGAACGAACCAAAGGCCACGAGCCCGCAATACTGTTCCTTCCAAGGGAGAGGCAAAATCTAAGAAAGAGACAAATTCAAGATCCGTTCATTTCGAGATGTCTGGACACACTGCGTTTGAAAGACTGGAGATCATAGCTAGCAGGAAATACAGGTAGAGGGAGACAGTTCCAGAGTTTACCTGTTGCATAAACGAAGGACTGGGAGTAACGGTTAACTCTTGCATTAGAGAGTTGGGCAGAAAAAGGATGAGAGTTTGCTGCTAGACAGGTGCTACGCGCCCATCGTAGAGGTGAAGGAATGCATGCAGACAGGTCAGAGAAGCAGTGACCATTGAAGTAGAGACAGAAAAGAGAAAAAGATGCAACAGTGCGGCGAAGAGACAGAGGCTGAAGGGAGCTAGTAAGAGGAGGAGAGTTAATGAGATGAAAAGCCTTTGACTCCATCCTATTGAGAAGAGCTGTATGTGGGGAGCCTCCCCACACATGAGAGTTGTACTATACACAGGGGCGGATAAAACCCGTGTATAAAGTCATCAACTGTACAGGGGTAAAGAAGGAATGGAGTCAGCCTAGCACACCCAATCTCGTGGAAGCAGATTTTACAAAAGAAGTAATATGATCTTTCCAAGACAAGTCCCGAGTGATTGAAACCCCAAGCATGTTCAAGGACGATGCAGGATTAAGCTGAATATTATTAAACATTAGTGGGTACTCCTGTGGAAGATTTTGTCGGGTTGATAGGTGGAAGAACTGAGTCTTTGATGCATTAAAAACAACAGGATTATTTTTACCCCAGTCAGAGATACAAGCCAAGTCAGACATTACGTGTGCCATAGCCTCATCCCTTGTTTGTTAAAGTAACTGCTGAGATGGACGTTGTGGGAACAGAATGGAAAGGTGAAGGGTGGAATCATCAGCGTATGAGTGGATAGAGTTAGAGGTACAGCTTAGAAGGTCATTGATGAATAAATAAGAGGAATAGAGTTGGTGATAGGAGAGAGCCCTGAGAAACACCACTGTTGACAGATCTAGGAGAAGAACGATAGCCGTCTACAACAGCGAGTATAGAACGACCAGAAAGGAAGCTAGAGATGAGGGCCCAGATAGAAAGATAGAAACCGTAAGAGGGCAGTTTGGAAATTAAAGACTTATGCCAGACTCGATCGGAAGCCTTTGAGATGTCAAGTGCAATGGCAAAGCTTTTGCCAAAGTCCAGAAAGGAGGATGACCAGGTGTCTGAAAGGTAGGTGAGAAGATTGCCAGTGGAGCGTCCCTGACGGAACCCATACTGACGATCAGAAAGAAGGTTGTGACAGGAAAGATGCTTTAAAATTTTTCTATTAAGAATTGACTCGAAAACTTTTGAGATACAGGATGTTAAAGCAATTGGACGATAGTTGGAGGGTTGGGAATGGTCACCCTTCTTTGGGACAGACTGAATGAGAGCAAACGTCCAGCAAGAAGGAAAGGTACAAGTTGATAGGCAAAGGCAAAAGTGTTTACCCAGGCAGGGTGTAAGCACAGAAGCAGAGTTCTTGAGGACAAAAGAAGTGACTCCATCAGGCCCATATGCCTTGTTAGTACTGAGGCCTGTGATGGCAAAAAATACATCAGCTGAAGAAATTTTAATGTCAGTCATGAGGAAGACAGAGGAGGAAAGTGATGGAGGAATAGCACCGGAATCGTCTGTGGAATTGGACGAGAATACCATCAGAGTAGAAAAGAGGAGGGAAGGATAATGAGGTAAAGTTGTTAGAAAGGTTTTTGACAGGGTGCCAGAAAGAGCTGGAAGAATTCGAGTTGGGGAGTTGAGAACATCTAGTACGGATGAAATTATTTTTAGCAGAGCAAAGAACAGACTTAGCACGATTTTCGGGCAGAAACATAAAGATGTGATTTAGGGGTGGATTAGCTCTGGTACCTTTTATAGGCCCTCTCCTTGTTGCAGACAGCATTCGAACAAGCGCGATTAAACCAAGGCTTTCTTGCATTAATCAAAGGATAAGAGAAAGGAATGTATGCTTCCATGCCCGAGAGAATAACCTCCGTAATGTGCAAAGGCACACTCAGATGGCTCATGGCCATAGAAGCTTTAATCCTTCTATGAAAAATCAAAGAAATACTGCCTGAGGGCCTCCCAGTCTGCAGATCCAAAGTGCCACAGTCGACTTTTCTTTGGAGGGTCCACAGGCCGTACCGGAACGATAGGACAGGTTAAGGTGATAAGGAGGAGCCCAACGGAGAGGAAAGATTAACAGTGTATGCAGAAAGAGTAGTTGTAAGGAAGAGGTCAGGTATGTTGGAGCTATCTCCAAAGCGGTCAGAGATACAGGTAGGGTGCTGTACAATCTGCTCCAGGTCATTAAGGATAGAAAAGATGTAGGCTTGTTCAGCAGGTGGATCAGTGAAAGGAGAGGAGAGCCAAAGGTGGTGGTGAACATTGAAATCTCCAAGAATGGAGATTTCAGAGAAAGGAGAAATAGATACAATGTGTCCTATCACAGAAGTAAGACAGTCGAAGAATTTTTCATAGCAGAATTAGGGGTAAGTAAATAGCGCAGATATATTTAGCCAGAGAATGACATGAAAGCGAAGCCAGGGTGTAGAAAGTTCAGAAGAATCGAGTTCAGGAACACGAGAGCAAGATATGTCGTTGCGTATAGATACACAACAGCCACCCTTGGCTTTGAAATGAGTACCGGTATAGAGAAAGTAGGAGGATACAGAAAGAGGATTGCTGTCAGTTGCCTCAGACAGCTGAGACTCAGTTAGGAAAATAAGGTGAGGTTTAGAGGAGGAGAGGTGGTGCTCAACAGAGCGAAAGTTAGAGGAAAGGCCACAGAAATGAAGAAGAAATGAGTCAGACAGTGGTTCCAGGCAGCTCGAGTCGTCACTGGGAGAAGGGCGGATGGTGGGGGCATTTATGGTCTCCTCCCCCCTGGGGACTCCGAGGCTATGGATATAGATGCCATGATTTGTTTGAATTTTGGAAAAGGAAGTGTAGTGTGGTTTGGTGTTGATAGAGAAACTTGTATTGGAGAGCATGCTGGCCTACTCTCTGTGTTACTGAGACACTGAATAAGTTCAGCAAAGGAGGATGGTCAGGAACTAGTCCCGAGGGCTGATGAAACGGGAGCTCCAGCTCTCCCTGTCATCAGCTTTCCATCCACCTTGAGAGTACTGCCCTGCTCGAGTGGTGCTACAGTGTGTGTGTGTGTGTGTGTGTGTGTGTGTGTGTGTGTGTGTGTGTGTGTGTGTGTGTGTGTGTGTCTGTGTCTGTGTGTGTGTCTGTGTGTTTGAGAGAGAGAGAGAGAGAACCGAGAAAGCAAGTAAGCAAGGGTGTGAGGGTGAGTGAAGGGTGACAGTACAGTGTGCTAGACGTTCTTAAAGCCGTATGAATTCTTTAGTGGTTGGCCTTCGTCTTCACCTGGGGGGAGGGGGGCACGTGAGGGGGGGTCTACGTTAAGGCGAGGGACTGCTTTAGGGGGAGCCTGGGTCTGGATTGGGTACACTCGAAGGACTAGGCACCTCACCAACACTTCCTTCTTGGTGACCTGTATTGGTGATTAAGATGATTTCAACTCTGTATTGTGTGTGTGTGTGTGTGTGTGTGTGTGTGTGTGTGTGTGTGTGTGTGTGTGTGTGTGTGTGTGTGTGTGTGTGTTACCTAATTCTCTTGTGTGTGATGGCTGTCCTCTAAATATCGCCACAATCTAAAAATAACGTGCAAGAATATACTGACGTGTTCCTTAAGCATGAAAATACGGACGATACCTAGACACATCCTTTACCAGTAGTGCAAGAGTCAATATGAGGTCCACTGCAAGACTGTATCTACTCCTCAAAAGAAGGGAGAGTAGTAGCCAGAATTAACCCTCCCACATGCTGGCTAAGAACGAATGAGGAAGGGGTGCGTGTAGTTAGAGTGATGCATGTAAAAATAGAAGTGGTGTATTGGTTATGTTTGTGTCTATTGGTCTGTGTGTGTAGTTGATATGAACTGACAGTGTGGGAATATTTACAAGCGTGGTACAATATATCAGTGGGTTTTTCATCATCATCATCATCGTCATCATCACCCACAGCATCACCTTCATCATCATCATCAACAACCAGTTACCTTGATCACAAATGGGGTTAGTAGGAGCCTGAACCATTAGCCAGAAACAAAAAATGGATAACCGGCAAGTAAAGGAAGTCAGAACTAAATCAAAGTGGCACAGATTAAATCGGTAAGGAAGACGCATTACAGAGTCTGCAAAATTGCAGCACTTAAAATATGACCCGATATAGTGGAGATTATCACAGTTCCCACATCTGAAACTTCCACACATCATACTGCTATTATCTTAGACTGCCACACCACACACTACTATGGCTCACACTGCGACAACACACTAGCACACCACATACGGCCAGACTACACCCCATACTAGTGGTCTTCACACTACCAATGCCTCACAATGTCACGCCACAAACTGTCATCCCACACCGCTACATTTCACACTACATTACCATATCACACAATATCACATCTCTACCACATCTTAAACACTGCTGCACCTAAACACCCTAACCACATCACACACTGCCATATTCCACACTACATTACCGTACCCCACAGTTCCACACCTCTACCACATCTTGAACACTGCCGCTCCTCTTGATCATGCCTCTTAGCCTAACCACATCACACACTGCCACATCTCATTGCTGAATCACAAGCTAACATACCTCACACTATCAAGCATCATACTAGCATAGCTCACACTATCAACACTTCACTCTGTCATAGCCCATTTCCCTCCACCAAACCTCACACTAGCAACATTTCACACTACCAAACGTCACACCACCAACACCTCACACTACCACACCTCACACTATCAGCGTTTCATACTACCAACATTTCACACTACCAACACTTCACACTATCACACCTCATACTACCAACACATCACTCTACCACATCTACCATGAACACACCTCATACTGCTCGAGTAACATACTTCACACTATAATTACCTCACATTACCCTACTTCACACTCGCATGCTTCATAGTCACTACACCACCACACCACACACTGCCACATCACCCACTGCCACACACCACCACACCACACATAGCCACAGCACATCATATCACACATTGCCACACCACACCACACAAACATCCACACCTCTGTCACTTTATTTACCTTTACCGGAGTGCCGGTCATGTGACGTTAGCGGCCATGGAGCGCCATCTTCCTCTGTCCTAAGCTATCCTGATTAACTCCACATTGCTGATTCTTTCTTGTAAATCGCTTCTTATGCAATCCATATACTTTAATCGTTGTCTTCCTCTTGCTCTTCTTCCCTCTATTCTTCCAAGTAAACAGTCATTTTCAAGTTCTTTTAATCTTGTAACATGTCCCAAAAATTCCATGTCTTTTCCTTATAGTCTTCATCATTTCTCTTTCACTCCTGCCCTTCTCAGAACTTCTTCATTTGTTACTTTTTCTCTCCATGATATTCGCATCATTGTTCTCAAAACCATACATCAACTGCTTGTAATCTCTCCCTCATTTTCTTCTTTACTGTCCACGTTTCGCACCCGTATTATAGCGTTGACCAGACCAACATTTCACCACTCTTATTCGTGTCCTCATATCCATAGTTATGTTAGTTAAAATTTTTCTCATTCGTCCGATAGCTCCTTTAGCAATATCAACTCTTCTTACAATTTCCTTCTCATTCCCTCCGTCATCTGCTATAACAGCACCCAAGTATTCGAAACTTCTCACCTGCTCTATCTAGCTTCCGTGGATATCAAGTTTGATATTTATCGCTTCTCTCCGTTTTGTTAGTTCCATTGCCTTTGTTTACCTGATGTTCTTCATACCTTTCTGTTGACATGCTTCCACTACTCTATCCACCAGTTCTTGCAGTTTTTCTTCCGAATCCGCCACCAGTACCGTGTCATCAGCATACCTCAGATAATTAATGTTCTTACCACCAACCTTCACCCATCCCAATTCCCTCAATTCGTCCATTACAATTTGTCCGTATAAAGAAAACAAGTCTGGCGACAGAACACATCCCTGTCGTACTTCTCTTTTTATAGTCACCCACTCCGTCTTCTCCTCTCCGACTTTAACGGCAGCTTTTTTATTCCAGTACAGGTTTACAATGATTCTTATATCCTTATTATCTACCCCAACCATTCGCAACATTCTCACCATCTCCCTCATGCCTCACGGTGTCAAAGGCCTTTTCAAAATTAACAAAACACAAGTATAAATCCTTCTGTACTTCCAGAGATCTTTCTATCAACATTCGCAATGCAAAAATAGCAATTCTAGTGCCTTTGTTCCTTCGAAATCCATACTCCTCCTTTGCCACATAGCTATTTATGTTTCGTCTTATTCATTCCCCTATCACTCTTAACAATATTTTCCCCATTTGACTCATCACACTCATAGTCCTATGCTTATCACCTTCCAGTGCACCATTTTTCTTTGGTATGACCACAAAAACACTTTCATTGATTCTGGGATGAATCCAGCATCATACATTCTGTATGCCAAAGTGGTTATTTTTTCTAATCCAAATTCTCCCGCTGCCTCCATCATCTCAACCACAAACTCCATCCTCTCCTTCTGCTTTATTCCTACCCATATTTCTCATATCTTTCTGAATTTTCTCTTTTAAGATGATTGGTCCGCTCATTTCACCGTCAATCTCGGGCTTGACACCTGTCTCATCATCATAAAGCTCATGAATATATTCCTCCCATCTCTTTAATACTTCTTGTTTACCAATTAAAATGTTTCAGTTTTTATCTTTTGTTTCTGAACTTCTAGCATTTCTTTTTCCTCCGCTTATCTCTTCAGTAACGTTATACATCTTCCTAGTGTCAGTTCTTTGTAATATTTCCACTTGTTGGCATTTTTCATTCAACCATTCCTTTTCTTCTCTTTGCATTTTCTTTTTATTTCAACATCCAGTTCTCTATATCTACTTTTTATTATGTTTTTTTCTCTTCACACCACACACTAACACACAACAACACCAGACCACACACTTAACACACCACAGCACCACACCACCACACTGCCATACCACACCACCACACCACACCACTACACCTCCCACGTCCTACACTACTTTAACATAGATACTTGTCCTAAAACTCTATCTAAAGAGCTATTAACAGGATGCCAGTTAAATGGGTCACATTAACCCCTCTCTCTCTGCAATCAACACATTTATCTGTTGATTAGGGGATTGCAATATCAACTCCAAATGATGATTGAGAGTTTTGTAATAGCTACTAGTTTTGTGTGTGTGTGTGATTTTAAACAGGTAAGAAAACATCTTGAGCTTTATTTTATTCGATGACTGGTGATGATGATGGTGGTGGTGGTGGTGGTGGTGGTGGTGGTGGTGATGATGATGATGATGATGATGATGATGATGATAATAATAATTATAATAAAAACAACAAAGCTAATACCACCACCACCACCACCACTAACAACAACAACAACAACACCCATGTACAGTTCGCATTACCCAGTCCATCTTTTTGGAGCACACCTCACCTAGCTTGCAACATAGATCGCAATAAGCCTTATAAAGCAAGCAATACCTCTTACGCACAATTCACAGTATTCATTATACAGTTCACCTTACTGCATATAGTTAGCAACACACCTTATACGGTACGCAGTACACCTTATAATGTCTGCAGTACACCTTACACAGTTCGCAACGCCTTGCACAGTTCGCAATACACCTTATACAGTTCGCAAAACATCGTATACAGCTCGCAATACACATTACAGTCCTCAATACACCTAATACAGTTCGCAGTACAATTTACAGTTCGCAGTACAACTTACACGTTTCGGAATTATTGTTCGCAACACACCTCATAAGGTTCGCAACTCACCTTATACAGATCGTAGCACACTTTACAGATCGCAGCACACCTTGTTCTGTTCGCAACACAACTTATACAGTTCGCAACACACCTTATACAGTTCGCAACACACTTTACTCTGTTCGCAATACACTTTACTCTGTTCGCAATACACTTTACAGTTCGCAATACACCTTATTCAGTTCGTATTACACCTTATACAGTTCGCAACACTTTACATAGTTCGCAATACACCTTACGCGTTCGCAAAACACCTTATACAGTTTGCAATACTTTACTCACTTCGCAATACATCTTATACCAGTTTGCAGTACATTTCACACAGTTCGCAACACACGTTACACTTCTTACAATATCTTATACAGCTCGCAATACACCTTACATAATTCGCAACACTACACACTGTATATATCGCAACACACCACATAACCCCTTCCACCACCATCACCACTACTATAGTAGGACTCGCCTACGTTTGCGGCTGTGGTGTGGCCCGCACCTGTGTACAATGGTGCCACGTTTCCCCAACTTGCGATGTGAAACGGAAGCTATTTATGTACAGTCTCGGCCAGGTGTAAGTATCCAGCCTCTCCCAGCTAAATCAGGCATGTGGCAGCATCGCATCCATGGATTCGAAAGGTGAAGCAGGGAGAGACATATCAACCTGAGTCGAATCAGTTACTTGAGCTATAGCTAGCGAGACGATAATGAAAGGTGGTGTTTTTCATTGTTATATTATTGTTCCAAAATAGTGGTATAATTTCATTGTCAGCTTTACAATATTTAAAAGCACCATATTTATGTGCTTTACACGTCATGCCATCTTTGTAGCAGATGGAATCATGTAAAATGCATCGTGTTCAGGCGCATCATTTACTATATTTTGTCTGTAAGTTCCCATATTGTAGAGCCTCGACGAATGTCGGTCAAAGCGATAACACTGATTGGTAATGGTTCCTTTAATGAACTCCTGTCGCGTTATCAGTTAATTCCCTTAATACAAAGACCTGTGTGTGCTCTCTCTCTCTCTCTCTCTCTCTCTCTCTCAACCGCACCTCCACTCAGTTTATCTCGTCCACATCCACCCACCCATCCCAGCATCATACTGATTTTCCATGTATCAGTTCACGGGAATGTGAACTTCTCTCCACACTTGCCAATAAAATATATGTTTTTAAAAGTATGTCATAACGTTGCCATATCATACAGTGATAGAAAAAAATCCATTTCATACTAGAGCCCACAACGTTTTACTCACCGTATACGAGGCCTCATTTGCTTACGGAATAAAGAGAAACTCCGAAAGGAAGCAACATGATTTGTTATTAGCAAGTGAGTGATGCATGTATATATTATTTATTACAATTATCTTCCCTTCACCTTCAACTCCTACAAACACTGGAGCCCTAACAGTAAACCGGAACTCAGTAATGGGTCCACCCTCCACCGCTGGCAATGACTTCGCGCAGTCTGTCTGGAACGGGCGCCACGATTTTGTATATCACATCGTGGTTGTTCCGATATGCTTCCCATTCTGCATTCGTGTGACACAGCAGCTGGTTTGACCTCCGTTCGTGTTGTGCAACCCACGAATTCACTATGTTCGCCCAGATGTTCTCTATTGGGTTTAGATCACAACCCTTACTTGGCCATTCAAGGAGGTCTACATCGTGTTGATCCTCAAACCACCGTTTAACAATTCGCGCGGTGTGGACTGGGCAGTTATCCTGTTGAAGCAACATACCATATTAGTTTTCTTCTTTGTAGCAGTTATCAATAGTGACATATAGAATTGATATATATTAAGATGCAATGTTAGTTAGAAACAGTGATTAATGGATAATGAAGATGTAAAAGTAGAATGAAACGACGTCTCTTAGACATTACTATTATTATTGATATTTACGTATGAAGCATGATAATGGAGTTGCAGCTGCTTACATTTATGTATGGTAGTTGCATGTTCCGGATTATAGATACTGATTTATATATTAGAGCAAGAAACCACCCAATGAAACAGGACATAAGAGGGCATTCTAAATAAAAGGAAAAAAAAATTTTGATATTTTCCATTACAATTGAATATGGATAAAGTAATTATTAACACATGCACTCATTTTACAAACTTATTGCATACTTTATCGCCTCAGTCCGCAGAAAAGAGTACGAATAAAAGTAATTATAAAGTAACAGGAAAAAAACATGTCACCAAAGTGTGGCATACTCTTAACGCAGTTTATGGACACCCAACCCTGTGTCCCATATTCAGAAAAGGTGCTTCATACACACAGTGTCCTATAAGATAACGTAACGTAAACACAAAATTCATTCACCTACCTGCATGAAGATAATCCGCTCAGGATAGGGGAGAGCCATTGCCCAAACAGATGGCAACATCACCTCTTCCAAAATCTCTAGATACTGGTCAGCAGTAAATCGCCAATGAATTTCTGTCAGCTCGCCTAGGCCGTAGAGATGTAGCCAGCCCCACACATTGCAGGTCACATGGCCACTCCGTTGTGATTCGAAAATATTTTGGCGGGAATACCTAGAATATAGTGAACTGTTATACACTGATATTCATTATAAATGGTTAATGTCAATGAAAGGAAAACCCCTTAGTCCTAAAAAGTATTTGTAGGGCGAGTAGGTGACAGATGTGGGACGTAAGCAGAAAGGGAAGAGTGGAAAAAAATCAGTTACAGAATACGAGATAATGGTTTGATTAACATAACTATGAGAACATTAAGACATGCAAAACATTTTTAGGCCTACCTGGTGTTGTTCAACCGCCAACATCGTAAACGTCCGTGGGTGTTGCTGGCAAAGGTTTTCTCGTCAGAGAAGACGACTCTACCCCAGTATGAAAGATCCTCTTGCACATAGGTCTCAGCAAATCGTAGCCGACCCTCTCGGTGCCTCTCCTCTAACTTCTCCTTCACAGCTGGGGACCGATGATGATACCCGCGTTCGTGTAGCCTGCGTCTGACAGTTCTAGCCGACACATCAAACTGCAGCCGATCACGAATTAATACAGCGTTTGTGATGGGATTACGCCTTGCCTCTTCCACTATTTGTCTGTCTTGTTCCTCTTGTTTTTCGTGGTCCTCCTCTTTTCGGATGTTCAAGTAGGCTGCCACTTTCTTCCCATCTGTTCAATCACATCCTCACTGTTTTTCGTGTTGTTCCAAGCTCGTGAGCTATGGCAGAAATAGACATGCCTGCATCTCGCATACCGACTATACGGCCCCGATGTGCTAATCTCTCATGGGATGTGTTCATGACGAAGAGGGGAACAGTCTGATCCACAACGTGCATCATAGTCACCTCATCAGTTCGTGTGAGGCGAGTAGGCTAGTAGCGCAGTTGGTAGCACTTCCGACTGGTGACCTGGTGGTGATGCGTTCAAATCCCGGTACCGCTGTGTTGTCTCGAGATGTGGGTAGTGCCCATCCGTAATAACCCTAGTAGGGCTACATGGCCTCTGATGCCAACCTCGGTGGAATTCATTTCCATGTCATTTGTTCGTGTTGGAATGATGGACACACACACACACACACACACACACACACACACACACACACACAGGTGTTTGTATGAAGGGAATTAACTGATAACGCGACAGGAGTTCATTAAAGGAACCATTACCAATCAGTGTTATCGCTTTGACCGACATTCGTCGAGGCTCTACAATATGGGAACTTACAGACAAAATATAGTAAATGATGCGCCTGAACACGATGCATTTTACATGATTCCATCTGCTACAAAGATGGCATGACGTGTAAAGCACATAAATATGGTGCTTTTAAATATTGTAAAGCTGACAATGAAATTATACCACTATTTTGGAACAATAATGTAACAATGAAAAACACCACCTTTCATTATCGTCTCGCTAGCTATAGCTCAAGTAACTGATTCGACTCAGGTTGATATGTCTCTCCCTGCTTCACCTTTCGAATCCATGGATGCGACGCTGCCACATGCCTGATTTAGCTGGGAGAGGCTGGATACTTACACCTGGCCGAGACTGTACAAGGCAACACAAATACGATAAGTTCAGATGAATAAAACTTACACTTGTGTATTTTGATGGATGAATCAACAGTAATCTTATTATGCATAAAATATTTATACAGTAACACAGAAACATGACATACATATTGTACAGTGTTGCTAAAAGAAATTGTAGTCACTTTTAATGGTTTTTAGCGTAGTTTTAGGGTGGGTAATAATGTTACAGTTTTGGATATAAGAGAATGAGCCTGAAAAAAGAAGAAATATGCCAATATCCAAAGTAAAAGAAATAATTCATATAATTCTTGTGAGTGGCAGCACTGACACACCCAGTCTGGCCTAAGGTAAAGTACGTACCCCTCTGTAGACACAAGCATAGCTTGTACAGGTGTTGCTAGGGAAAAATGCTCACATTTACTGGCTTTTACCGTAATTTTAAGGGCGAGGAATAATCACATTTATAATCATAAGCTAATATGTAGGACAAAATAGTAGGCATATGCCAATACTGAAGTAAAAAAAAAAAAACATTATTCACTCGCGAGCGGCAACACTTCCACACCCAGTCGGTGGCCTTGACCTCAGGGGTGGTGTGGAAATGATGTGGAGGCATTGTCAGGCTGAGAGAGAGATGGAGGAAGGGGAAAGAGAATGAATGAATGAAAATCAATCATGGTACTGCAATAACGGGTCATCTGTCGCCGTATACAAAAAATGATAAATATCACTAAATATAACAAAACCAAAATAACAAATGAAAGCACAATTATAAACAACTTATAAAAGAATCAAAAGTACTCAGGGTGGCTCACATCTCCCGCCAGGAGAGAGAGAGAGAGAGAGAGAGAGATAACGGTATAGAAAACGTAGCAACACTGTACACAGGTGCTGGCCACACCACAGCCGCAAACGTAGATGAGTCCTACTTTACATAGAACTACAGTGTCTTCATCTAACGGAACTGGGCCACTCCCACACCCTGCATCCTAAGTAGTGGAAGCTCCCTAACATATCTTCTTTAGCTATTTATTTCTGGATATAGGTGGTTAATATCCTTTTGTGCATTTCTTAATGAGAGTATGGCAACATTGAAAGGATTCATGTAACACAGAAGAGGACAGTAAGGTGTTATAGGCTAAACTAAATAAATCGCCTAAGAAACGGTGTTTGGGAAATCGAAAAAATGGGATGCAGACTCCAATAATCTGACAATGATTTTTGAAGTGCTTAACACTGATGGAACGTATCTGGCCTTCCTATATGGCTGCTGACTGCATTCTGTTATATGGGATGCAGGCTAACCATACGTAATAATCACAGGGGTTCCACAAATGACCGTCAAATGTCAGAGTTTTTCACACCACTTTGCGATTTAAGGCTGAAGCATACAACCTCATATATTTCATTTACTTTAACTTGGTTTAAATATTCGTCCTTTGCAGAATAAGACAACACAAAGGCCCTACATCCTTTCCACAGCACTTCTTCGTGACTAGCAGTGAAGTCTAGTGTTAATATCCTCTTACGCCTCAGCATTCAAGAGGGAGGGATGGTAATATTACGCCTAGTTAAAATGAATGGTGTATAGCCATATCGACCCGATTACACTTGGCCATCAATTGAATAGACAGGGGTCAGAGGTCTTTGTCAGGTTAGAACAAACGCACTGTAGCAGCAACACATACCCCGGTACCGATTTAACTTGCAACACTAGATAGCACGCAACACATCACGCATACATCTAACAGCACAAAGCAATACATCTAACACAGGACAGAAGCATCCTAACACAAAACAACAAACGATGGTAGACGTAAACAAAAATTGTTCAAAAACAGCCCAGTCAACATTCTTTCCAATATTTCTATCTATCTGTCTACCTACCTACTAATCGCTCTTCATCCATTTGCTCCATATGTCCAAACCATCACAACACTCTCTGCTCAGCTTGAACAGCCATCTCGTGCATAACTCCAGTTATATATATATATATATATATATATATATATATATATATATATGTACACACACACCATTCCCAACCCCCTAACTATGGTCCAGTTGCTTTAACATCCGGTATCTCAAAAGTTATCGAGTCAATTCTTAATAGAAAGATTTTAAAGCATCTTTCCTGTCACAACCTTCTTTCTGATCATTAGTATGGGTTCCGTCAGGGACGCTCCACTGGCGATCTTCTCACCTACCTTTCAGACTCCTGGTCATCCTCATTTCGGGACTTTGGCGAAAGCTTTGCCATTGCACTTGACATCTCTAAGGCTTTCGATCGAGTCTGGCATAAATCTTTAATTTCCAAACTGTCCCCTTACGATTTCTGTCCATCTATCTGTGCATTCATCTCCAGCTTCCTTTCTGGTCGTTCTATAGCCGGTGTTGTAGACGGCCATCGTTCTTCTCCTAGATCAATCAACGGTGGTGTTCTTTAGGGTTCTGTCCTATCGCCAGTTCTCTTTCTTTTATGCATCAATGACCTTCTAAGCTGTACATCTAACCCTATCCACTATTATGCTGATGACTCCACCCTTCGCCTTTCCATTCTGTTGCCGCAACGTCCACCTCAGCAGTTACTTCAACAAACAAAGGATAAGTCTATGGCACACGTAATGTCTGACTTGGCTCGTATCTCTGACTGGGGTAAAAATAATCTGGTTGTTTTTAATGCATCAAAGACTCAGTTTTTACACCTATCAACCCAACAAAATCTTCCACAGTTTAATAATATTCAGCTTAATCCTGCATCATCCTTGAACATGCTTGGGGTTTCATTTACTCGGGACTTATCTTGGAAAGATGATATTACATCTCTTGTAAAGTCTGCTTCCAAGAGATTAGGTGTGCTAAGCCGACTCAGTTCCTTCTTTACCCCTGCACAATTGTTGAGTCTATACAGGGGTTTTATCCGCCCCTGTGTGGAGTACAACTCTAATGTGTGGGGAGGCTCCCCACATACAGCTCTTCTCAATAGAGTGGAGTCAAATGCTTTTCCTCATATTAACTTTCCTTCTCTTTCTGACTTCCTTTAACCTCTGTTTCTTCATCGCACTACTGCATCTTTATCTCTTTTCTGTCGCTGCTTCAATGGTCACTGCTCCTCTGAACTGTCTGCATACATTCCTCCACCTCTACGACGGGTGCGTAGTACCCGTCTAGCAGCAAACTCTCATCCCTTTTCTGTCCAACTCTCTAATGCAAGAGTTAACCGTTACTCCCGGTCCCTCATTTATGCAACAGGTCAACTCTGGAACTGTCTCCCTCTGTCTGTATTTCCTGCTTCCTATGATCTCCAGTCTTTCAAACGCGTGTGTCCAAACATCTCGAAATGATCTGATCTTGAATTTGGCTATCTCTTGTATTTTGTTTTTTTCTTGGAAGGAACAATAATTGCGGGTTTGCGGCCTTTGGTTTCTTCTTCCTCACATAATATATATAGCCTATATATATATATATATATATATATATATATATATATATATATATCCTTTCATTCATTTCTCCATCATTGTTTAGGATATTTAATCGTCGATGAATCGTCTAGTTTTGCTAAATTTCTTCGCTATTGATTATTGAACTTTTGACCTTCGTTCCATCCATTTGAATTCAGACCTATAAATGTATAGATCTGCCATGAATGGGGCTAGGTTTGTTCCCATCGGTATTCCAAAACACTGTATGAAAACAATATTTCCGCAAGTAAAGAAACAGTTTTCTACCAGGTAATTTGTCCTATGTATTATCTGATCCTCTGAGAACATCAATTTTTTCCATTTCTTTTATTTACCCAGTATCCTTCGTGTTAACATACTGCGCTCAAATTCTTATTCAGTCCTTGAAAAGCAATTTGAACTGTCCATTTCAACTTTTTTTTTTTTTAATATCCTCTGGTTCGATCTTCGTGTACAACGTTGAAAAATCATATGTTGCTACATTTCTTGCATTTATTATTATTATTATTATTATTTTTTTTTGTGATTGATGGAATCAATATCCTTTCTGTACATTTCCAAGTTATATCCACATACAGTTGATTCCTGTATATAAATTCAGTTTGTAACAGTATCTTTTGTGTTGCTTTCAAACACGAGAACACACTACCACCGGAAAAAAAAAAATCTGTATGTGAACGTAACCATTTTCACAACAGAAATGAGAAGCTACACTCGAACACACGAGACACACAGATGAGTAACAAATACACATGGCTGAACACAAACACAGGACACCGAGCACAGCAACATACAAGTCCACACATACCGTAATCCACATCCCTGATCTAACTCAATTTTGATAAGAATAAAGAGAGCGACATCAACATATGACTCAATACACATACATACCGGTACACACACACACACACACACACACACACACACACACACACACACACACACGCACACACACACAAGGATAACACGAACAAACACTATTTAGCACATTAACACGCAGGCTTATACAAAATCCTTTCCCCCTTTTTTTAATGATGTTCAAAGTTACCCTAACACATACACACACACACACACACACACACAGGAATAACTCATACACAATAACCAATATCAAAACACACGACATAACACACTAACACGCAAATCCGAACACACTAACACACGCACCTTCACCAAAACCACGTCCCTAACTTAATTTTATATATGCGAAACTACACTCAATCACACGAATAACTCGAACGCAAGAATCAACACACTAGCAAACGAACACACAAAACCGACCACCCAAACACACACGCTTGCACCAGCGTCCCTAACCTGACCCAATAATTTTCCCGACAGGAACGAGGAACGAAACAACAACCGATCGAAGACTCACAACACATAACCCTCGACTCAACAAAACAACACACTTAACCAGACCAATCTTCCTCCTACTTCTTCTTACCTTCAGTCTAAGTCCTGAACGTCTCGTAGAAGCTCAGGTATCCACAGGTAATCCTTAGAGTGGGTTTGACGACCATGAGAAAGAGCGACGGAACTAAGCACACTCGACCAAAACAGTGACCAGCGGGAGCTTTGATACACACACCCTCACCCCACCACAGCCTAAGCTCGACTGACACGCTTCTCGGTTTTCTGTTGAACTTCTCACTCTCACAGCTGACTCTCTCTCTCCCACTCCAGAGGTCTTACGACGTGTTGGCTCAGGAGGCTCACTATTATATCTTCCCAGCTTTAGGAAAAGGAACGCTGTCTTTATTGTTCATTTAGAGGCTGTTATATCTCTCTTTGCCACGTTAATACATTCGTTGTCTTAAAAAGGTTGACTGCTACCTCTTCTTCACCAGTTTGTTGCTGCATATGGGAGGTTAATATTGTCTACCTATCCACTGTCATCTTACTATCTGTAGCCAGACGTCTTAATCCGCTAAGTTGTGGCCAAAAACACATCTTCTCCATGTAATCCTGACCTGACATTTGGCATCCCTCCAATTCACATCCTCCTCTCTCGTAGATCCCTCCAACCTTTTCCTCCATGTCACCCTTAGTCTCCCCTCCATCCCAGTGACATACAGTCTTCTAGTCAATCTCACTTTCCATCCTCCTCATGACCAAACCATCTCCAGTGTATTTCTTTACACTTTCAGTCACATCCACATCCGTACCAAAAAGCTTCTTAACTTCCTCATTTGTCTGTCTGCCTCTCCATGTAACGCCACATATTCCTCTCAGATAACTCACTTCTAATACTCTCACTCTTGACCTGCGTCCTTCCAGCAGGGTCCTGAACCGTATATCATTACTGAATCAGAAGGAAATATTCTCTTTGCCATAAGAGTCTCATCGGCACCTCTTTCTTAAAAATAGTGTTTCTGAATATCACGTAAATATTCTCCAAGGTTTACGAGATTTACAGGCCTTCCTAACCACTGTATTGGAGGAACACTTTAACATTCTCTTGCAAGTTATTAATGAATCAAAGGACCGTATTCTAAATTACCTGGGAGCCTCACTAACATCTCTCCCATATCACCTTGTTCCAAGTAGCATGAACCATATACATAGCGTTCATTTTATCAGTTGCTGATTATCTCTCCTGCTCTTTGTCAACTTTCCAGAACAGCCTTACAACCTCTTGAGAAGTTCCAAAACGCTCAACCAGAATTGTCACCATGCAACTTGAACTCAACCTTCCACCACTTGTTGAGAGAAAATACTCCATAGTTACATACTTCAGCGTTAAGTGCCTGCATTATCCTCACCTTTCTCCCCAGTACTCTCACACCATTCGGACTTCCCTTGATCCCACTGCACCAAGGCCTCTGCTTCGTAGTGGTGGCCACACACTTGTTAATACTGTTTGTTCAAACGTCCGACGGCTAAACATCAACGTAGTGGTACTTGCTGAGGAGGTGGACTATGGCATTCCACCTTGGCAGACCCCTGTGCCATCTGTCTCATACATTCCAGCCTCCAAGACTGACCTGCCTCAGCTTCAGAAACAGCTAGCTTTGGAGACCATCGCCAGGCTTTCATCTTCCCTACCTTCGGCCCACCATATCTACACTGATGGCTCCCTGCACGAGGATGGCAGTGCTGGCTGTGTTGTATTTTCCCCAAGTCTGGACTCATCTCAAGGGGGCTGGCTGGGCCGTCAACTGCCAACCTCGTCGAGCTCTACGTATTGCGAAGTACATGGACTCCTGGATGCAGTTACTTTATTAATACGGACGAATAACAGCGGCTTGATCATCTGTGACTCACAGCCGGCCCTCCATGCTCTCTCCTCTCCGATGTCTGCATATCAACACCTCGTTACACAGATCCTCTATCAATTGGCCATTGCCCGCGATCGTTCGCTGGTGGTGCACTTTCTGTGGATTCCTTCTCATATTGGTCTCACAGCCAACAGCACCGCTGACCTCATTGCTAAGACTGCCTGTGGACTGGATCCGTCCGCTGTGGATGCTACTAATGCCTCCCCCATTTGCTACAAGCAAATAATACACAGAGCAGCCCGCTCCCTATTCTCCACCGTAGAAATGCTGAGAGAGCTCACAGTGTGTCTATCCAACATTATGACCACCTTCTCTCTCGTCCCCATAGATATCGTTGCAGTGGTATTATGGTTAGTCAACATAACGTGATGTGCGCCCGCCTCAGACTGGGCTACCGACCTGTGTGGCAGGTGACTGGGATGGACAACGCACCTCATTTCTCCTCTTGTAAGCTGTGTGACACACCCAATGCCAACACCCTTGACCATTACTGCCTGCAATGTCCACTTGTCTCTGATTTAATACCACATGGACTCACATTAGTGGACACTTGTAAACAATTGTTGGAAGATGATAACCTACATGTTATTCTCATGCGTCATCCACACTGTGTTGGGTATTAATTTGTTATAGCTAGACAGCGTGTCCTGCGTGGCACGAGTTCCCCTGTACTCACCTCACATATGGCCACATGGCACTTTAACAGGTTTGTCGCCGTAGGGCGTAGTAAATTAATCATATCAAATCAATTTTGTTCCTATGTATGTCAGTAATGTTTTTAATGAATGAGAGGATCGAATATTCTATGTAACAGGAAGCTTAACATCGCCTTCTTCTTCAATAGTTTATTTCTGGACATGACACGCCAATATTCACTTTATTTTATTTAGGCTATATTTCATCCTCATCAGACTACATGTGCTGGAGAGGGACCCCTGCATCTGGTGGCACTGATATGACTGGGCGGTGGAATTGCCTAGATGTACAGACGTTCCTCAGTTCCCTCCCTATCCCTCGAAAAGTGGATGGTAGATGACAGAGAAAAGATTTCTTTAGCTTGCAGTCCACCGGGTCCACGTTCAGATGATTCTGGGTTGCATCAATGACAAAGGCTATCATCATCATCATCATCATCATCATCATCATCATCATCATCATCACCATCATCATCATCATCATTATTATTATTTTTTTTTCCGTCATCATCATCATCTTCACCATTATTATTATTATTATTATTATTATTATTATTATCATCATCATCTTAACCATTATTATTATTATTATTATTACCACCATTATTATTATTATTATTATTATGGAGAAAGCATATGACAGGGTGGATAGACAAGAATTGTGGAAAGTATTAAGAATACTGTATATGAAGTATATGGGAAGTTGCTGAATGCTGTGAAGGGTATGTATGAGGGTGCTACGGCTGCAGTGAGTGTGGATAGTGAACTGAGTGAATTTTTCTATTTAAAAGTGGGGTTGAAACAAGGATGTGTCATGTCTCCATGGTTGTTCAATCTGTACATGGCTGGGGTTATAAAAGAGGTACAAGGTAGGGCAGTGGATGTTGGGGTGGCCCTAGTGAGAGAGGGCAGTACTTGGAAAATCCCTGAGCTGCTATTTACAAATGATACTGTGTTGTTAAGTGAAGACAAAGGGGAGCTGCAAGGCCTGGTGGATGAGTTTGGAAGAGTGTGTAAGAAACGGATTCTAAAGATGAATGTAGGGAAGAGTAAAGTTATGGTCTTCGAGAGAATTGAAGTAATTGAATGGACAGTGAGGCTGGACGATGAGGAAATGGAAAATGTACGTTTAAGTACCTGGGGAGTGTGATGAGTAAGGATGGAAGTTTGGAGGGTGAAGTGCTTGAAAGGGTACAACAAGGAAGAAAGGTTGCTGGTTCCTTGAAAGCAGTGATATGAAACAAGGAAATGAGCATGGAAGTGAAAAAGCTACTACATGACAGTATTGTGATACCAACATTAACATATGGAAGTGAAGGGACGTTGTTGGAGGGACGCAGGTCGAGTGAGAGCAGTGGAAATGAGTTATCAGAAAGGAGCCTGTGGAGTCACATGGAGAGACAGACTGACAAATGAGGATATAAAGGAGCGTTGTGGTGTGGATGTGTATGTGATAGGAAGCGTTAGGAGAAACACACTGAGGTGGTTTGGCCATGTGGAGAGGATGGAGGTGAGAGACTGACGAGGAGAGTGTTTGTTAGTGAGGTGGAGGGAGAGAGAGGGAGGGAGGAAGCCAAGGATGAGGTGAAGGGAGAGAGGGGGGTGTGTGAGTTGGGAGTAGGGCAATGAAATGGCCGGGGACAGGGCGACGTGGAGGTGATTAGCTTTGTGGCTACCTGCATAAAGGCGTCTGGCAATAAATAGATAGATTACTATTATTATTATCATTATCATCATCATCATCATCAACATTTTTAGACAGTCCACCTCATGACGATGGCCTTAGATTTCTCCACTCGACCTATTGCCTGATAGCGTGTTCCATCCAGTCCTAGCAAATCTGTGAACTGCATCTCCCCATCTCGGTCTCTGTCTGCATCTTCCTCTCACTCCATCTTCTGGGCTGCCACCAGTTACCCTGACTGTCCAGCTATTATCTGTTCTGCGAAGGACGTGACCTACCCACATCCATTTACACTTCACACACACACACACACACACACACACACACACACACACACACACACACACACACACACAAGCAAATATTAAGCCCTCCTATGCAGAATAAATCGCTCAGGGAGAGGCGCTACACAGCCTACCAAGCCCACGAGAGAATATGGTGAAAGTCAATGGTCCGGCGTCCACTAAATTCTGAAACTTATACATAACCCAAGTTTTATGGAAAAGTTTGAGTGTAAAAAGTGATGAAGGTTTTGCAGGTAAAGAGAGAGAGTGAGTGGGACTTGTGGCCTCTTGTCGCTGATGTTTTAGAGAGAGAGAGAGAGAGAGAAACAGA
>NC_137069.1:23524449-23526351 GCF_032717465.1 Coenobita brevimanus
AGAGAGAGAGAGAGAGAAAGAGAAAGAGAGAGAGAGTTTTGAGAAACACTCTCCTTCCCCCACCCATTCTCTCTCCCATTTACTCCCCATATCTCTCCTCCTTGTCCGTTTCCTCTCTATCACCCCTCTCTTCTTCCTCCTTTCTCTCCTCCTCCCCTCCCCTACCTCTCCTCCCCTTTTCTCCTTTCCCTCTCGCTCCCTCTCTCCATTCCCTCACCCTCTTCCTCTCTTTTTCCTTTCCTTCGTCTTTTTCTTTTTTCCTCTCCTGGCTTCCTTCCTCCTCTTCCCTCTTTCTCCAGGGTCTTCTGCTCTACTTATCTCTGTTTTCTTCCCTCCCTAATCCTCTTCCTTTTCTTCCCTCCATCCATCTCTCTCCCTCTCCTACCCACCCATCCCTCCCTCTTCCCCCCATTTTTATCTACCGTTTTTCCCTCCTCCTTTTCCCTTTCTTCCCTGTACTGCCTCCCTCTTCTTCCACCTTCCACTTTCTTCTGTGTCCCTCTTCCTCTTCCCTCTTCTCACCCTCTCCCTCTTCCTTCCCTTCTCAACCTCTCCCTCTCCCTCTACCTTCCCCTCCTCACCCTCTCTCCTCTTCCTTCCCTCTCACCCCTCTCCCTCTACCTTCTCCCTCTCACTCTCTCCCTCTTCCTTCCCTCTCACCCCTCTCCCTCTACCTTCCCTCTCACCCTCTCCTCTACCTTCCCTCTCACCTCTCTCCAGTCTTCCTTCTCCTCTCACCCTCTCCGTCTTCCTTCCCTCTCACCCTCTCCTCGTCTTCCTTCCCCTCTCACCCTCTCCCTCTTCCTTTCCCTCTCACCCTCTCCGTCTTCCATTCCTCTCACCTCCTCCTTCCCTCTTCCTTCCCTCTCACCCTCCCTCTTCCTTCCCTCTCACCCTCTCCCTCTACCTTTCCCTCTCACCCTCTCCCTCTACCTTCCCTCTCACCCTCTCTCCTCATACCTTTCCCTCTCACTCTCTCTCCTCTTCTCCTCTCCCTCTCACCTCTCTCTCCTCTACCTTCCCTCTCTCACCCTCTTCCTCCTCTTCCTTCCCTCTCTACCCTTCTCCCTCTTCCTTCCCTCTCCCACTCTCTCCGTCTTCCATTCCTCTCATACGCTCTCTCGCTCCCTTTCCTCTCACTCTTTGACTTTCTTCCCTTCCCTTACATTCCAGAGCTACTCTTCCTCATTGTTTTTATCCTTCACTTCCTTACCTCTCTCTCTCTCTCTCTCTCTCTCAGTCAACAACACAAACATATGGACCATGAAATTCGAAGTTCGTAGTACAGTATTTTGCGTCAACCTATGTGTTTACACACACACACACACACACACACACACACACAGACACACACACACACAACCGGAAGGATCGTGCGAGATCGATTCCAGTGACTGGGACAGGGAACATTTTTGAGGGGAAGGGGTGAATTTCTGTTAAATCCTTCACCACCATAGCGAATTTTATATATTTATAATAGTAAAAATAATAATCATAATAATAATCATCATCATCATCATAATAATAATAATGATAATAATAATAATAATAATAATAATAAATAATAATAACAACAATAATAATAATAACAATAATAATAATAATAATAATAATAATACATACATAATAAAACAACAACAACAGTCATCAACATCATCATCATCAAAATATCATCGAAGAGAAAGCAATATGAAATACACACACAAAAAAAAAAAAAAAAAAAAAAAAAAAAAAAAAATCAAAAGGGGGAAGGGGATACACTCTTACGCTCGTGGAGGACTACAGAAATCATTGGTAAGCATATTTCTGGCATGGGATGATCTGCGATAGTAAAGAGTAGACACGAAATTTCCTAACATCATTCTGTTCCAAAGTTTCAATTCACTGTCCCAACTTAAGTGT
>NC_137069.1:23526451-23571451 GCF_032717465.1 Coenobita brevimanus
GAGAGAGATTCTTTAGGCCTGGTTTGGTTCTGTGTATTTGTAGATTTCTTATATATATATATATATATATATATATATATATATATATATATATATATATATATTTTATGTGACCGACTTCTGGGCATAGGCTTCACAGCCTGGCTTTCAAGGCCCAGAAGTAGTCCTCCTACGTACCGCACACCTCTACATGTCACCACTTCGGCGCTAACATCCACCTTCCATACTGAATACATGCTAGGGCTGTCTCATACAGGATTGGTGTATTAGTATTAGCGGGGGTAGTTTTACGACATGTCGGCGGGTCTTCTGGTACAACAGTAAAGTATATATATATATATATATATATATATATATATATATACACGTGTGTGTGTGTGTGTGTGTGTGTGTGTGTGTGTGTGCGCTTTTGTGGAGCTAAATGTTTATAAATATCTCGAGTATAAGGATGATGATGATGATGATGATGATGATGATTAGAACATTCAGTGCAGTACTTCAAAATTCTTCATCCAATGTTTAAGATTATATGGCACAGCAAGAGTATGGATCATTCTCTCTCTCTCTCTCTCTCTCTCTCTCTCACACACACACACACACACACACACACACACATACACACGCACACAACACCATCTCTTAGCTTCCATTCCAACACTAATCCCTTCACCCCACCCCTTACTCTAGGCTGGGGATATGTTGCAAAATAGTGATCCCTTCAATGATGCAACACAAGCTCCTCAAGTGTCAGGTGCTCTCGAGTACCAAGTGCTATCGAGTGCCAAGTGTCGTCCTCGAGGTCCAAGCGTGACCTGCCTTTGCGCTGATCACCTCTCGACTCCCAGCACACTCACACTTCACACTCATTTGTTCACGCTTTTAGTTTCTGTGACTGTATTGATGACTGAAGAGAAGGGAAAGTTTTTACCCTAGATTACAACAGGGATATTTTCAACCTCTTCACACCAAGTACCCCATGAGTTATGAGACCCTCGACACGTAGCCCATTCATCTGTCACTGAATATAGGATGGTGGTAGGCCTATACTGTCTAATTCATTATACAGTGGTACTACAATGGAATATGTCAAATGGTTGAAAATGTAATGACTTTATTAAGCAGTTCAGCATTAACGTCATAGGCAGTGTGCAGTTATACTATACATTAGTGAAACTAATTGCTTTATGAAGAAAATGAACATTAGCACTAACTGAGTGTAGAATGGTACTGTAACGGCTGACTAACAATGATTACTTCATTTAGCAAGTAAGCATTAACACCATGTTTTAAATATGAAAACCAGTATTAAACTTCAGTGTAGAAGTCTTATTGCCTGATTTGTGCAAACAAGTAACTCCAGTTCTGGAGGAGCAGTATTAGGCAAACATACTCGAAGGTCATGCTCCACATTAAGCCACGCTCGGTGTTTATTTTGCATGTTTAATTGCGTTGAAAATCCTTGCTCGCATGGTAAGTACTTAGGAACATCAACAAAAGCATCACAGCAACATCAGCAGGGTAAAGCATAGTGACTTTAGACCAGAACTTGTCCAGGAGGAAAGTGTTTTAAATATATCTTTTGCAACACAGTCCATCACTAACTCCTGGAATTCTTCTTGTATGGTATGAGAGAGAATGTGCACAGTCAGAGTGAATGGGTTTCTAATAAAATTTAATTCCAACTCGCACAGTATAGAATTTGGGTTTTAAGACTGAAATTAGGGAAGGAAAATATTTGAGTGTTTAATTATTTAGGAAATGCTGTGAACAAAAATGGGAACGCAAAAACAAGAGCTTTCGTCGACCGTCGAGTTTCGTGGAGCCATGGATCTGCCAAAGGGGGTTAAAGAAGTGGGCGTGGTGGGAGTAGGATTGGGCGGGAGGGGCGGGGATTTTGATAGACGGTGGGGAGGGGACGCATAAGTATACCCTGTGAAAATGAATATTCTAGGATTAGTGATGTGAGTGCAGTGAATGATTATTTTAGTGTGTGCTTTATGATTGAAAAATGTTGAGACAAAGAAAATGGGAGTGGGGGACAGTGAATGGGCAGGATGGACGAAAATAATGTTGGGATGGGGAGGAGGGCCATGAGGTAGTATTCTGAGTGACATTGGAGATTTCCTAACACGTTTTGTGTGTGATTTATTCTCCACATTGCACCTTAATACCCTCTAGCTCCGTACTCATGGAAGCTATGTCCATATTAGTACAATACCTATATATATATATATATATATATATATATATATATATATATATATATATATATATATATATATATATATATATTTATTTATTTATATTTATATTTATATAATAAAGTGTGTTTTAGGCAAAAGAAAGTCGCTTAGGAAGTGGTGCTACGAAGCCTCACCCAGCCTAAAATACGGGCCTATACCCTGTGAAAATGGGTGCTGTAGGAGAGAATGGTATGCAGTGAAGGGTTATATCAAAAATGTCTTTTTGAACAAGAAGCAGAAAAAGATGTCCTTGAATTATTTACAACACAAGTATAAGCTGAAGCAGAGGGTGCAGCAAGGAAGGAAGGAAGAGAGGAAGGAAAGAAGGAAGGTGACAAAGGCGTTGAGAAGAGTTGAAGGAAGGAAGGAAGGGAAGGAAGGTGACAGGGGTGTTAAGAAAGGTGGCAACAAGGAAGGATGAAAGAAAGATGAGAAGAGCTTTTAGAAAGATTTTGGGAAGGAAGGAAAGAATATGGAAAGAAGTAACAAAGAAAGGAAGGTGACAAGGGCGTTAAGATTGTGTGCAGAATGGGAAGGAAGGAAGGAAGGTGACACGGGGGGGGCGGGGGGTTTGAAATAGTGACGAGAAATAGGAATAGCATCATGGAAGGAGAGAAATAATTGCATGACAGAATATTATACTCCTTTCACCTTAAATTGGCCCAGATTTTCGTCCTTTTATAGCTCATTTCACGTAGCTCGGTGGCAGAAAAAGACAATGCTACGGCTCTACATCCGTTCCACAGCACTTCTTCGTGACTAGCACCATTATTTCTGTGTTAGTTTCTCGTTACAGCTCAGCAGTCAAGATGGAGAGATGGCAATTTTAGGCCAAGTTAAAGTGAAAAGAGTAGATTTTTTTCCTTTTCTTTTTTTAGCTATTTTTGCTCAAAGTATTAGCTGGTGTTAGGACCAAGGCACTTAAGACAGATTTCTCTCTCTCTCTCTCTCTCTCTCTCTCTCTCTCTCTCTCTCTCTCTCTCTCTCACACACACACACACACACACACACACACACACACACACACACAGTAAAATCAGATTAAAGCCCAATAAAGCCACAACGAAGCCAGTGAGAAGTGGCTTTACAGGGAGAGGCTGGGTTGGGTTGGGTGGGTTTGCATTATGATGAAGATAAATTCATTGATCTAAGCCACAATAAGGTCCTAGTAGAGGCCGTATGAGGTGGCTTTACTTGGCTGGGTTGGGTGGGTTGGTGTAATAATAAGCCACGTTCGTTCTTGCCAGTAAAGCCACAATAAAGCCAGTGAGAGGTGGCTTTACTGGGTTAGGTTGGGTGGGGTAGGTTGGCGTTGAGAACAAATTCCTCACTCTAAGCCACAGTAAAACCATAATAAAGCCACAATAAAGCCAGTATGAGGTGACTTTATTGTGTTGGGTTGGTAGGCGTAATAATAATATCAGCCACGTTTTTCCTCGGCCGTGTAAATGGCCGGAAAATGGAATCCCCCCAGGATGCTGTTTACCTTAGTTGACCACACTGTTGTGATGGTGGTGGTTTTTCTTCTAGTTCTTTTATTATTATTATTATTATTATTATTATTATTATTATTATTATTATTATCATCATCATCATTATTATTATTATTATTATTATTATTATTATTATTATTATTCCTCCTCCTCCTCCTGTTCCTGCGCCTTTAGTCTCTGCTGCCACAGTGCCGTCGAGATTGGTGGTGAGGAGTCCGTGAAATGGGAACAAGGTAGTGTGCAGGTGAATCAGAAAAAAAAATGGAGCAGGTTGTTTCTCCCTCTTTATTATGCCACGGAGAAGTACAGCTGCGACGAGAGAGAGAACAACGGAATACAGCGCCTCCCTCTGACGAGAGTTTAGAGTGATCTGTTCTGCTTCACTGCCCGCCCTGGGAATCAGTACAGGTCAGCGAAATTTAGAGATGTCACATCTCTCAGGCTTAGTGAGATATGTAGATGAGTAGGTGTGAGTTACAACTCTACCATGCACATCATACATCTCAATAAGGGAGTATTAATTGCATATGGTGTATTAACACATATATATATTTCCCTAAGACTTAGATATATGTAGAATTTATATCCTTCTCCCACCCTCCTTCACTCTCCCTGTGTACGTCTGAAAATGCTAGCCTTATCATGTCTGGCCTCTCATCTCTCTCCCACACCACACTCACAGTGAAGTTGTATTTGGTTATTCAACTCATCACTACAATACATATTCTTTAATTATGAATAAACATCCCTGTATATAATATTTAAAAAATAGTGTGAGATTTACTCTCTGTGGAAGTGATCCCAGCACCAGAACACTCCTCCTCGTTTGTGGCCATAGTTCTGTTCTGGGACCATGTGTTGTTGTTGTTGTTGTTGTTGTTGTTTAGCCTGTGTTGTTACTGTTATTTTTGTGGACACGGCAGGGTGAATGATACACACACACACACACACACACACACACACACACACACACACACACAGGGGGAAAGAGTAGAGAATTCCAGCCAAATTAACAAAGGTAAAACGAGATTGAGAGAGAGAGAGAGAGAGAGAGGGAGAGAGAGGTACCTCGTCTGGGCCGATTCCACCTAGTTAGAAACGAAGGATTCTCACTCTCTCTCTCTCTCTCTCAGGCAGAGGATGAAAGGATTATGTTGTTGTTATTGTTGTTGTTCTTGTTGGTGGTAGTGGTGGTGGTGGTGGTGGTAGTAGTAATAGTAGTAGTAGTAGTAGTAGTAGAAGTAGTAGCAGTAGTAGTAATAGTAGTAGTAGTAGTAGTAGTAGCCAAACCCAACATAGCCTGTCCCAACCAGTTTTTCCTGTTTCTTCCCCTCAATATAAAAACAATAAAATCTCTTTCCATTCTTCTCTCTTTTATCTTAAGCCAAATAATATAAAGAAATAAAGTAGCCTACCACACTCAGCCCTAACTTAACCAAATATACGGTAGCACATCCCGTCCTAGCAAGTATTTTAGTAGCTATAGACTCTGGGGGATTCGAAATGTAGGCACAGGTAGGTGGTGGCGACTATCATCCACTCACTTGATGTAGTGCTACCTACTTCGTCGATCACTTTCATTCTTTTTCTGTGTCAGTCCTCCTCTTTTCCTGTCTCCCAAATCTTTCCTGTTACTTTTTATTACTCTTCTTTCCTTCCGTTCTTTCTATTGAGTGACATACCTAATGGTTTCGCGCAAGCCAGGAAACCATTTACAACGTTGGGTGGTAACCATATAGCCAACCCATACGTGTTCCCTAGATACATGTATGTTTAGGTATGTATAAATAAAATAGACTGGCAAACTCTACCCTAAGTAAAGCCAATCTTTGCTATTATTTCAGCAGTTTTATCATGTTCTAATTTCTTTCCCCCCCCTCCTCCTCTTCTTCTTCCTCCTCGTCCTCCTCCTCGTCCTCCTCGTCATCCTCCTCCTCCTCCTCCTCCTCCTCCTTCTTCTTCTACTACTACTACTACTACTACTACTACTACTACTACTACTACTACTACTTCTACTACTACCACTACTACTACTACTACTACTACCACTACTACTACTACTACTACTACCACTACTACTACTACTACTTCTACTACTACTACTACTACTACTACTACTACCACCACCACCACCACCACCACCACCACCACTACCACCACCACCCAAACCTCCTGAAACCTCAACCCAACCAATCCAGCCCAGTATTTCAACCCTTTATCTTATCTCTTATCTCTTCCCCTTGAAATATAGATAACAGTAAATTCTCTTCGACACTGTGCCATTCCGTAGAGCCGAGGGGGAATGGGAGAATCAAATTTGGCGCCAATTTTCCGGACTTGGCACCAATTTTCCAGTTTGGCGTCGCAAAATAAAGAAGCAGCTGAAATGGGCGGGAGATTTCGCGTCGTTTCTGGAGTTTAGACTGTTTGTGTTTCGCCTTTCCTTTGTCTCACGTTTTTTTATATCATTCTCTCTCTCTCTCTCTCTCTCTCTCTCTCTCTCTCTCTCTCATCATTTCCTCTTGTCCACCCATGTTTCTCCTCATTTTTCTCTCTCTGCCATTCTTTTCTCTATATTTCACCGTCTCATTTTTCCCATGTTTTTTCATCGTTAAGTTCGTACCGTAATCATTTTTCCTTCGTTATTTTTTTTATGTGCCTCTTTCTTTAGCTTTCGTCCATGATAAACAGGACACAAATGTAGGTCATCATTTTTAGTAATATTTTCGCTTTTTTTTTTTTTTTTTTTTTGTAGATGGTGGTGGTGCTGGTGGTGTTGGTGATGGTGATGATTATGATGATGTTTCTGGTGTTGGTGTTGGTGGTGGTGGTGGTGATGATGATGGTGGTATGATGGTGGTGGTATGGTAGTGGTGGTGATGGTGGTTTGGTGGTAGTGGTATGGTGGTGGTGGTGATGGTGGTATGGTGGTGGTGATATGGCGGTGGTGGTGATGGTGGTATGGTGGTGGTGGTATGGTGGTGGTGGTGATGGTGGTGGTGGTTGTGGTCATAAAAGATGCTGTTGTTACTGTTGTTGTTGTTGGTGGTGGTAGTGGTAGTGGTGGTGGTGGTGGTGCTGCTGATGATAATATTATTGTCGCGTTTCTTGCTTGAGAAAACGTTGAAATAAACCTTAAACCATTAACCCAGCAGCATCCAAAATCACAGGATATTCTCTCATGACCCCATCCCACGCCCCACCGCAGGCCCAGCTCAACCCACCCATTTTCTTTGTCCCCCAAGCCATTTTCTTTACCCACCCTGACCTTTTGTTGTTGGGGAATATTATTTAAACCCTCACTGAACTCAAACAACAAAATCTACAACGTCCATTTTAACAGGATGTACTCTCCTCCCCCAGGCCCACCGCCCACCAAATTTTCAGTCCATCCCACCCACTCCTTTGCCCACTACGCCCATTTCTTTACTCCCCCCCTCTTTGGTAGGTCCCTGGAGCGACGTTGGTTATAAGGACAGCGAACGTTCTCTCTCTCTCTCTCTCTCTCTCTCTCTCTCTCTCTCTCTCTGTTTTTCTTTTTCGTCATCTGTTGCATGAATCATATATTTCCGTTTGATTTTCAGCTTTAATTCTCTCTAGCTTTAATATTTTCTCATCCTTTCTCTTCCTCCCTTTCGCTGCTGTCAGAGTCGCTTCTTATTTCTTCGGCCTATTTTGCAGTTTTTCGGCAGTGAGGTGGGGTGTATAAAATTGATAAGTAGATAGATGGATGAATCGGTAGATAGATAGATAGATAGATAGATAGACAGATAATTAAATAAATAAATTGGTAGATAGATGGATGATTGGATTGATAGATAGACAGATAGATATATACTGTAGATAGATAGATAGATGGATTGATGGATGGATGGATGGATAGATAGATGGACTGATGGATGCGTCCATGGACAGATAGATAGATCGACAGATGAATGGATAGATATTAGATAGATAGACAGACAGATAGATGGATGGATGAATGGATGGATAGATGGATAGTTGGATAGATAGATAGAAGGATGGATGGATGGATGGATGGGTGGCTAGATAGGTAGACAGATAGATAGATAGATAGATAGACAGATAGATAGATAGATAGACAGATAGATGGATGGATGGATGGATAGATAGATAGATAAGTAGATGAATGGATGGGTGGATGGACAGACAGATAGACAGATCGATAGATAGATAGATGGATGGATGAATGGATAGATAAATTGACATAGATGGATTGATGGGTAGATAAATAGGTAGATAGATAGAAGGATAGATAAATGATGTCCAGTGAGCCTCTTAAGTCCACACTACCCCTGGGGAGAGAACTTCATCATTTCATTTCCTCTTTCTGAAAAAATGTTTCCCGGCTCTATTCCTCACTTCCTCTCCCCTCAAACATTTTTTTTTTTTTTTTATTTACCGAGGAAGTGAACCCTTTCAGTACGAGGACTTTTTACATTTGTTTTTATTTATTGTTGGTATCACTGGAAGATATATATATATTTTTTTAGTTCATTTTCTTTTTGTTTTAATTTTTTTTTAAGAATTTGACATTAGATATCATTAACCTCTTCGGTACTAGGGAACTTAGATCAGTAAAAGCACACCATACTACACCACACCACGCCACACCACTCCTGCCCCATCATACCATCACACACACCACACCACACCACACCACCCTCCAAGATACCATCACACCAAAGCACCTCACTACATTCCCCTACACCACTAACAACTTAAGCACACCACCCCATCACACCCCACCCCACACCACCCCATCACACCCCACCCCACACCACCCCACCACACCTCACCCCACCCCACACCACCACACCACACCCCACCCCACCCTGCCCCGCCCCGCCCGGCCCAGCCCCTCCCCGCCCCTCCCCGCCCCACGCCACCACACCCCACCCCATCCCATCCCATCCCATCCCACCATACAACACCCACCCCTACCCCACCCCACTACATTCCACCTCACCACACACCACACTACACCACACCACACCCCGTCACATCACACCACACCACACCCCACCACACCACACCCCACCACACCACATCCCACCTCACCACACCCTACCCCACCCCACCCGACCCCACCCCACCCCACCCCACTCCACCACACATCATCTCACCCTACCCCACCCCACCCCACCCCACCACACCACACCACACCACACCCCACCACACCACACCACATGCCACCCCAACACAACCGAACCCAACCCAACCCACCCCACCACGCCACACCACACCACACCAAACAACACCATACCCCACCCCACCCCACCCTACCACACCACACCACACCACACCACACCACACCACATGCCACCCCAACACAACCCAACCCAACCCAACCCACCCCACCACGCCACACCACACCACACCACACCAAACAACACCATACCCCCACCCCACCCCACCACATCACACCACACCACACCACACCACACCTCACCACACCACAACACACCCCACTCCACCACCTCACACCGCAAAACAACACAACACTCCCCTATTACCCTCCATCCCAAACCACACCACCAAACTACCCTGCACTACAATACCACACTCCTCGCCACCATACCACCACACCACACCACAACACCCCGACACTCTCCCCACACCACACAACAATCTCCCACACTTCCCCACCACACCACACCACAACAATCCCTTACACTCCTCCCACATCACATCACTTTCTCCCACACTTCCCCACCAAACCACGGCACACGATACTATACCACAACTTTCTCCTACACCTCCCCACCCACACCACACTACATTCTTCCACGCTTCCCCATCACACCACACCACACCATACCACAACACTCCCCTGCACTCCCCCCACACCACACCACATTCTCCTACACTTCCACAGCACAACACATTCTCCCACATTTCCCCTCCACACCACACCACACCACACCACCACCACACTAATAATGGCAAATTGATTCAAAATAAAGCCGTGCCTTTTTCAACACCCGACTCCTCCTCTCTCTCCTTTTTTGAGGCGCAACAGGGTGTAAAAAGTCCCGGGTGAGGGGAGAGGCAGGGTGAGGCAGGGAAGGGAAAGGGAGGCAGGGAAGGGAAGAGGAAGCAGGGAAAGGGAAGGAGAGGCAAGAAAGGGAAGGAAGGGAGAGAGAAGAAAGGGAAAGAGAAGCTGGATGAGGCAGGAAAAGGAAAGGGAGGCAGGGGAAGGGAAGAAGAGTCAGGGAAGGGGAGAGAGGCAGGGGAAGGGAAGGGGAGGCAGGAAAGGGAAGGAGAGGCAGGGAAGGGAAGGGCAGGCAGGGAAGGGAAGGAGAGACAGGATGAGACAAGGGAAGGGAAGGGGAGGCAGGGAAGGGAAAGAGAAACATGGTTAGGCAGGAAAGGGAAGGAGAGGCAGGGTGAGGCAGGGAAGGTAAGGGATGACAGGAAAGGGAAGGAGAGGCAGGGGAAGGGAAGGGGATGCGGGCAAGCGAAGGAGGGGCAGGGAATGGAAAGAGAGGCAGGGATGGGAAGGGGAGGCAGGCACGGGCAGGGGAGGGGAGACAGGCAGATGGAGGCAGTCAGACGGAGGCAAATAGATAAGGTGAGGCAGGGTGAGGGAGGGAAAGGGAGGTGGAGGTAGAGTGAGGTAGAAAGACAGAAGTAGATACGTAGGTTGAGACAGGGAGAGGGAGGGAAGGCTGAGGAATGTGGGATGAAGCAGGTGAAGGGAAGGAGAGGCAGGATAAGGTAGAAAGGGTGAGGCAGGGAGAAGGGAAAAGAGGCAGATTGAGGTAGATAGGGTGAGGTAGACAGACCGGGGCAGATAGCTTGGGTGAGGCAGGGGAAGGGAGGAGGAGATAGGGTAAGGCAGAGAGACAAAGTGAGGTGGGGTGAGGCTGGGAGAGTGAGGCAGGCAGGCAAAGATAGACTGCTAGGGTGAGGTAGGGAGAGATAGGGTGAGACAGATTAAGCTATGGAAAAAAATATATATCACAAAGAAAAAAATGGCAAACAGACCGTAGCAGAGGGAAATGAATTAAAAAATAAACACTTTCACTGCATTTAAACTTGGGCATTTTTGGAAGGTCATTTTTTGTAAGGCATTTTCTGTATTTTCTGTAGCGTATTTTCTGTGGAATATTTTCTATAGGGCATTATTCGAGCACTTTTGTTTTAGGGAGTTTCTGACATTGTGGTTGGTGGGGATGGCCACCATCCACCCACAGTGTTGTTGTGTAGTTCTTCTTTCTCGTAACTGCACTAAATGACAAGACACACACACACACACACACACACACACACACACACACACACACACGGAAAAAGACATACAGTATTCATAAATAGACAATTTATATACATTATTTGCTTAGTAACTGTCACGGTATTTAAAGTGAAGGATATTTTCTGTGAGGCATTTATGGTATATGAACGAAAAACATAGAGAAACAACTCTAACCACAGTGAAAAACGAGCGAAAAAAAAAACAACGAACAGTTTCCCTGTACGGTATTGCAAGTAATTTCTAGGCAGAGTATTTAATGTGGGGCAGTTACGATGCATGAACGAAAGAATATGGGAATATGACACGAAGCAGAGGAGAGAGAGAGAGAGAGAGAGAGAGAGAGAGAGAGAGACAGACAGACAGACAGACAGAGACAGAGACAGAGACAGACAGAGAGACAGACAGAGGAGAGGAGAGAAAAGAAAAAAAAAACTGAACTCACTGTCTCGAAAATATTCCAAGCATTTGAGAGAGAGAGAGAGAGAGAGAGAGAGAGAGGGGCATTTTTCTGTCTGGCATTTAAAGCAAATAAGCAACAACAAAAAAATGAAAAACAAGGGAACGGCTGGGAGCAGAGGGCAGAACATGGGCAGGAAAATTAGTAATAAAGATGGACAGATAGATAGATAGATAGATGGAGAGAGAGAGAGAGAGAGAGAGAGAGAGAGAGAGAGAGAGAGTATATAGGGAAACAGAAGAGCTAATTGCAAGAGAAAAGCGAAAACACGAGAGAGAGAGAGAGAGAGAGAGAGAGAGAGAGAGAGAGAGAGAGATGGACAGTAAAAAAAAGGAGAAACAGAACCTAGAATAGCGAGTAGGAAAAGCGGAATAATGAGAGAGAGAGAGAGAGAGGGGGGGGGGGAGAGAATGGTGGTTGGAACAAAGAGTGGGAATGGGAGGCCAGAGATTGAATTGGACAATGGAATAGCGAGGGGTATGAAAGCGGGTTTAGATAGATAGATAGAGAGAGAGAGAGAGAGAGAGAGAGAGAGAGAGAGAGAGAGAGAGAGAGAGATGAAAAGGAAAAATGTAAACAAACAGACCACACACAGAACGGCGAACAGGATGAGAAACGCGAACCCAGTGGAGCTGAAAGGTAAAAAAAGGATCGGAACAGAACAACGAATAGCAAAAACGAAAATAGAGAGAGAGAGAGAGAGAGAGAGAGAGAGAGAGAGAGAGAGAAGGAGAGAAACCAAATGACAGCTGGCCTCTATCTTCTTGCTTTAATTTTATGTTTTCACACATCTAAAGAAAACTGACTGCATCCAACTTTTTAACACTTTCAGTTGCTCTTGTCACACTTATTGATATGAAGTTTTTAGCTTATCCTCAGCATGAACATTGTTGTTGTTTCTTACTCTGTCCTGTCTGGCCGAGCAAACCCGTCGACCACAAGGAAGCAGCTGCTATTGTGGGGCCGTCCTATAGGTATAGTACAGTGTAGGGATCTGGCGCCTCCTTGAGGTACACATCGCCTCACTATGGTGGGACCAGAGTCCTTCCCACGGGGACGCGCTAGGGGAGGTTTGGCTCACGGATGGACGCCGCAGCTGCATTACCCAGTGTGCAACCGCCATCTCGTGGAAGCCTCCCTTCAGCGTCTCAGAATGATGATACAGTAATGAAGCACCTTCCCTTTCACAATCTTATTTATTTACTTACATATTTACTTGTTTGTTTTTGCCACAAGTATAGCTTTTATCAGGGCTGATACACTGGTTGTTGTCTTATATTTCCCTTAGATTCCTGGTCAGTTTCTTTTCAGGAGCTCAATAGACTTTTAATATTGCCCTAGGCATCTCAAAGACATTCAGTGGCTTCTGGCTATGGTTTCTATCCCTCATTCCATGCCTTCATCTCAGTTTTCCTGTTTGGTCGTTTTATTGCTGTTTTTGTAGACGGCCATTGCTCTTCAGAAATTATCAGTAGTGGTGTTCCTCAAGGTTCTGTCCTTTCACCTTCCCTCTTCCTCCTATTTAATAATGATCTGAGTTGTACATCCTTTCCACGCATACGCAGATGACTCCACACTTCATTTTTCCACCCGCTGCTCAGTATTCGTCACAACAATGATGATAACGGCAGGATGAGGCGTAGGTGTTGCTAACATCTGGTATCTCAGTTCCGACTGGGCCAAATGGAACATTGATGCTTCAAGTTCCTCAAAAACTCTGTTCATCAATCTTTCACAGCACTATCTTCCATACATGCTCGTACATACATAATATTCATCTTTTACTTCGACACAATCTTCCACATGACTGTTCCCTTAACACTGGCAATACACATCTCATTCCTTCACTCCGTCTCAGTATTCTTGGTGTTTATTTGTCTCGCAATTTATTTTTGACTTACAACATTACTTCTCTAGCTCTGCGATTCTTCAAAGTAAAATGAATGATCCTTGAGTTACGCTTCTTGCATTCAGCATTCATTTGGAAGAGACAAGGTTTGCAAGATGTCAGCCTTTGTTTCTTTCTTGTCAGTCAGTCAGTAAATCAGTTAACATTACACGCCATGTCAGCCTTTGTTTCTTTCTTAGTCAGTCAGTCAGTAAATCAGTTAACATTACACGCCATGTCAGCCTTTGTTTCTTTCTTAGTCAGTCAGCCGATAAATCACTTAAGTAAAACGCCGTACTGCCTGTTAAGGAATTTTCATACTGAGGTTTGCCATGGTATAGGTGATTTATTTAATTATTTATTTATTTTTTAATGGACTGGAAGCTAAACCAAATGCCAAAACTAGCTAATTACTTCCCACAATTTCTGAAAGCTGCTGGGCGTCCTTGTGTGCATAAAGAATAAAATTATCTATCTATCTATCTACCTATCTGTCAGTCTATCTGTCTATCTATCTATCTATCTATATGTCTGTGTATCTATCTATCTGTGTATCTATCTATCTATCTATCAGTCCATCTATCTAACACGTCTTAATCCCGTAAGGAGTGGCCACAAACAAATCGCCTCCATGTCGCCCTGTCCCCTGCCATGCGCTGCCCCCTCTTCAACACACACACACACCCCTCTCTCATATACCTCTCCACTCCATCCCTCCATCACATCCTGTCTCCCCCTCCTCTGCCATTACGCTGCCCTCCCTCCAACACACACACAACCCTCTCTCATATACCTCTCCACTCCATCCCTCCATCACTAATTCTACATGTGTAAA
Organism: Coenobita brevimanus; assembly: GCF_032717465.1. Lineage (NCBI taxonomy): Eukaryota > Metazoa > Arthropoda > Malacostraca > Decapoda > Coenobitidae > Coenobita > Coenobita brevimanus. The sequence continues at coordinate 23,540,647 of NC_137069.1, forward strand.
TGAACTAACGAATTACCTGTTTTACAAGCCCTAAATATATAAGAATCAACTATTAGCGAATCATAAACACTGGAATTCGTGACCCAGCTCTGTACACGTCCCTCAGCCCATTGTTGACTCATGCGTTCGTGTCCGTGAATCCATTAAACGCTAATCCGCCAAATATCCGCCAAAATATGCGCCAATCCCGCGTATTTGGGGTGGACGCGTGAAGACCGTGAGCTGGGTGATTTGGCGGAGGTCACACTGCTGCCTGTTATCCACCCACGAGAGAGAGAGAGAGAGAGAGGCGGGGAGGAGGGAACATAACAGAGATGTATGTATGTATGTATGTATGTATGTGTGATTGAATATGTGTATGTGTTATTCATCGTAGCGGGCGGCATACACACGCCTAACATGATGGGGGGGGGGGAATCAACATACGCACACGTTCATGCCATATTTTACGAATTTGAAGGGCGACACAGCTTATTTTAGTGGCTGGGGAAGTGACGCACCCCCACCCATTGCTGCCCCTTGGGTTTAGGTGGCCAGGGCAATGGGAGGCGAGGAGGAGAAGGATGAAAAACTTGCAATTTAGTTCTATACTTACATACATACATACATACATGCACTCACATACACACATACATACATATATAAATACATACATACAGGCATATATACATACATACATAAATACATGCAGGCACATACATAATTACGTGAGTAAATATATATATATATATATATATATATATATATATATATATATATATATATATATATATATATATATACATACATACATTCTCTCTCTCTCTCTCTCTCTCTCTCTCTCAAAATCCTGGGTATAATTGGCCGTAAAATATTGACAGGCGGGATTTGGAAGCATTACTTCAAAAAGAAAAAAAAATCGAGTAATTCCCACAAGATACTTTTATTTATCCAGTACAAGGTGGTGCATATATAACACTGCTTGTCCACTGCACAGGGCGAGTTGTTGTGTGCTGCAGGGACGGCTGAGAGAGAGAGAGAGAGAGAGAGAGAGAGAGAGAGAGAGAGAGAGAGAGAGAGAGCAAATAGATGTTCGACGGATGGATGGAGTGTTGAACAGATGGATAGAAAGTAGTCTAAACCCCTAGACAGACAGACAAGCAGATAAACAAACAGACAAATAGATAGATAGATACAGATACTACTGACTGCAGATTTATACATGAACAAAATAACTAGAACACAAATAAAGAACAAGCACCGTCTTAAATGCTCGCCCCGGGATGAAATCGAACCCAGGTAAAAAAAAAAAAAAAGTGTCAGAGGCACGTTCTTCTCACACACACAAGGTCGACATTTTTCTTTGCTATTATTGTTAGTTGAAGTAAATTTACGCCTACCGACTGCACGAGACTCATAAATTCTCCCACTGTATTCCAATTAACGCCAGACGATTTTCTTCAGCTGAGTGAGTCATAGGTGCCTGAGAGTGTTAATACTGTGGCCATAAACCCTCTCTCGGTCGCGAAAACTCTAGCTTTTATATCCTGCTAATGACAGACAATTTTATTCAGTTAAGAGTCTCAGGAGCAGTAATATTAGACAGATAAAAGCTATAGAAGATTTGACGAGGGGAAGTTCAGCTGCCTCCAAGTCAGGGTGGTCCATATATTACGCCCCCGTGACTCACCTGGAGGTACCTTGTGTGTTGCGGGGACGTCTCAGTTTGCTAGTGTGGGCAGCGTAGACAGTTAAGTTGCTAATAACGCAGGCCAAACAGTGGACGCAAAAAGCAAAACATAGTAAAGAGTCAAAAGGATAATTGGAAAACAAAATTAAACATAGTAAAGAGGGAGAAGGATAACTGGAAAACTGAACACTTACATTATCATCACTTCAGAATATAAAAACGAGATGTGTATAATGCTGAACACAAAGCCTGAAAACAAAAGAATACTTGACACTAAATACATTCTCCATCATCACTAAAAACTAAGGAAATAAAATATGCATGACAAAAACCATACACTTCATCGTCATTATAAACTCTAGAAATAAAAATATGCGTGACACTAAACTCACTCTTATCATGGCAAAATTAAATATGCATGCCAGTAACCACCTACTCCACTATCACAATGAAAATCTGAAAATGAAATTTGCATGGTACTGAACACATTTTCGCCATCACCACAAAATGAAATCTGCATAACACTGACATACCTCATCATTATCGCCACAAAAATCTTACACTAAGACACGCATGACAGTAACCTCATACTTCATCACCACCACGTAATCCATTGAACACACACACACACACACACACACACACACACACACACACACACACACACACACATACGAAATCCATATGACACGACCCTATTCCCATGCGACGTGTCAGACAGTAGGAAACCCGCATGACACACTCTTTCCATGTAAGGTGTCAAGTTGTAGGAAATCTGTATGACACCCCCTGCCTTTCCATGCTAGGCGTCAAACAGAGAAAGCAGGAAGCAATCACCTACCCTGCCCCCTGGTGTGAAATCGACTGTGAAGAGGATCATTCTCCGCCTCGATATTGGTGTGGGTGAAGGTAGGAAGTGCTTCGGAGGTGTGTTTGGAGATAATGAAGGTGAGATGAATGTTGTTATGAAATGGTTTTGGGTTAGCGGTGGTACTTCTGTGTGTGTGTGTGTGTGTGTGTGTGTGTGTGTGTGTGTGTGTCCTTGTTTCCGTCTGTCTGTCTGTCTGTGTCTGTCTGTCTGTCTGTCTGTCTGTCTCTTTCTCTCTCTCTCTCTCTCTCTCTCTCTCTCTCTCACACTCTTTTCTCTGAGTTTAGTCTCTCTCTCTCTCTCTCTCTCTCTCTCTCTCTAGGTATCTTGCAATAATCGCCTGTCAGTCTCAAAAATAAAACACAAACTCTCATCATGCTGGTGAAAATAAACAGCCCCTCTCGTTCCCTGTCTCATATCCGCTCTCTCTCCCAGGTCTACAGTAAATCTGATTGGATTTTAATAGCTGGGAGGAGGGCAGCGAAATGGCAGAGGGCAGGGCGACGTGGAGGCGATTTGTTTGTGACCATCCATTACGGGATTAAGGCGTCTGGCTATGGACATACAGATTGACTGATTATTAAAACTTAGAATGACGAACGTGTATATTGCAAGCTTCATTTTTTATTTTACTGTCATTTGTAGATCAACAGGAGTCATCAGACATGTTTAGCCTGCATCCCATATTGTAGTGCAGTCAGCAATATGAAAAGGTCAGCCACGTTTTAGCTTTATCACATAGCAGAAATTATGGTTAAATCTTGCAGCTTCCCTTAGCCCTCCGGTCTGTAAGTTCAAGTGTTTAGATGTGCAGTCACAAAAAAATTCTTCTGCACCCTTACGATGCAAAATGACCCCGAACTAAGAAATCTGATAACGCCTGTGGGTTTTGGTGCGTGTCGGGAACTACGAAGGAAAAAAAAAAAAAGCATTGCCACTCTTGCCTATTACTCCGAAGCTGAGCCAAAATGCAGAAAGCCACTTATTTCCTAAGTGTCTGACACAATGTTTAGGTAGTACATCGTGCCTGGTGAAAGTCAGTGTTACGCTGTGTTTGATGTTGTTGATGTTAAATGGTTTTCACTACCGTTACCCCATAGCCAACCTCTAATAGTTTCTTCACAGTCACCACTAGCAATTAAACATCAATGGCTGAACCTGTAAAATAAGTCTTATATTAGTTGTCTTGTTTGTATTAGCGCCATAAGTACGATTCGTGAACCGTGAAGTGGGGTGTGTTAAGGGAGAGCAGACCGCACCGACCCGCACCGACATCAACCAACTTCTAGCTTTTCTAACTCATTATAGCTTTATCCTTATCAATTTAGCTCACTTATACAGCTAAATAAACCTGGTAGTTAAGGATTTATAACGACTGTGTATATAAGAACCTTTGTTGCTGCTGATGCCTAGTGTTTAAAAATTACGAGTTGTCAACCGTAGAGTGAGATGCGTGGCGAGAGAACTGATAGGCGGTTTGTTTACATCGGCTCTTATCTCTCAATTCTCTCATTTTGCTGCTTTTATTTTACCCTCAATTATTTGCCACACTCCCTGAAGTAAATAATAAAAAATGTAGTTAACTTTCTTACATCCCTTAGGAGTCTGGGAGAAGGAGGAGGAGGAAAGACGAAAGAGAAGGAGGAGGAGGAGGAGGAGGAGGAAGAAGAAGTAGGAGAAAGAGAGGAGGAAGAGAGGGAGAAGGAAAATGAAAGATGTGGAGGAGGAGGAGGAGGAGAAGGAGGAGGAGGAGAAGGAAGAAGAAGTGGGAGAAAGGGAGGAGGAAGAGAGGGAGAAGGAAAGGAAAGATGATGATGATGAGGAGGAGAAGGAAGAAGAAGAAGAAGAAGAAGAAGGAGAAGAAGAAGAAGAAGAAGAAGAAGTGGGAGAAAGGGAGGAGGAAGAGAGGGAGAAGGAAAAGGAAAGAGGAGGACGAGGAGCAGGAGGAAGAAGAAGAAGAAGGAGAAGAAGTGGGAGAACGGGAGGAGGATGAGAGGGAGGACAAAGAAAGAGGAGGAGGAGGAGGAAGAAGAAGTGGGAGAAAGGAAGGAGGAGGAAAGGGAGAAGGAAAATGAAAGAGGAGGAAAAAAAGGAGAGAAAAGTGGAAGACAAGAGAAGATGATGATGATGAGGGAAAAAGGGAGGAAGAGGGGGAGGAGAAGAGGGAAGTGGAAGAGGGAGAAAAGGAGGATTAAGATTATGAGGAAGAGGAGGAGAAAGAAGAGTAATAGGTAGAAAAGGAGATTAAGATTAGGAGGATAAGGAGGAGAAAGAAGAGGAAGAGGAAGAAAGGGAGGACGAGGAGGGTAGTGAGGAAGGAGGAGGAAGAGGAGAAGGATAAGGATGAGGAGGAGGGAGAAGAGGAGGAGAGATGGAGAAAGATGATGATGAGAGAAAAAGTGAGGAGGAGTGAGAAGAGAAGGAGGAGGAGAAGGAGAAATACAGTAGATGAAAGAAGGAAGGAAGGAAGGATGGATGGAAGGAAGGAAGGATGGAAGGGAGGGAGGGAGGGAGAGGAGCAGGTAAAGGGGGAAGAGAAGAGGGAAGAGGAAGAGGAGAGAGAGAAAGGGGGAGACAAAAGAGAAGAGAAGAGGGAAGAGAAAGGAGGATAGGGAATAAGATGGAAGGATGAAGTGGTGGGAGAAAGGAAGAAAGAAAAGGTAAATCATCATCATCATCATCAACATCTCAGCCATCATTATCATCACTTTAATCTCATTATCATCATCATCAGGAACGCACAAAAGCAGGTATAACGAGAGAGAGAGAGAGAGAGAGAGAGAGAGAGACGTAGAAGATAAAGAGAGGAAAAAGCAAACTGGGAAAAGATAAAATATTGGGAATTGAGCTGATACGAGAGGAATTAAGAGTAAGAGAATGATGGAGCTCCAGATAGATAGATAGATAGATAAACAGATAGATGAATAGATGGATAGAGAGACAGATAAGTAGGTAGGTATATAGATCTTTCTCTCTCTCTCTCTCTCTCTGTTTTTCAGTACTTATTATTTTACGTTCCAAGGCATTTACTGTTTTCCAGGTTTCCGGTAGAGACAAAGAGAGAGAGAGAGAGAGAGAGAGAGAGAGAGAGAGAGGGCCATTCCCAAGTTGAGAAAAATAAAGTTAATATAAATCTTCATCATACTTCCTTCCTTGTTATTAAGGAAGCTCGTGTATGTAAGAAATGTTACCCACATATCGAAAACCATTCTGTTGGGGAGATGAACAATTTATGCCCGACTTGGACCAGTTAATGAGGACTGAATACAGTTAAAAATGCTGTCCCATACCGATAAGCAGCTCTGGTAAATATGAGTACCGGTATAATAAGCCTTCCTAACACCTTTTCCTAAGCGACTTACTGGGCTTATTACAACTTCCTGTCCATGTCCGTGTTATATAAATTCTTCCGATATCGCCATACTCTGCATAGATCGCATGCAAAAGGATATTAACTAGCCTTATGAAAAAATAAATCGCTAAGGAAGAGGTGCTAGGGACCAAAGCCACAAGGACCCGTATTCTTGTCGGTTAATGAAGCTACCTAACAACTCTTCCTTAGCGATTTATTTTTGACATGGCTGGTTAATATCCTTTTGTACGCTATTGATGCTGAGTGTGGCGATATTGGAAAACTTCATGTAGCACATAGGAGTACAGTAGGGCGCAGGAAGAGAAATAAATCGCCTAGGAAGAGGTGCTAGGGAGCTTCCTTACTAGACGAGAAGACGGAACAAAGACACAAGATCCACTAGATATTAATTTTGTCTTTCTTACATGGTGCTATATTTCAATGTTTTTCTCAGCGCCAGGTAACTAAGCGTCTCACTTTTATTCTCCTTCCCTTCACTCACTCTTCATTCTTAGGCCGCCTCCATTGCAATACCTCCCTCCCCCACCTCACCCACACCTCCTCCTCTCCTTTCTTCTCGATCTTATACGCTTCCTTCCCCCTCCCCCTCCTCCACCTAACTGCTGCCTCCATCCTCTCTTATTCCCCTCTTTTCTCCTCTCCTCTTCCCCCTCTCTCCCTTTTTTTTTTTTTTTTTTTATATATACCCCCTCCTGTCCCCTTTCCTTCCTTCTCCCCCCTCCTCCCTCTTATTGCTCCTCCCGTCTCCCTCCTTCTCCCCTTTCCATCCCCTTTCTTATCATCCTCTTTCGTCCTCCTTCTTCGTCTCCTATTCATCCTCCCCTCCTTTCCCCCTCCGTCCCCTCCCATTCCCTTCTTCTCCCTCTCCCGTCCTTCTCCTTCACCCCATTCTGTCCCCTCTCCATCACCCCCTCCTATCACACTTTCCCTTCCCTTCTGTCCCCATCCTCCCCTCTATGTCCCCTCCCTATCCTCTCTCGCTCCCTCTCCGTGTTATTTGCTCTTCCTCCTAACTCCTCACCCACAACCTGTTTGCCATCCCCCTACCCCGACCCCCTGTTGTCCCCCACCTACTCCCCTGCTACCCCCACCAACCTGCTATCTCCCCACCTACTCCCCCGCTGCCCCCACCTACCTGCTATTTCCCCACCTACTCCCCTGCTGCCCCCACCTACCTGCTACTCACCTACCCCTCCCCTGCTGTCCCCCACCTGCCCCCAGCTTCCCCTACCTACCTCTACTTCTCCCATTCCTACCTCTTCTCTGCCCCCTCACATATGCCTCTACGTTCCATCCTCCTGGCCCTTCCCCTTGTCATATGATCCCCACCCCCTCCACTCCCCCCGGGGGTGTGTGGGTGGCTTTTCACGCAGGAGGGGTAAAGAGGAGATTAAATTTTAACCCCCTCACTGCTACAGATCCTTTGCAAGCTGAGGAAAATCGTCCGGGAGCAGGCAGGATTAAAATATATAAAATGTCCTGTTGGCAGCACATCAGCCTGGTACAGAATCAGTGTGTGGCATAGGTATAGCGTTTGTACACTTGACAACCCTGACATAATGACAGGTTTGTTGGCGGAGCTGGCGTGAACGAAGGAAGGTGTCAAGGTGTACAATATTTCCTGACAGGACCAGGTGACGGTGATGCATGACCGTCGGAAATATTAGTCAGACCTCCACTACACACACACACACACACACACACACACACACACACACACACACTGTCCCAGGTAGCTGTGTGGCCAAGTGTACATTATCAAAGAGAGAGAAATTGGTGCACACAGGTGGAGGGAAGAGAAGGAAAAACAAACTTAAATAAGGTTGAAGGTCAGTGAAGCGAGTGCCTACCTTTGATGGGGGAAATAATTAACAAGAAGAAGAAAGAGTTGATGAAGAAGATAAAAAGAGAAGGAGAAAGGAGGAGGAAAAGAAGAGGAAAAAGGTGTAGAAGGAGGAGGGACTGGAGGTGGAGATGGAGGAGGAGGTGGTGAAGAATAAGGAGAAAGAAAAGATGATGAAGAAGAAAAAAAAAGAAAAAAGAAGAGAAAAGATGAAGAAAAGAAAGAACAAAAAAGAAGAAGGGTGAGGAGAAGAAAAGAAGGAAAAAATACAAAGAAAAAGAAACAGATGAAGAAGGAGGAGGAGGAGGAGGAGGAGGAGGAGGAGGAGAAGAGAGAGAGAGAGAAGAAGAAGAAGAAGGAGAAGATGTTACATTTTTTATTCTATATAAACTCTTGAAAAACCATCCGAAAATCCCAATCAAAAAATAAATAAATAAATAAATAAATCTTGGGATCCCCTTTATATTTAACAAAACGTTAATAACATAAAATTTTCTGCCTATGAACTACACGAGATCATTAAGGCAGGATATAGTGTTTTCTAAGTCTAAATCGTCCCTTAGAAGAAGACCAGGAAGAATAAGGTAGGAAGAATGGGAATAATTAAACAGGTAAACAGACTGACGGGTGTAAAAACTCTGACTGTGACTTGATGCTGAATAACATTAGGCAACATTTACAAAAGGATGATAGCGAGGGGAGAAATGCGACTGGAAAGAGAGAGAGAGAGAGAGAGAGAGAGAGAGAAAGAAATATATCTGTGTATGTATGTGTTTGTATACTAGTGTGTTTTGGGTGTTAGTATGTGCTAGTGTGTGTGTGTGTGTGTGTGTGTGTGTGTGTGTGTGTGTGTGTGTCTCATTTACCCTTTATATTATAATTGAAATGGGCAGTACACACACAGACACACACACACACACACACACACACACATATATATATATATATATATATATATATATATATATATATATATATATATATATATAGTTACATAGCCTATGATTTCATCATCCTTTGTATAATTCTAACGTACAGTATGCTGCATGTTTGATCACGATTCGCCTCGTGGCTTCCATAGTGCATGTTCTACCTTACTCCCCCCCTCCTCCCTTATAGTAGAGTAAGTCGTTCTTTCTGTTGTTCAGAGCAGGAGTGTCAACTCTTTGTCCCCTATGGCTTCATTTGCGCGTCCTTCTTACAAGTTGTATCAAGCTCTGCCGGCCCCTATATAATGAGCTCAGTCTCTACATTAATTGCCACTTGGATCTACTCCTCATTTTGTTCACATCTCTGTCCTCCCCTATACAGTTGTTATTATTTTTGTGAGTGCTCAGGAAGTCTCCAGCCATCTAGCTGCTGTGTAATTTGAGTATAACTGTTATTACATTTTTTTCTTGTACTGTATAGCATAAGGTGTTAATTCGTAGGCCTAGTGAGGTTTTTGTGATTCATGTGATTTAGGTGTCAGCCATTATTCATAATATTTTGTATCTGTAATAATATATCTTGCATTAACTGAGCATTATCCGGTTTTCTCATTTTATCAGGGCTGACTTAGATAAATTTACTCTTGCTAATTTCGTGTTAATAGAGGCTATTGCAGTTAACCATATATTTAACCTGTTTTTGCCATTACATTATCCTTATGAGTCCTGAATGTTTAGTTGTTAGTTTGAGCATTAAACTTTAACTTGTAATTTTACCTAACTCTTTTGTTTTGAACCTGGAACTTTGCGGGACAGTAGTGGTTTTTTAGTATTCTCACTTGAAGTGTTCATTATCTTTCTCTGTTCCGTAAAATAAATTTGGCGACCTCTTATCAGGATATTCAGGATATTATCATAAGGATATTGCTTGATATTTTGTGACTGTGATTTATTCATGATGTCTACTATTACTACTCTTGATGAAGCCAAAGATTTTTTGTCAAATGTGCAAACAGTGTGTGATGTAGAAAACAGAACAAAGAATGAACTTAAGCTTGTTGCTCAACAATTGGGAATTGCAGTTCACTCTCATCATTCTAAAGATCAAATTGTTGGCATGATTAATAAAAGCTTATTTAATGTAACTCCTCCAAATGAGCAAACGCAGATTGAAATAGCTAAGTTACAGCTAGCTCTGCAAGAGGCTCGTGTTAAGGAGGCTGAGTTTCAGGCACGTGCTAAGGAGGCTGAGTCTCAGGCTAAGGAGGCTGAGTCTCAGGCTCGTATTCAGGAGGCACAAATTGAACTTGCTAGGATTCAGGCAGACCATGAGTATCGCATGAAACAATGTGGAACTGGATCATCTAGCTCTGATGATTTTGATGTGGCTAAAAATGTTAAACTTGTCCCTCCTTTTAATGAATCTGATTTAACAAAGTATTTTCAGTTGTTTGAGAGGGTAGCTACAGGTTTTAATTGGCCCAAAACGTATTGGCCAGTACTCCTTCAAACTGTTCTCACAGGTAAAGCTCAAGTAACTTATGCATCTTTGCCTCAGGATCAATCTGATAATTATGATGTAGTTAAGAGCTTGATTCTTAAGGCCTATGAGCTTGTTCCTGAAGCCTATAGAGTAAAATTTAGGACAACTTATAAGCAAGATTGTCACGAATCAATTCGCGACATTTCCCTTTTGTGAGAAGCCACGAACTATTAGTGGAAAACTCACTGTTTTTCGTTCAGTTAACCGCTCATTCGGACGGAAGCTTTGTCAAATCAGTTTTTCATTGTCATACGTGATCGTCTCTGTGTGAGACATTAGCGCTTCCGATGAGCGATTGTTTTGGGCGCGTTTCGTTCACTCGACCGTTAGAAAATACGGCTTAGTGCTCCGCCTTTCTTTCCCACGATTTGAATTCAGTCTTGTGTTTGCTGTGACGGAGAAAGGGTCTGTGCTCAGAAGTGGAGAGGTCAGCTAGCACCCCAAGCTCCATTAGTAGCCTACAGTTAATCCCAGTACTCCCACCTTAGCGGTGATACATAGCATTCATCGACTGGTATTTCTTTTGTGTATTTCCTAGTTTTAAGAGCTTAGTTAAGGTGTTTTTCCCTAGGCGTAAGTATTTAGCTTTTGTGTGAGTGAGCGAGTGCGTCTCATTGATTTGATTTGAAATGTAATGTTAAATTTATTTTTGTAATCAATAAATTTAACAGTTCTATTTCTTGAGCTTAATGTAGAGTAAAAATCTTGTTTCATTTCTCCATAATTAAGCTTATTTTCTATACAGCTCCTAGCTTGCATAAACGTTTACTATTCATAACTGGTACTTAGACCAGTCTTGTTGTATTAACTTAAAATCCGTTGTGCCAGGAGTTAATGCATCAGCAAGAACCTGATATTATTATTAGTATTAGTTATTTATTGTCAGGGGTGATGTAACTTTCTCCAGAGGCTAACAGTACAGTAATTCAGCAATTGTGAGTAATTAGTCTCTGCTGTGTACTGTTGAGAAAGTTTATAAATTCTCGTTCTTAGAGAATCGTGCACAAGCCAGCGTAAAGTAATCGTTGCTTGATGTAGCAAGACAATCATTGTCTCTGCTCTTCAATATTATTGAATATTATTATCAATTTAAATAATATTTAAACCATTTATATCAAAATTACCGTGATATTATAAAAACCCCGTGACAATTGGCGACCTCATTCCAGGATATTAACTCCTAGCTCTAAAGCTATTCACGAGATAGTGCTCACTCATTCATATTTAGGTATTTATCATTAAAGTTTATAGGCACAAGCTTACTGGTGTTTACCCTTAATTTAGCAAGTGAATTTTGCTTTATTAATCAATAGAATACTTAACTCTAGTTTATTTTTGGTAACGCCAGACAATTTTATTCGCTTCTGGGAAGTCGCCGTACCATTGTGTTTATTATTGAGTCTTCCCAGTCATTTACATTTTTGATTTATTCTTTGCCAGTTAACTGGATAAGACTGGTCACCACTAGCTTGTGTCTGTACTCTTTATTTTTGTTTATTAGTATTCGTCGCTAAGCAGTCAGTACTCAATTTCGGTTTGCTTAATAAATTAGCGAAATGGCTACTACTGTATTTTTACAGGAAGCCAAAGAAATGGGTCTTTCGGACCCAACCGAAATTAAAGAGTATATACTCTCACGGCATAATCAGGAGCAGCAGCGCGAGAATGATGCCCGTGAAGAGCGTAAGATTCAGCGCGAATACGAGAGAGAACAGCGCGAACAACGTGAAAGAGAGCGTGCATATGAACAAGAGCAGCGTGAGAAAGAGCGCGAATACGAGCAGAAACAAGCTCTTGAGCTCGAGTTAGAAAAAGAGCGAGAACAGCGCGAACACGAGCGAGAACAGCGCGAATACGAGCGTGAACAACGAGACAAAGAACGAGAACATGAACTTGAAGTGCTGAAGCTCAAGCGAGATTCCTTGGCTTCAGACACGTCTGGTGCAGTTGGTTCAAGCTCCACGAGCGTTCTTCCTGCACATGTCCTGGCGACCCCACGCATCAAGCTTCCTTCATACAAGGAAAGCGAGCGAATCGAGCCGTACATAGCTCGTTTTGCGGACATGGCAGACATGTATCAACTGGATGAGGCAGCTAAGCGGATCCAATTTCTTAGTTTATTTGAGGGCCCTGCCCTCGATATTCTCCACAGAATTCGTGGAGACAATCTCACATATGAGATGATGAAAGCTGCACTCATTAAGGCGTATGGTCTCACAGTAGACGACGCCAAAGTTCAGTTCATGCGAGCTCGTCTCCAAGACAAGGAGACAGCTGTTCAGTTCCTTGATCGTCTCACAGCTTACTTAAATGAGTGGATGGAGAAAGATGAAACTCCTTCCACGCGTGAGGGGATAATTGACCTTATGCTGCGTACACAGCTAGAGAGATCGTGGCCTGTTGAGCTCATAGCACAGCTTAAGATCTGCCAGGTGAAAGATGCCAGCCAAATGGCAGAGAAGGCTGACGCATTCTTTACTGCATACGGGTATCAAGCTCGTAAGCAAAACACCTGGAGCAGAAAAGATACTGCCAAGTCTGGGAAGCCGTCTCAGACTGAATCCCAGCACCAAGGCCGTTCTCAGAGTAATGGTCAAGGTCCAAGCAAACCGCAGTGGAAGGACCAGGGGCAAAACACTCAGAAACCTGAGTGGAAGAGGTACAACAAGTACCCTAACCAGCAGCAGTATCAGCCACGCAATCGACCGTCGGGACAAACTTTTTCACCACCAGCTCAAAAGAGGCAGGAAGCGAATGCAGCCTTCATTCCTCAGCAGCAGCCTGGTGGTCACGTCCCTACCAGTGTGGGTACTTCCCCACAGTTCACTAGTCCCACAGTGACAGTGAACCCCCCTCCACAGATGGCCAATGTTCCATCTTATAACTCACAAGGCACAATGTTTGCCACATCAATTCAGCAGCCTCATGAGTGGCTAGCTGCTTCCTCCACAGGCCCCACCACAGGTGACAGTACCTTCCTTGTACAGCCAGGGTTTGTGGGAGGCATTCCTGTGAAGGTCCTGAGAGACAATGGTTCCTCAGGTTGCTCTGTCAAGCAGAGTTTAGTTCGGCCTGAGCAGTATACAGGTCGACAGATCCATGCAAAGCTTATTGATGGATCAGTGAGATTGTTCCCTGAGGCATGTATCCAGGTGGCATCTCCATTTTATACTGGTATGACACTTGCAGTTGTCATGCCAGAGCCTCTGTTTGACTTGATAGTAGGCAATATTCAAGGAGCCAAGGATAGTTGCTCCGATGATGGCGCCACTCAGACTTCGGCTGCTGCGGTAACACGAGCCATGGCTGAGGCTCCAGATTGTGTCACCCCAGTGATCATTGAATCGCCGCAAGATCTGATGTGTAGTCAACTTGTTGTACAAGAACAACATTCTGACCCGACACTTGCTGCCGTGTGGAACAAACAAAAGGGTCGAGTGATAAAGTATTCACGGGGAGGTCGAGCCAAGTTCCTTCGTAAACAAGGACGGCTCTACCGTGAATCACGAACACCCGAGGGCGAGGTTCGACTGCAGTTTGTCGTTCCCGCCAAGTACCGCCTAGCAGTGTTACAATGGGGTCATTGTTCAGCCTCAGGAGGTCACATGGGCAAAAGGAAGACCCAGGGCTGTATCCGAGCTGACTTTATCTGGCCAGGGATGGGACGGGACATAGATAGTTTTGTCCGTTCCTGTAGTGTGTGCCAAAGTATCACCACTAATCAGGGACATGCCCTTCCTGTGCCATTTGTAACTACACCTGTAATCTCCGAGTCAGTTGAGAGACAGGGTAGTGGTGAAGTGGGTGCAGACCTGACGTCTCGCCCATTGGCCCCACAGGACACATTATGTCCGGGGCCTGTACATACATATTATGTACCGTAAGTTAAGGGGGAAGTTGAGAGGCGACTTGAGGCTATGGAAGACCCAAGTTTGCATAAGGATTCTCAGCTTCCCGGTACTAATATATGTACCGTAGGTTAAGGGGGAAGTTGAGGGGCGACTTGAGGCTATGGAAGACCCAAGTTTGCACAAGGATTCTCAGCTTCCCGGTACTAATAGAAGTACTGTAGGTTAAGGGGGAAGTTTGAGAGAGAACTCCGCAGTGGCGACTTGAGGCTATGGAAGACCCAAGTTTGCATAAGGATTCTCAGCTTCCCGGTACTGATACTGGTATTGTATTGTAGGTTAAGGGGAAAGTTCGAGAAGTGAGAACTCTGCAGAGGCGACTTGAGGCTATGGAAGACCCAAGTTTGCAGAAGGATTCTCAGCTTCTCGGTACTAATATAAGTATTGTACTGTAGGTTAAAGGGGAAGTTCGAGAGAGAACTCCGCAGAGGCGACTTGAGGCTATGGAAGACCCAAGTTTGCACAAGGATTCTCAGCTTTCCGGTACTAATATAAGTATTGTATTGTAGGTTAAGAGGGAAGTGAGAACTCTGCAGAGGCGACTTGAGGCTATGGAAGACCCAAGTTTGCACAAGGTTTCTCAGCTCTCCAATATTAATATAAGTACTGTAGGTTGAGGCACAGGTTGAGGACCCGTGTGCGGTTCGAGGCTATGGAAGACCCGAGTTTGCACAGGGATTCTCAACTTGCCGATCATAATCGTGTGCTAAAATTAATGGCGACCTCGAGTGTACTTTTCATAGCATGTACTGACTGCTAGCCAGAGTAATTGTAACATAATAAGAATTTTGTCTCATTGACACTTTTGATGCTCCACCTTAATTGGTTTTGCAGGTTCAGCAATGGGTGTAGCAGTTTTGCTGTGCGGACCAGCTGATCATCTGCCGCACGCTGCTGCCTCTTCTCCTCTGCCTTCGTCGTTGCTATATTATTATTTACTATGTCATTTTACACGTAGGTACAGTTACACTACAACTGTCACACCTACACTGTGTATTACATACACCACGCTACACAACAATTAGTTGTCAGTGTAAATGTAGCGAATTTTCGCTCAGTTTGACCTGAGTACAGGATTTTCACCGTCGTCACGGAGTTTTTCCCTCAAGCTTGCTTCTATTAACGTAAATACGAGGTTTTTTCGCTCACTGACGACTGCGACTTTCTCCTGTAGCAGGATAGCACACACATCACAGTGTGAATCTTGTGTGACTGAGTTAGGATTTATATGTATGTATATTGAAATCTTTCTTCTGAAGGAAGAAAGATTTAATTTTCATGGGGCGTAATGTCACGAATCAATTCGCGACATTTCCCTTTTGTGAGAAGCCACGAACTATTAGTGGAAAACTCACTGTTTTTCGTTCAGTTAACCGCTCATTCGGACGGAAGCTTTGTCAAATCAGTTTTTCATTGTCATACGTGATCGTCTCTGTGTGAGACATTAGCGCTTCCGATGAGCGATTGTTTTGGGCGCGTTTCGTTCACTCGACCGTTAGAAAATACGGCTTAGTGCTCCGCCTTTCTTTCCCACGATTTGAATTCAGTCTTGTGTTTGCTGTGACGGAGAAAGGGTCTGTGCTCAGAAGTGGAGAGGTCAGCTAGCACCCCAAGCTCCATTAGTAGCCTACAGTTAATCCCAGTACTCCCACCTTAGCGGTGATACATAGCATTCATCGACTGGTATTTCTTTTGTGTATTTCCTAGTTTTAAGAGCTTAGTTAAGGTGTTTTTCCCTAGGCGTAAGTATTTAGCTTTTGTGTGAGTGAGCGAGTGCGTCTCATTGATTTGATTTGAAATGTAATGTTAAATTTATTTTTGTAATCAATAAATTTAACAGTTCTATTTCTTGAGCTTAATGTAGAGTAAAAATCTTGTTTCATTTCTCCATAATGAAGCTTATTTTCTATACAGCTCCTAGCTTGCATAAACGTTTACTATTCATAACTGGTACTTAGACCAGTCTTGTTGTATTAACTTAAAATCCGTTGTGCCAGGAGTTAATGCATCAGCAAGAACCTGATGTTATTATTATTAGTATTAGTTATTTATTGTCAGGGGTGATGTAACTTTCTCCAGAGGCTAACAGTACAGTAATTCAGCAATTGTGAGTAATTAGTCTCTGCTGTGTACTGTTGAGAAAGTTTATAAATTCTCGTTCTTAGAGAATCGTGCACAAGCCAGCGTAAAGTAATCATTGCTTGATGTAGCAAGACAATCATTGTCTCTGCTCTTCAATATTATTGAATATTATTATCAATTTAAATAATATTTAAACCATTTATATCAAAATTACCGTGATATTATAAAAACCCCGTGACAAAGATAAGCAATCCCATGTTGAGTAAGCAAAAATCAAAGAAGATCTGTTAGAGCAGTGGTTAAATTCTAAGAATGTGGATTCTGATTTTGACAAATTTAAGCAGATGATTTTGCTGGAGGACTTCAAAAGGTGTATTAATAATGATGTAAGCCTATATCTTGATGAGAAAAGAATAGATAATTTGTCTGATGCTGCAGTTTTAGCTGATGAATATGTTCTCACTCACAAGAGATATTCTAGAGAAAAAAGGAAAGCCGAGAGTAAGTACGTTGTCTCTACTCAGAATACAGGTAACAGGAAAGAGAATAAAGATGATGTTTCTCAGGAAGTAAATACCAGCTTCACCTCTAGATTTCAGAAAAGTAAATGTACTTATTGTAGTAAGCTTGGTCATACTACGGAGAAATGTTTCAGGAGACAGCGTGATGTGAACAAAAAGGAGTCTTTAAATATTCAGTCAATTGGTCTAGTGTCCACCCTTGAGAGTTCCCAGAAATCTTTAACTGAGTTAACTGAACCTGCTTTGAGGGGTAAATTAAATTCTCATGATGAAGCTCCTCTTTTGAACAGTAACGTGGGTGACACTCTCAAGAGTTCATGTGCTAATTTCCTGTCTGATGGTTTTGTCAGTCCTCTGGACAGTAATGACAGGAAATCAGTTAAAATATATCGTGATACAGGTACTTGCCAATCCCTTATGCTGACCAGTGTTCTAGGCTCTAATGTTAATTCCTCCGATGAAATTGTAATCTTACAAGGTGTAGGGAATAATTACTTCTCTGTCCCTCTGTGCAGAGTGAATCTAGAGTCTGGTTTTGTTAATGGTTCCGTTGTGGTTGGGTTGGTTGAGACACTCCCAATGTCAGGAGTAACTTTCTTACTTGGAAATGATATTGGTGGAAGTCAAGTGTGTCCAGATCCTCAGTTGTCTAGTGAGCCAGTGGCTGCGACCCAGGACTGTGATGTCCCTGATGTGTTCTCTGCATGTGCTGTCACTAGGGCTAAGTCTAAAGTTATTGGTGACTTAGAGGATAAAGATGATGATGATGTTATCCTAGCTGACACTTTTCTTGCTAATTTGGACCACTCACCAGATGAGGCAGTACCCCGTAGTGTTGATAATTTGTCTCGTCAAGAGTTGGTTGAGTTGCAGGTTGCTGACCCTGAGTTGAAAGGACTAGCTAACTCTGCTTGCAGTGAGGAAGAGTCAGCTGGTGCTTCTACTTGTTGTTATATAAAGTCAGGAGTACTTATGAGGAAGTGGAGACCCCCAACAGCATCAGCCGACTGTGAATGGGAGGTTGTACATCAAGTTGTCATCCCTCGTGTTTGTAGGCAGGATATCATTAGAGTGGCTCATGATTCCAGTTTGGCAGGACACCTTGGAGTGAGGAAGACTGTGGCACACATTTTGAAACACTTCTACTGGCCAGGAATCTTCAGGGATGTTTCCTGGTATTGTAAGTCTTGTCACACCTGTCAAGTTGTGGGGAAGTGTAATCAGACCGAAAAGGTTGCACCTCTAGTTCCCATTCCTCCTTTTGAGGCGCCATTCACCCGTGTGTTGGTGGATATTGTGGGCCCTCTTCCTAAGACTTCTTCAGGATTTTCTTATGTGTTGACCCTGATTGATATGGCTACTCGTTATCCTGAAGCCATTCCACTTAGAAATATCTCAGCAAAGAACGTGGTTAAGGAAATGCTAGGGTTCTTCACAAAGTTTGGTCTGCCCAAGGAGGTACAGTCAGACCGGGGAAGTAATTTCATGTCAAATGTTTTCAAGCAGTCTCTGAAAGAGTTGGGCATCACCCAGATCACGTCTTCAGCTTACCATCCCCAGACCCAAGGAGCGTTGGAGAGATATCATCAAACACTCAAATCGATGCTCAGGAAATACTGTTTGGAACATCAGAAAGACTGGGATAAAGGTCTTCCATTCGTTGTATTTGCCGCAAGAGAATCTCCAAATGAATCACTGGGCTTCCCACCCTTTGAACTACTGTTTGGCCATGAAGTAAGAGGACCCCTTAAGCTACTTAAGGAATGCTGGCTGTCAGAGGAAGATGATGTCAACCTGCTGGAGTATGTGATGAAGTTCAAAGAACGGCTGTCTACTGCTTTACAGCTGGCGAGAGAGAATTTAGGAGCTGCTCAGGAGAAGATGAAGACTTGGTATGATAAGAAGTCCAGGTTACGCCACTTTCAGCCAGGAGATCAGGTTTTGATTCTGCTACCGGTGCATGGGCAACCTCTTCAAGCCAAGTTTAGTGGTCCTTATTTCGTGGAGAAGAAACTCAGTGATGTCAACTATGTCATCGCCACACCAGATCGTAGAAAGAACAAGCAACTTTGTCACATCAACATGCTAAAGTTATTTCACAGGCGGGACGAAAATAACCCAGTCTGCACTGTAGCTGTTCCACCCGAGTCTGCAAGTGAAGCTCTCCCATGCAGTATGAGCCTGAGTGATAGTTTGGGGAAGAATCCTGATATCATGAATGATCTCCAGACTAAGCTTTCTCATCTACCTCCCGAGGAAAGGCAGGAGTTTTCGGCATTACTGCAGGAGTACCCGCAAGTGTTCCGTGCCACACCAGGAAGAACCACTGTGTTGATGCATGATGTCGATGTTGGAGACGCAAAGCCAATTAAATTGCCTCCTTACCGTGTGAACCCAGTGAAAGTTCCTCTCATCCAGAAGGAGCTTGGCTACCTGTTGGACCACAAGATGATTGAGCCCTGTCAGAGCGAGTGGAGTTCTCCTGTCACTCTAGTCCCTAAGCCAGGTGGGTCACAACGGCTTTGCATTGACTACAGACGTGTTAATCAGATAACCAAAACAGACACTTACCCTCTCCCTCGCGTGGAAGATTGCATAGACAAGATCGGAAAGGCTAGGTACATAAGTAAGTTTGATTTGTTAAAGGGATACTGGCAAATACCTATGACTGAACGTGCTAGGGAGATCTCATGTTTTGTAACACTAGGAAAGACTTTTGCATGTTCTGTAATGCCATATGGTATGAAGAATGCACCAGCCACTTTTCAGAAGCTCATGAATGTTGTAACAGAGGGTTTGGCAGGGTGTGTTGTTTATATTGATGATGTATTAATCTTCAGTGACAACTGGAAAGATCACCTATGCCATGTCAGTAAATTTCTTGAGCGTTTGGTTCAGGCTAATCTTGTAGCTAATTTATCAAAGTGTGAGTTTGGTCAAGCTAAAGTTCAGTACCTTGGGTACGTAATTGGTGATGGACATGTTGCACCACCAGCAGCTAAGGTTCAGGTTATAAGTGAACTTCCCAGACCTAAAAGTAGGAAAGAGCTACAAAGATTTTTGGGAATGGTAGGTTATTACAGGAGATTTGTTCTTAACTTTTCAATTCTTGTATCACCACTTACAGACCTACTGAAAAAGGAAGTTAAATTTGTCTGGACCGATAACTGTGAATCCTCTTTCAGTAAACTTAAAGCTATCCTATTAAGTCAGCCAGTGCTCGCTGCTCCAAATTTTGCTAAGGCTTTTAAGTTGGCTGTTGATGCAAGTGATACAGGAGCTGGGGCTGTTTTGCTGCAAGAGGATGATCAGGGTATTGAACACCCTGTATCTTATTATAGTAAGAAGTTCACTGCACCTCAAAAGAACTACTCAGCTATTGAGAAAGAGCTTTTGGCCTTGATTTTGGGTTTACAGCATTTTTCATTTTATTTGTGTTCTGGTTTTGACGCCATAGTCATTTATACCGATCATAACCCACTGAAATTCTTTAGTAAGTTTAAAGATAAAAATCAGAGATTGACAAGATGGAGTCTACTTCTTCAGGAGTATTCATTAGACATACAACATGTCAAGGGGAAAGAAAATGTTATTGCAGATTGCTTATCTAGACTTTAGACAGATTGTTTTAGAGTAATAAGAAATTTCCTTTGTAAATTTCTTTTTTCTTTGTGGGGAGGTGTTACATAGCCTATGATTTCATCATCCTTTGTATAATTCTAACGTACAGTATGCTGCATGTTTGATCACGATTCGCCTCGTGGCTTCCATAGTGACCAAGTATCCGTGTTCTACCTCACTCCCCCCTTCTCCTCCCTTATAGTAGAGTAAGTCGTTCTTTCTGTTGTTCAGAGCAGGAGTGTCAACTCTTTGTCCCCTATGGCTTCATTTGCGCGTCCTTCTTACAAGTTGTATCAAGCTCTGCCGGCCCCTATATAATGAGCTCAGTCTCTACATTAATTGCCACTTAGATCTACTTCTCATTTTGTTCACATCTCTGTCCTCCCCTGTACAGTTGTTATTATTTTTGTGAGTGCTCAGGAAGTCTCCAACCATCTAGCTGCTGTGTAATTTGAGTATAACTTTTATTACATTTTTTTCTTGTACTGTATAGCATAAGGTGTTAATTCGTAGGCCTAGTGAGGTTTTTGTGATTCATGTGTTGTAGGTGTCAGCCATTATTAATTATATTTTGTATCTGTAATAATATATCTTGCATTAACTGAGCATTATCCGGTTTTCTCATTTTATCAGGGCTGACTTAGATAAATTTACTCTTGCTAATTTCGTGTTAATAGAGGCTATTGCAGTTAACCATATATTTAACCTGTTTTTGCCATTACATTATCCTTATGAGTCCTGAATGTTTAGTTGTTAGTTTGAGCATTAAACTTTAACTTGTAATTTTACCTAACTCTTTTGTTTTGAACCTGGACCTTTGCGGGACAGTTTTCTCTGTTCCGTAACAATATATATATATATATATATATATATATATATATATTTATATATATATATATATATATATATATATATATATATATATATATATATATATATATATATTGTCCGACTCTGGGTAAAGGCTTCAGGATCTATTCCCAAGTCCTAGTAGTCCTCCTTCGGACCCAATAGTCCTCCTACATCTCCACATGTCACCACTTCGGCGCTAACACCCACCATCCATATTGAATACATGCTACTGCTGTCTCAAACAGGACTTGTGTACTGGTATATAGTAATTTCATTTTGTTTAATGCAACAAAAAAGGAACCAAGGGCCAGGAGCCCTTTCGGTGTTCCCTCCAAGAGAAGACAAATCCAAGATACCTGAAGAATCTGGCTTGTAAGAGACCAGGTAGAGACTAATTACGGTGAATGCCAACAAGTGACAAGTGATTTCTTTTTCCTTGTACATATTCATATTTGTACTACTAACATTTCGGTAGTTTGTTCCATTGCATCAAGGTGCCATTATGAAGGAAATATGGAGTGCCTTATAAGTCAACTCTTTGGCATCTTTTCCTTATTACTCGTCCCCGCCCCAGAGGGAATCGGAGGCAGGTATTGTTTTCACTCGGTTTGTCTGTCTTCCTGTCTGTTTGTTTGTTGACAACTTTACCCGAGAACTACTGGTGCGATTTTAACTAAAAATACAGGGATGATGGGCTATGATCTTCTGATCACCTGAGTAAATTTCGGGCCAAATTGGGCCAAGGCCCAGGCTGTAGGTCCCCCAAAATGTTAAATAAACGGGGACGGGTAAAAATCGTTTTTTCGCCATAACTCCTTTCAGATTCGTTATATCAACATGAAACCAAAACCTAAAGGTGCATCTTTCAAATCTGCATCCTATAAAATGCCTCATTACATCAGGGGGGTCACCCCCAGTTAGCGGTAAGGGGGTCAGTATCAGGTGGGTCGGGCCTAAAATTTCAAATGGGCATAAATTCGTCAATTTTCACCCTATTTACTGCAGATTTGATATGTGACATCTTTGACTAGATATCCTATTGTGTTTATACGTCAGCACGAAAATGACTGCCTGGGACTGGTTTGCTGTACCTTGGCACCGCTTCTTGATTCTGCAGTACTGAATCCTTATAGTATGTTAAAACAGGTGATTGATTTATAATTCTCTCTCTCTCTCTCTCTCTCTCTCTCTCTCTCTCTCTCTCTCTCTCTCTCTCTCTCTCTCTCTCTTTAAGGCTTTATCAGAACAGCTTCCAGTTTAACGATGTCCTTTCACAAGTGCCAAAACCAGAACTGAGCAACGTAATCTAGATGAGGTGGTAAGAGGTTAATTTTCCTTACCCTTGTATTGGAAGTTATTGTTAATGTTATCCAGCATTCTGTGTCCCTTCTGTAAAGCCTCCAACGCAGCCATATACGAGGAAGGAGAACATTTTAGGTGTTGGGAGGCATTAAATTTAGATCCTTTTATACAGTCAATTGTCTTTGTCTTTCGGTCCCTAAGCTTGTACAGGCGTCAGGGGAGCTACATTGAGGTGGTTTGGCCATGTGGAGAGGATGGAGAGTGAGTGACTAACAAGGAGAATGTATGAGTATGTGAGTTAGGTGGAGAGGGGAGAGGGAGGGGGAGGCCAAGGATGAGATGGAGGGATGGAGTGGAGAGGTATATGAGAGAGGGGAAGGACAGTGAAATGGCGGGGAAAGCCGAGGATGAGATGGAGGGGTGGAGTGGAGGGGTATATGAGAGAGGGGGGGTTTGAGCTGAGGGCAGTGGCATGGCGGGGGGACAGGGCGACATGGAGGCGATTTGTTTGTGGCCACCCCTTACGGGATTAAGGCGTCTGGCAATAGATAGATAGACAGGTAGAAGTTTGTACCCATATATTAAATTTCCATCTGTCATGCACTACCTGTCTCTCATTGATGCTAAATACTGAATCTAGAGTATGCAAAGCGACCGAGAGCTCTGTTAGGCATGTAGCTGTAGAGCTGAGTAGAGCACAGAGTCAAAATCCAACTATCTGTAATGCAACAGGAGATAAAGATGGTCTGTGGACATCGATAGAAAGCTTTGAAGGGAAAAAAAAAAGATGTTTGTTAGGTGAGTTTTCATCAAAATCGCTTAAACACACACACACACACACACACACACACACACACACACACACACACACACACACACACACACACACAAATGAGAACTCGAAAATAATAAAAACTCTAAGGGACCTACACACATTCTTTGAAAACCAAGAAAGGAATATCAATCTTGCTCGCTTGGACACCTTCTGCCCTTCATGAGCGGAATCCTTTAGCGTAAGAGAATATCCAGTAATTATTTTTGTTATTTTCTATGATTTTTATAGAGATAACTCGCAAAATTCCGATTATATTGTAATTGTAAGTTTGGTGTCAGAAGCAGATTTTGAAATGTTACCTTATCCCTCGTCTGGTTCTTTTAAATGGATAGAAAAGCAATGACAAGAACAATATTGGGCCTTGAGAGAGAGAGAGTGGGGAATCAATGGAACAAATGGAGACAAAAAAATCAGAACGAGAGGCGAATGAAAGAATGAAAGAAAAAGGCGAGACACCAAGAGAGAGGGAGAGAGAGAGAGAGAGAGGTTAATAAAGAACGGAAGGCCGGAGGAAGCCAGAGGAACAAAGGCCGGCCCAGCTGAGGAGAAACTTAAGAACGCGAGCGAAAAATATTAGTCTGTGATGAAAAAAGGAAAACAGAAAATGGGAAGAAAACGGGAGGGAAAACAATGGTTCGCGCCAAAATAAGGACAGGAAATGTAATGGAAAAAGATACGTAGAAATACAGTGTAAATTAGATGTACGGTACCTGTATATGAAAAAGAGAGAGAGAATATTTTTATAAATTTTTGATGAACAGAAATAACTTGAAATAAATTGTCTGCCAGTCTGTCTGTCACTCGATACGGATATATAATGATTTAAAATTCGTGGGCAACACAGTAAAGATGTAATATAGGAAAGGGGGTTTTTAAAGCCAGTGATGAGCAGGAAAATAAAAAAATAAAAAAACGAATTCTGTCTTGCGGACAGTCATTAGTCTCCATTTACTGTCTCTTACAATGATCATGACCCCACTGGGGAGATTTGCAATTTTTTTTCTATCAATAGCCCATACCAGGACACATAACTTGGGTCGTTCAGATTGCTTGTGCAGGTCGCATTGAAATCTCCAGTAGACACGATCAACTACGAGATAACATAGCACTGATGCGAGTCTTTCTGACATGCCCTTCCACTGCGCGTAAAAGATTTGGATTTTTTTTTTCTATCGGCCCACTCCAGAACACATAACCTAAGCCCTTCAGATTCCTTGCGCGTCTCTGGTTCTCCTGGAATTGTAGCGAGACTATGAGGCCGGAATAATAATAATACCAGCAAAAACAATTGGCTCCACTTATGTAATAGATGGAGACTAACTAGCTATTTTATCTGTCTGCCTGTCTTTAATGTCTAATTGTTTGTCTGTCTGTTTGTCTATATGTAGGATGTCCAATTGTCTATATGTCTGTCAGTCTTTTATGTCTGTTTGTTTGTCTGTCTGTCTATCTGTACGTAGCATGTCCAATTGTCTGGCTGGCTGGGTGTCTTTTATGTCGAGTTGCTTGTCTGTCTGTCTATACGTAAGATGTCCAATCGTTTATCTGTTGTCTGTCTTTTATGTCTAATTGATTGTCTGTCTATCTGTCTGTCTGTCAATACATAGGATATAAGCAAAATACTTATACCATTAACAAGACAAAAAAAAAAAAAAAAAATGTTACTCGAGATAACAGAGGACATTTCAAGCGTTTGATTGGTGGATTTACCTTAGTTGAAGGAAATCACCTGGTGCTATTTATTTATTTATTTACTTTAATGCCAAATGCTAATCTCCAAGTCCAGGATTTAGGCCATATCTTGATACCCTGAAGGTTTCATGTTGGTAGCTTAGGCCGTTCATAAGATATAATGGTGCTAAAGGCGGGCGATAAAAACTACTTGTCTTTTGGCAGCCATTATGGTGACCTTGACCTTGACCCCGAGTGCCCATTTTCGAACTCGTCCAAGATTTTGGCCATATCTTGATACCCTAAAGGTTTCATGATTATTGCTCAAGCCGGTGATGAGATATAGTGGGAACGGATACACACACACACACACACACACACACACACACACACACACACACACACACACACACACACACACACACACACACACACACACACACACACACACACACACACACACACACGCACACGCACGCACACACACACACACACACACACACACACACACACACACACACACACACACACCGAGGCGGGCAAAAACATTATCGCTCCGCCATCTAAAGGCGGGAGATAAATATAGACACACATCGTGGTTGGGAAAAAATTTAAGCAGGTGTGTCGGTAGCAAGAACATAATATAAACAACCAGTGAAAAGTAAACAGCCAATGAAATATAAACAAACAGTAATTTCTAAACAGTTAAATCATCTCAGTGAGGAAAATGAGAGAGCCGAGAGAGGACAGAGGCGAGAGAGAGAAATAAGAATCCCCCAAACTGGACCAAGAAGAATCACGTTCGGAGAAAATTAGTGGAGTAAACATGTCAGTTTTCATCATTAGTTTAATAAAGCATCTGCCCGTGTGGTGGTGGTGGTGGTCGTGGTGGTGGTGGTGCGCGTGGGTGGGGTTGGGGAGGGATTGTGGAGGTGGAAGAGAGTGGCTTTGGGATGGAGTGGGTGAGGATGGGTGTGTAGGGGGGTTGGGAGGCTCGTGTGTGTGTGTGTGTGTGTGTGTGTGTGTGTAAGGGAATATGTTAGTCTGATTGAAAATATGGTGTGGGAATTAGGGAGCGAGTAAGTGGAGAAAATGTTGAAATAAGTGAGATTTGTTGTCTGAAACGTGAAGCTGAGAGAGAGAGAGAGAGAGAGAGAGAGAGAGAGTTCTTTGATACCTAAGCCAAACAAACCTTAAGGGTAACTCCAGACAATCTTCCTTAATTCAGAGAACATTAAATTTACTTTTCAAAAGACTTAACATAGTGCCAGTATTACCCGTCACTGTATCACTTCTTTTTCACATGAGGGAACTGGCCCACTTACACAAGCTGCACAAGGAGTCCTGGGTGCATGAAATTCTACTTACTTTAGCTATGGGGTAAGGAGGAGTCCATTGCATTGGTTAGTAGTCCAATCAACCCTCCAATCTGATTACACCTGGCCATCACTGGTGCTCAAAGGGGTTAAGGAGTTAGGTTAGAACACACGCGTTGCTTAGAGTTACTAAGCGGATTCCTACCCAGAACACGAATCTAGGAAGTCAGGGGCTTGGAAATACCGCCAGACAATTCTTTACCCAACTTTATTGCCCAGGTCTGTAACTTTACTTTCCACACATCGGACGTGTGGGCGTTTTAGTGCGTCTCTTTTGTAGCATCCTTTCATTGTTAGGTCTTTAAATTTTTTTTATTTTGAGTCGATCTTTTTTGTCACCAGGCGACTTTATTTAGGTTACAGAGAGAGAGAGAGAGAGAGAGCAACAATAGCCAGCTTCAAAAGTAGCCTGATGGACGTGGAACTATTTGGAGGCGTCTAATTTGTACCACCGATAGAAAGCTTCTGGTGTAGAGAAATAAAGCAGTAAATATAGATGTTAAGGTTCAAGAATAAGGTAAAATAAAGCAACGAAACCCTCCATGGCTAAGCATTATCTTTGTTAGCTGGACTTGCAGGTGTTTTAGTGTTCTTTGTTTACATTATTAATAAACTGTCTAGTTACAGCAAGAAATAAAGTAAAACAAGACAGTGGAGAAGTTAAAGTCTAGAAATAAAGTTAATTAAAGGCAAACAATTCTCTAGACCTATTCTTTATTGTGGGTAGGAGGAAGTGCAGGTATTTGTGTCATTTGCAGTATTAATAACACACCTGGTTAAATAAAGCAAGATAGTAAAGCAATTAAGATCCACAAATAAAGTCAGCACTCTCTCTCTCGCTCTCGCTCTCTCTTTCTCTCTCTCTCTCTCTCTCTCTCTCTCTCAATAAAACAGAGTGGTGGTAACAATGACAAAAGGCGTCATGGTCCTACTCCTCCTCCTCCTCCTCCTCTTGTATCGAAGTACCCCGCTGTCCCTTTCTCTCCGCCATTACCTTTGTCCTGTTGTACCCATTATTCCATTAATCTGAGGCTGTTTGTGATGATGATGATAAATTTAACTGAATACGAAAAATATGTCATCTCTCTCTCTCTCTCTCTCTCTCTCTCTCTCTCTCTCTCTCTCTCTCGCAGCATGCGAAGTTAAGACTGAGGTGGTTGAATGGGTTTATTGTTTATTACACACTGGCTCTCACCGCTAGAACAGAGAGAGAGAGAGAGAGAGAGAGAGACAGACTGACAGACAGACAGACAGACAGGCACACGATTCATTCAACTTTTAAAGCTAACCCACTAAGAGCACTTAACCATGTATTCCAGATCCTCACATTAACAATCAAACACGCGCTGCTGTTCTTGCTTCTGGATCCGGGAGTTATCATGCAGCTGAGGAAAATCGTCTGGGTGTGATTAAATAAAGACAGCTTACATTTGACTCTGAGTGGAATTTACTGAGAGAGACAGTTACATAGGACTATACTCGTGGAAGGTTATATGACTGAATGAAATCGTCGAGTTAGGCTTGAAATCATATCTCCAGCCCTCCGGGGGTATATATAAAAGCAGATGCCTTAAAAATAAACCTATTAATGAAACAAAAATATAATTACTTCACACTATACATCTGTACTCTAACATAACATTTCTTTTGGCGCCCGACTGGAGTTTTTTTTTTTTAATACATCCTCTTCTTTCTATCTGTCTATATATTTATTGCCAGACTCCTTAATTCCTTAAGGGGTGGCCACAAACAAATCGCCTCCATGTTGCCCTGTCAGCCGCCATTTCACTTCCCTGCTCCCAGCCCACACCCCTCTCTCTCATATACCTCTCCATTCCATTACTCCATTTCATCCTTGGCCTCCCCCTCCCTCTCCCCTCCTCCACCTCACTCACATACACTCTTCTCGTCAGTCTGTCGCTCTCCATCCTCTCCATATGGCCAAACCACCTCAATGTGCTTCTAACGCTGCCTATCACATCCACATCACAACGCCCCTTCACTTCCTCGTTTGTCAGTCTGTCTCTCCATGTGACTCCACATGCTCCTCTCAAGTAACTCATTTCCACTGCTCTCGCTCTTGATTTGTGTCCTTCCAACAAGGTCCAAGCTTCAATTCCATACGTTAGAGTTGGTATCACAATATTGTCATGCAGCGACTTTTTCACTTCCATGCTCACTTTCCTGTTCCTTACCACTGCTTTCAAAGAACCAGCAACCTTTCTTACTTGTTGCACCCTTTCAAGCACTTCACCCTCTAAACTTCCATCCTTACTCATCACACTACCCAAGTACTTAAATGCACTCACATTGTCCATTTTCATCATCCATCCTCACTGTACATCCGTGACTTCATTTCTCTCGAAGACCATAACTTTTCTCTTCCTACTAAATATATGATAAAAAAGGCTATATATGGCTTTGACTGTACTCCTTTTACTCTAACTTGGCTGAAAATTGTTAAGTCTCTATCTTGAATACCGAATTGTAATAATAGATTAGCATTAGAATAGGTTGCAAGTCACGAAGAAGTGCTAGAGATAAGATGTAGAGCCTGTCTTCGCCACTCAGCTATGTGAATAAAGTAACAAAAGGACAAACCTCTTGGCCAGGTTAAGGTGAAAAGGGTATAGGATGTGCTGGCTTAGAGTTACTAGAACAAGAGACCGGGATAAATATATAGAGCCACCACAACTGCTGAACATATCCTTGCTCTATTGGACCCACCCTGACGCAGAGTTGCTTTGGGAGACCCTTGGCTGGAAAGAGGAAATTCTGCTTTTGTGTTGGTAGGGCTGGAATGGAGTGGATGGATGTGGACATGCAGATAAAGAGATAGACTGGGCAGAAGCGACGGACAGACGGACGGAGCGGCAATTGGATGGACGGAGGGGACAGAAGAGATTGATTGAGAAGAATAAATTGGGCAGACAAACAGACGCTTAAAACGGACAGGCTGAGGAGACAAACACTCGTACAGATGGAAGAAACAGATACGGACGGAACGGACAGGGGAGACGGGGAAAAGGACCGGACGGTGGTGACACAGAGACGGATGCAGCGGACAGAAGAGACGCTGACATACTGAGGAGACAGACAGACGGACAAAGACAGAAGAGACCGAATATGGATGACGATATCTGACGGGTGGAAGAGTTGGACGGACAGACGGAGACGGATAGATGGATGGAGAGGACAGAGGAAGTAGAGGGTGAAGGGGACAGATTGACAGACAGACAGGGGAAACAGACAGACGGATGGAAGAGACGAGCAGACTGAGAATAAACGGACGGAAAGAGGCAAAGGTCGGATGGAGGAGACAGACAAACAGAGGTGACGGACGGAGGGAAGCAGACAAGAGAGAAGTCAGACAGAGGAATTCAGACAGATGGAAGTTGCGAACAGAATCCCAAGACAGCGCAAGGAGGAGAACGAGGAGGCAGGGGAAGAGGGGAAATCCAGGCTGTGTTTATGTAAAGTTGTTCCATTATCGTGCACGTCACGGCCTGGCAGTGACGCACAATCATGTCATAATTTACGTGAAATATCTCGCGTTTTTCGCCGCCAAGTGGGAGGCAGAGGGGGCGTTTAGGGTGGCAGGTGGGGCGGCTTTTTGCGAAATTGTGCTGATCGCTGCATTTTCGCTGTTGACGTCGGGAGGGTATTTACAAAGAACGAGAAACGAGTCTCCACAACAGGTAGCTATTCTCAGGAGACCCTTTTGTTTATTTCCATATTTTTTCACGTGATTATTCTTTCGTTTGATTAAAGAGAATTTAGTGGCTGTAGGAGGAAAGACAGACTTATATGCAAACAATCCTAAGATTAGAGGGTTTGTAAATTTGGTTCGCTGGGATGCAAAGAGCATAGACGAAAGAGAAGGAGGGGGATCACGCTTTTTCAGAGCGGTATAAACACATCTTGCCTTCTCGTTTTCCTCTCTTGAACGTGCGATTTTGTTATTAAAACTTCCCACATTCCTGTGGGAAGTTTTGTTGATTTTGTCAATATTATCATTATTATTATTATTATTATTATTATTGTTATTATTATTATTATTATTACTTACTTTAAAATTGTGACGTTTCAAAGGCTATTTGGCCTAGCACCTTCAAACTTGGTCAACTTAGAGAGTTGTGCTCATCTTTTATCCAAACATGGTGGCAATCCGTCAACCGGATCTCTGGATATTATGGTAAACACAAAAATGAGTCAGCCACGCTATCTCAAGAACTACTTAAGCTAGGAAGCTGAAATTTCACTACAATATAGCCTTAAGGCGGACGCAGTGCGGAAAGAGTTATGGTTCCAGTCGGTTGATTATTCCCAGAGATCCCGTGGGTCAAAAACTGGGACTTTTCGGGATATTCCGAATGTCACCTAATTATCTATGAAGGATTAAAGCCAGAGCA
>NC_137069.1:23573951-23598951 GCF_032717465.1 Coenobita brevimanus
CGCTACTTCAGTGATCACTGCTCCTCTGAACTGTCTGCTTGCATCCCTCCACCTCTTCGACGGGCGCGTAGCACCTGTCTAATAAAAAATTCTCATCCCTTTTCTGTCCAGCTCTCTAATGCAAGAGGTAACTGTTACTCCCACTCCTTCATTTATGCAACAGGTCAACTCAAGAACTGTCTCCCTCTGTATTTTCTACTTCCCACGATCTCCAGTCTTTCAAATGTGTGTCCAGGCATCTCCATATAAACGGATCTTGAATTTGGCTCTTTTGTATTGTTTCTTTTTTCATAGAAGGAACGGTTTTTGGGCTCTTAGCCATTGGTTCCTTATTTCTTGCATTAACAAAAAAACAAAAAACAAAAAAAAACAGCACAACAGAGAATCCTAAGGGTTATAATTGCAACGAAATCGCCAAAGAAGAGGTGTTCCGGTTCCATGAATTAGGTGCGTCGAGACAAGGTTGAAGCCTCTTTATGACTCGTCTCTCTGGGGTGATCAGTGTGTAGGTATTAAAACGGCAGACTAAATGGCATGCCAGAGAGTGCTGAGGGTTAATCTTGCAACGAAATCGCTAAGGAAGAGGTGTTACGGTCCCATGAATCAGATGCTTCAAGACAAGTTTGAAGCCCTTTTACGCGTCGACTCTCTGGGGTGATCTGGGGGGAGAAGGGCAGCTTTTAATACCCTCATCAGGAGTTGTAACTTGAACTGAACCTCCGTAAAGCTCAGTGGCATCGTGGGAGCCTGAATGAAGACGCTGTCAGGAGACTTGTTACCGAGACCGTCTAAGTCATGCTCGTTCTCGATCTCGTTCACACACACACACACACACACACACACACACACACACACACACACACACACACACACACACATTATTTCCCCAGTTCTTCATAAATCTCCCATGCTCGATCACACACATCTTTTCAGACATACCTGCAGACATACGTTACCCTCATTAACACCTCCCTTCCGATACTCTCTCCCCTCCTCCCCTACATATTCCCTGTATTCCCCACTGTTATCCCCACACCTTCCATCACCCATCCATATACCCCTAGACAGACCATCATCACAGACCCCTCCCCCCACACATTTTCTGGCACAACAAAAGTCACCAAACACCACTCAAATCCCCTTATACTTCCCCTCACACCTTCCTCCTCTTCCTCTCCTTATATTCTCTTCACATCCTCCTCACAGACTACCCCAGATAGCTCACAGACCCTCCCACAGATGTCCATCTCCCCACACGCCCACTTCCCCCATACTTTAACCCTCTACACACCTCACTTTCACCCCATAAACTTCGCCAGGTATCCCCACAAGGTTAAATGGGTGGGAGGGGAAATACAGGAAAGAAATTAAGTTTTTATTTCTCTAACTTTTGAAACTACACCAGGCCCATCTTTAGTGAGACAGGAACTGGGCTCTGTTTAGTACAAAGCTCACACACTCCCTCCCCAACCATTTTCCCTCTCGCCTGTACTCTTCCCCTCCCTCCCTCCCTAACATACCACCCTTCCCTACTTACGTCTCTCCATTCCCCTCCTCCATGCACAGTTGTAAATTATGTATATCGTTCTTCCTCATAGTACAACAAATTTGAAACACGTACACAGAGTTCTGAAAGATTACATTATTAGTGTTCAAATTTCATTGCTCTGTGGCTCGTTTATTTATTGTAAGGAGATGATGTTTTTGCCCGCACCTGTATTTCCGTTCCCTTCCCTCCTTCTTCCTAACATGATCTTACTCTATTCCATTCCTTCCTCTACGTTTACAATGCAACCCCACACACCTCTCAGATTCCCCACACATTCCCGCCCCCCTCCACTCCTTACATCACTACTTCACACACCGTCACACACTTCTTTCTTCCCATGCCGTGCTTTTTCCAACCTCATCCCCCCATCACACTTCCCAGCAGCTTTGCACCCTATACCCATTCTCCAACTCCCCAAAACCTCTCACACACTTAACAAGCTTTAACTCATCTCTCTTTCACATACTTCCACCCCTTCCGCTAAGACACCCCACCTCCTCCTGCCTCAGCCTCATCTCGCCACCTCTTTTTCTCTAGACACTCTCATTCCTTTCAGTTCCAAGCCCCTGTTACCCCCCTCTCCAACCCCCCACTCCTCACAGATCCCTAAAACTCCCCACACGTCTCCACTGGTTTTCCAACCACACACACATCCATCCCCCCTCCACACCCCTTCCCTGTCTTTCCTCATGCCATCTCATTCCCCACGTCACCCCAACCCAATGGTACAGTCCATTTGGCGCCCCTATTCTACCCTCCCCCCAACACGCACACTCTTCCCTCACTCCCATTTCCACCCTCATTCCACCTCATCTCCCTCTCTTTCTCCCCACATCTCCCTCTCTCTCCCCACATATCCCTCTCTTTCTCCCCACATATCCCTCTCTTTCTCCCCACATATCCCTCTCTTTCTCCCCACATAGCCCTCTCTTTCTCCCCACATATCCCTCTCTTTCTCCCCACCTCAACTCCCCTACACACTACTACTTTCTCTCCCCTCCCGTTTCCCAGTCCCCCAACTTCTCCCCCACCCCACCCCCACCCTCACCCTAGCCCCACCCTCCCCCACCCCTCCCCCCACCTCTCTCCTCACCCCCACAACCTAGTATTGGGAACCGATACCCGTGGGACACATTTCCTTGGCCATTTACGTCGACTTTAAGCCACTCACCCCAATGTCTCTCCTGATATCAACTTGCGGAGCTGATGTCAAGCTATGGGACCGATATCACTTGCGGTGCTGGTGTCTGGAATTTGTCACCCGCGGCTCTGATGTCCAGATAGGGTCTCGATGTCCGTATAAACTAATCTTGCGGGGCTTAAGTCTCCTGCGGCACTGATGTCAAAATCTGGTGTTGATGTCTCTGTAGATGTTATTTGGGGCGCTGATGTCAATTTGTGATCTTGTCGTCAATATTGGGCCTTGATGCTTGTAAAGATGTCACTTGTGATGTCAGGTTGCAATTCAGAAGTCATCTTGTAGCACTGATGTCACCTTGCGAACCTATGTCAGCTAGCACGGGTAATATCAACCTAACTATCCTGACTTTGACTTCGATTGTTATACTGATGTCAACTTGCGACACTGATGTCAACTTGCGGCACTGATGTCAACTTGCGGCAATAATGTCAACTTGCGACACTGATGTCAACTTGCGGCACTAATGTCAACTTGCGACACTGATGTCAACGTGCGGCACTGATGTCAACTTGCGGCACTGATGTCAACTTGCGGCACTGATGTCAACTTGCGGCATTGATGTCAACTTGCGGCAATAATGTCAACTTGCGACACTGATGTCAACTTGCGGCACTAATGTCAACTTGCGACACTGATGTCAACGTGCGGCACTGATGTCAACTTGCGGCACTGATGTCAACTTGCGGCACTAATGTCAACTTGCGACACTGATGTCAACGTGCGGCACTGATGTCAACGTGTGGCACTGATGTCAACGTGCTACACTGATGTCAACTTGCGGCACTGATGTCAACTTGCGGCACTGATGTCAACTTGCGGCACTAATGTCAACTTGCGACACTGATGTCAACTTGCGGCACTAATGTCAACTTGCGACACTGATGTCAACGTGCGGCACTGATGTCAACTTGCGGCAATAATGTCAACTTGCGACACTGATGTCAACTTGCGGCACTAATGTCAACTTGCGACACTGATGTCAACTTGCGGCACTAATGTCAACTTGCGACACTGATGTCAACGTGCGGCACTGATGTCAACGTGCGGCACTGATGTCAACGTGCTACACTGATGTCAACTTGCGGCACTGATGTCAACTTGCGACACTGATGTCAACTTGCGGCACTAATGTCAACTTGCGACACTGATGTCAACGTGCGGCACTGATGTCAACGTGCGGCACTGATGTCAACGTGCTACACTGATGTCAACTTGCGGCACTGATGTCAACTTGCGACACTGATGTCAACTTGCGGCACTAATGTCAACTTGCGACACTGATGTCAACGTGCGGCACTGATGTCAACGTGCTACACTGATGTCAACGTGCGGCACTGTGCCAATTGAGGCACTGATGTCAATTTGCGGTACTGATGTCAACTTGCAGCACCGATGTCAACTTGCGACACCGATGTCAA
This sequence comes from Coenobita brevimanus, assembly GCF_032717465.1. Lineage (NCBI taxonomy): Eukaryota > Metazoa > Arthropoda > Malacostraca > Decapoda > Coenobitidae > Coenobita > Coenobita brevimanus. The sequence goes on from NC_137069.1 coordinate 23,578,120, forward strand.
CTTGTGGCACTGATGTCACTCGCTCGTACCCTCAGTTTCCGCATCAACGTACTGCAGGAAGGAACGCATCTCGGCACAAGGCTGCGAGAGAAAAATATCTGAAGTCTGATCGTGTTTGGCCAAAAAAATGTACGAGGGTCGAGGGAAATATGTAAGAAGTTTAATCTGATCGTATGGGTTGAGTGATTGATTGGAGAGTTGATTGGGTGGGAGTGGGTAGCAAGGGTTAGGCTTGGGTGGGATAGGTTGGGTGTGAGTGAGAGTTGACTGCATGGGATTGGGTAGCAGAGGTTAGGTTTGGGTGGGAGAAGTTGGGTGTGTGGTTGTAGAGATGATAGTAAGTTGGGTGTAGATGAGGGTGGGAGCTAAATGGGTGGAAATGGGTAGCATAAGATGGGTGTGGGTGGGTTAGGTTAGGTGTTGAGTGTAGGAGTAATAAATAATAATAATAATAATAATAATAATAATAATAATAATGCTTGAAAGAAAGATTAAGTGACGTAAGTAGGAAAAGAAATGCTACTTTTCAAAGGATCAGTGGTAGGACTAAAGATGATAGATAGATAGGTAGGCAGATAGATACATAGACAGACACATAGATAGATAGAGAGCGAGATAGACCAATGAACGTAGCCAAACAAGCTGTCGCAAAATAATAGTTTTTCCCTGTTGGTGTAGGATTCAGTGAATAATAATAATGGCATTTAGCTTTTTGTACTCTCTCTCTCTCTCTCTCTCTGTCTCTGTCTCTCTGTCTGTCTGTCTGTCTGTCTGTCTCTCTCTCTCTCTCTCTCTCTCTCTCTCTCTCTCAGGCAATGGGACTTAATTTTCTTTGGGTATATACAGATTACAACAAGGATGTAGACTGAATCGACCACAGGAGATGGATAAAAACAAACCCACGGCATTCAGGAGAGAGAGAGAGAGAGAGAGAGAGAGAGAGAGAGAGGGACAGAGACAGAGACAGAGACAGAGACTCAGACTCATGGGACAAATTGCCCTGATAGCGACGGTATAAATCTTCAAACGCTGTGTGAAACCGCTTTGAAGCAGGATCGGAACACCTCTATGGGATTCAACCCTTTGTGACCGCTGGGAGTGAAGGCCGATTGCCCTTTACCGATGGCCGTGGTGTGTGTGTGTGTGTGTGTGTGTGTGTGAGAGAGAGAGAGAGAGAGAGAGAGAGAGAGAGAGAGAGAGAGAGAGAGAGAGAGAGAGAGAGAGAGAGAGAGAGAGAGAGAGAGAGAGACTATTTTTATCAGTTATGCATAAAACCACATTCCTGATTCGTTTTGTTCGATGCTGGGGGATAAAAACCACACACACACACACACACACACACACACACACACACACACACACACACACACACACACACACACACACACACAGCAGGGCAGGAATGTTACCAATTACACGGGGTGCTCAAAAATTGCGGAAGTGCAGCGGTTCAACCTGGTTCGTGATTCGTTGTTCGTGATTCATAATTCGTATTTCGTTACTCGTGATTCGTCGTTCGTGAGTCGTTGCTCGTTACTCGTGGTTCGTGATTCGTTGTCCGTGGTTCGTCGTTCATGATTCGTCATTCGTGATTCGTTGTTCGTTGCTCGTGATCCGTTGTTCGTTTTTCCCGATTCGCTGTTCGTGATTCATAGTTCGTTGTTTGTGATTCGTTGTCCGTGATTCGCTGTTCGTGATTCGTCGTTCGATTGGCTGTTCGTGGTTCGTTCGCGATTCTCTGTCCGTGATTCGTCGTTCGTGCTTCGTCCATGATTTGTCGTTAGTGATTCGTTGTCCGTGATACGTAGTTTCGTCGTACGTGATTCGCTTTTCGTGGGTTGTGTTCCGTCCATTTTTATTTTATTTTAGGTCTATTAAATGATTCATGATTCGTAATACATATGGCTTTTAATACATGGTTCGTGGTTGATGCGGAAGAAGGACACCTTCACGTGGTGGCACCGATTTTACAGTGTGGTGGAGCTGCCCGGCCCTATATGCATCTAATTCCATCTCTATCTGCGGAAAGGTGGGTGGTGGACTGCAGTAAAAAGGAAGTTTCAGCCTGCAGTCCACTGGGTTCATGTCTATCAGAGCTTGGGACTGCTGCTGCTGCCGTCGCCGCCGCCGCTGCCGCCGCCGCTGGATCCGTGGACATCTCAACACTGGACCCAGAAAAAAACATAACTGGGGTCGAATAGAGTTTTACAGCCTTCTGGTAATTGATAGAGCCGTTTAGAGTCGCCCTTGACAAGTGAATGGAGTTCTGATACAATGAAATCTGTAGAGGGAAATTCTGACCAGTGACATTCATGTGAGTTACGTGGGAAGGTGAATTTCTCCTTTATTTTCCCTGAGTCTGATACGTGTAAAAAGAATATACTCTGATTCTTTTCCTGCATATTTGAACTCCAAGTCTGACATAAATGGTCCCATGAAAATAACTGCAAATTTGGGAACACAGACTTAAAAAGAAAACGCTCTGTTTAAAAATAGATGATTGGTGTTTTTTATTTATTTATTTTTTACGTATCCGTCCCTGGGCAGAGGCTTCAATGCCTATTCGCAAGTCCCAGTAGTCCTCCTATATCTCCACATGTCACCACTTCGGCGCTAACACCCACCATCCATATTGAATACATGCTAGGGCTGTCTCATACAGGACTGGTGTATTGGTATTAGCGGGGGTACTTTTATGACATGTCGGCGGGTCTTCTGGTAAATCAAAAAAGTCTTCTTTTTATGAAATTCAAATCCTAAACTGTTTCCTGCCCCAGCCGGGATTCGAACCTGGGTCCATTAGGACTGCAGGCCGCCTTTCTACCGATTCAGCCACCAAGTTGCGTGATTTTGACTTTATAAATGAAGATTATTATTCATATCAGTTTCCAGTAATCGTAACAATACAAAATCCATAAAATAGTGAAAATTTGAATTGGTATAGATTTTGAGAGTCTTGGATAAATAGGTTATGGCTGATGCCAATCCAACTCGCCAATCATCAATTCGAACTTTTTGCCACTACTGTACAGGTCTAAACAAAATTTAGGCAACATATCCGTGCTTGGTGTGGAGATGGGAGGTCTGTCTATCTGTCTATCTACTTATTTTTATCTATCTGTCTAGATGTCTATAGTTCTATACCCAGACGCCTTAATCCTGTAAGGGGTGGCCACAAACAAATTGCCTCCATGTCGCCCTGTTCCCTGCCATTTCACTGCCCTACTCTCAGCTCACACACCCTTCTCTCATACAGTATAACGTTCCACTTCATCCCTTCATCTCATCCTCGGTCTCCTCCACCCTCCCTCTACCCCCCTCCACCTCGCTCACATACACTCTCCTCGTTAGTTTCTCACTCTCCACCCTCTGGAAGGTGCCACATGAATTATTTTTTGTGATCACGACATAAGACGCATAACAAAAGAGGATGAGAGGGAAGGGTACTCTCTATCGTGTGGAGAGGAATGAGGAATACAGAAGGGACGACACAGTACTGGCAATGGAGGCTAACTTTTGACCATGGCTGTGCGCCAGAACAAAGGGAGATGCATAAAAATTTGCGCGAATGAGAGACCGCACAGATTTTTCAAATATGGCTCCCACTTCAATACGGGAAATCCATTGTGGTGTTAATGTTAGTGGCGTATGTGTGAACTCGACTGGAAAAAACTGCATGGGGTTGGCTGGGAGAATATTTAGAACATGAGAATTAATTCAGGCAATATTAATACTCCCAGGGTTTTATGCTGACTCAGCTGACTATAATCGCCTTGAGTCAGTACCAGTTTAATCCGAGAGTTGTCCAGACCATCAAAGAGTTAAGCTTGATGTATGTGAATCTGTAAAAATAGGGGAAAATTCTGGTAGGAATTGATTTTGAAAAGCATCCTTGTTTAAAATTCCCACATCATTTGAGGGAAATCCATTGTGAAATATGTGACCGCAGCTGGCGCTTCATGTCATTCTCTCTCTCTCTCTCTCTCTTTCTCTCTCTCTCTCTCTCTCTCTCTCTCTCTCTCTCTCTCTCTCTCAGTGGTGGTGTTCATTCCCAGCCTTTAATTTCTCGTAACTCACTTTGGCAGAAAGAGTTGTGAAGTGCTAGAGAGAGAGAGAGAGAGAGAGAGAGTGGAAATAGGACTGCAGTGCTGGAAGTGAGTGAGTGTGAGTTAGTGTGTGTGGACAAAGAGAGTTATTAGATGAGTGAGAGGGATCATGTGTGTGTGTGTGTGTGTGTGTGTGTGTGTGTGTGTGTGTGTGTGTGTAGAGGGCCAATTTACAGCACTAGCATGGTGAAAGTGCATATAGAGCCGTAAAGGATTTTGAGAGTGGATCCAGTTCTACTATAAATGTGATCTTGTTTATCTTTACAACTTCCAAAAGCTTTTATTCAATTTACGAGACCCCGTAGTAAATAAAAAAAACTAATTAAAGCTCTAACTTCTTCATTAGCGTGTTCAAAGGGCCTAGAGAGCCAGAAGTAGCGTTGATTTTTGAAGCAGCGTTGAACTTTGAGCGTGGATAATAATTTAGAGTTGAGATTAATTATACGCCTGATATTTTGCCTCTTCTGCTTTTTTATTTATCTTTCCTGTGTTGGTTATTTCCTGTGTGTGTGTGTGTGTGTGTGTGTGTGTGTGTGTGTTGACGGCTTGTGTATGTGAACTATATTTATCTGTCTATACCTATCCGTCTGTGTGTGTGTGTGTGTGTGTGTGTGTGTGTGTGTGTGTGTGTGTGTGTGTGTGTGTGGACGTATGTGTAATTGACGTGTGTGTGTGTGTGTGTGTGTGTGTGTGTGTGTGTGTAGTCAGGTATCGGAATGCAATAACAACAGCATGATAAATATTCCATTGTACTGCGACTCTCCCCACTTCAAAAGACTCTGGCTAAAATAACACAGCAGTCAGCACTTCATTCAGCGTTCCCTACTAAAGCTGAACACACTGCTGACACGCTGGCCGACTGCTGACAAGTGCTGAGAGAGAGAGAGAGAGAGAGAGAGAGAGAGAGAGAGAGAGAGAGAGAGAGAGAGAGGACTTTGAACTTTTGCAATTTACTCCTCTAAGGTCGAGATAACATATAAAATCTTCAATAAACGTATCACCATAAAAATAAAAACGAAAAACACTAATATATCTTTTGTTTCCGCGAGTACTGAGAGACTTTTCCATTTACCTTTCACCTTTGGACCCTCTTAAAAATATAAAATCTCACCGTAACGAAGGAGCATGCATGTCCAGGTGATCACTGTGTCTCAATTAATCAGGTGTAACTTAGTCAGGTAGGCTAATTATTGGGAGTGAAAAGACAGGTGTTCCCATCGCTGAAATAACATAAAACGGGCTTGCGAGATCCCGGTTTAGTTTCTCTCTCTCTCTCTCTCTCTCTCTCTCTCTCTCTATTAAACCATGGTTCCCTAACACCTTTCCCTAAGCGATTTATTTTGCTTATTATATCTGACTCTCCAATTCTCTGTCTCCTAATCCTTCCACCATCGCCATACTTTGCATAAAAAACCCACAAAAGAACATAAACCAGCCATATCCAAAAGTAAAGCGTTTATCAAGAGGTGTTAAGGATTGTGTGTGTGTGTGTGTGTGTGTGTGTGTGTGTGTGTGTGTGTGTGTGTGTGTGTGTGAGAGAGAGAGAGAGAGAGAGAGAGAGAGAGAGAGACGTATAGCTGGTATGGCTGGGGTCATACCTGTTCCCGTGAGAGATATGTTACAAATCCATGGGTATTACAGGATAGGTACATTTAACATCTTAAGAAATTCATCCTTAAGACATTGAGCATCTTAAGTCTTGCAGGTGAAATTAACGTGGCTGTTCTCGATAAACTGTACTTCTTCTGCTCCTCTTCCATCTTTGTGTATCTCTTCCGTTTGATCTTCCGCATCCATCTTCTTCCTCTTCCTCCTATATTGCTCGTTTCCTTCTTCCTGTTTCTCCTCCTCCTCTGTCTTCTCCCTTTTCATCCGTGTACTTCCTCTTCCTCCTAATTCCTTAACTCCCTCTGCTCTTTCTCTCCATCTGTCTTTTTCCTCCTCCTCCTAAATGCCCTCCTCCTTCCTCTTTTCCCTCCTTTTTCTTCCTATTCTTTTTAATTGGCTCTCTTCCTCTCCCTCTGTCTCCTCCTCTTATCTTCCATCTCTTTCTCCTTCTGTTCTTCCTCCTCGTCTTGTTCCTCTCTTGTGGCTGCATATTTTCCTCTTCCTTCCCCTTCTTCCTTTTTGGTCTAATTGCCCAGCTCTGTATTTCCTCCTCCTCCTCCTCCTCCTCCTCCATCTCAGCATTGTTCCAAATTCCCTTCCCCCCTAACTGACCATCTCTACATTCCTTCCTGCTCCTTCATATTCCTTCTCCTCCACATCCATCTTCCTCTGCCTCTTTCTCCTTCAGTCTGCCTCAGTATTTCTCCCTGAACCATTACACCAGCTCAGTTTTATCTTCCTCATGTATCTTCCTCCGTTTATTCCTCCTCCTCCTCCTCCTCCTAATTGACCATCTCTACATTCCTTCCTCCTCCTCCTCCTCCTCTTCCATCTTAGCAACCCCTCTTCTTCCTCTTACTAATTGCCCTTCTCCACGTATCTTGCTCCTCTTCCATCGTCCTCTTCCTCCACATCCATCTTCCTCTTTTTCCTCCACCTGCGTCTGCCTCAGTATTTCTCTTTGAACAATTATACCAGCTCAGTGTTCTATCCGTTCTCTGCATGAATATTCCTCCTTCTCTTCCTCTTCCTCCTCCTCCTCCTCCTCAGCATCTCATCTTATATCTTTTAATTGCCCATCTTCACATATCTTCCTCCGCCTCCACGTCCATCTTCCTCTTCCTTCTCCTCCACATCCATCTTCCTCGTTCTCTTCCTCCTACATCTGCCTCAATATTTCTTCCTGAACAATTACACCGGCTCAGGTTTTCCTCTTGTCTGGAAATTGTCTCCGGCGATGCAGAAAAGGAAGATAAAGTAACACAGCTCGCTATCAACTTTCATACCGAACCTTCCTCTCTTTTTTACGGTACTTCTCAAAACAAAGAACTAGAGAGAGAGAGAGAGAGAGAGAGAGGGGTAGGAGCGACCCCGTTGACCACTAAAGTTTTTCGGAAACTAGGCGCTTCATTCTCGTAGACTTAAGTGATTTTTTAATAAGGCCTCGTATTAGTGCACTGAAGTTCCCGCATATTATCTAGCACTATATTGGTTGATTTTGACGATTATTTCCTCTGTTTTCTTCTGTTACTATGGCCAGGTAACTCAGTCCATCTCTCCAAGTAACACTTATAAAAATCCTTAGCATTTCTAAGTATTCCCATGTAACTTTTCGTTCCTAGGAATTTGTTAAGATCAGAGAGGACTCATTAAGTATATAGCTCTGTCTAAAATATAAAGGAATTTTAGTTTATCCTTTATGATACTGCTTTCCTTCAGTCTCATCCTTATTCTTTGCAGGATCACTGATTAAATACCTGTGTCTCTTATATAAAGGGATTTTTTGTTCTGTGTTTCATGACATTGTTTACAAGCCTTCAGTCTTTTATTATTTGCAGGTGTGTATTGTGAGGTGATGCTGTCTGACCTGCCTGCCCTGAAAGTAAATGTTGTTGTTATTGTTATAATTATTATTATTATTATTATTATTATTATTATTATTATTATTATTACCTGGGAGCGGGGCAGTGAAATGGCGGGGGACAGGGCAACATGGAGGCGATTTTGTTTGTGGTCACCCCTTACAGGATGAAGGCGTCTGGCAATAGGGAGATGGATAGATAGATAGATTATTATTTTTTTATGTGTTCGACTCTGACCATAGTTTTCACAACCTGTTCCCAAGGTCCACTCGTCCTCCTACACACCATACACCTCCACATGTCACCATACTGTATTCTTGGATGAAATTGTGACTTGGGAAAAAATGAGGATCTGCCGTAATGAGCCACGTGCAGTTGATAGGCACTGATTCTGTACTCTTTTAACTCTAACTTGGCCTAAAAATGTCTTATTTATGAGGTGTATCAGTAAATTAACACATAAATACAATACTATAATTTCTTTAACTTGGTCTGAAATTGGGGAAAAAATAATATCTGCCGTAATGAGCCACGTGTAGTTAATAGGCGTTGATTCTATACACCTTTTACTCTAACCTGGCCTAAAATTATCATCTTATATTTCTAAGGTGTAGTAATAGTTTAACACTTCAATAAAATACTATAATTTCTTGACTATAACGGACTAAAATTGCCACCTCTCCATCTTGAATGCTGAGTTGTAACAATAGATTAAACAGCAGAATATTTTGCTAGTCACGAAGAAGTGCTACAGAAATAAGTATATAAGTATGTAAGTAAATGGCTCTGGGATATAAGGAACGCCTATTTTTTTTTTTTTTTTCGAACGCCTATGCATAATTTTCATGAATCAGTAAGAGGAGAATGAAAGTAATTTTTAGCATATACTTTCATGCTTGTCTTTTCTGCTGTTAACAAAGCTCCCTAACACCTTTTCCTAAGCGAGTTATTTTTGGATACGGCTGGTTGATATCGTTTTGTATCTCTGAGAAATCTGTGCAGAGTAGGGTGATAGTGGAATGATTTAAGTAACATAAATACGGCTAGATGTAGTAAGCCAAATAATCGCTTAGGAAGAGGTGTTAGGGAGCTTCCTTAACCGACGAGAATACGAGCCTTGGGACTGCTTAGGAGGAAATAGGAAGGGAAATGTAAGACGCTAAATTGAGAGAGAAAATAAAAGGGAAATTCCTAGACAGGCAACAGAAAAAAAAAAAGACAGTTATCAAAAAAAAAAAAAAAAGTTTCACCTTAACTTGCCCCCAAATTTCGTTCTTTTGCGGTTTATTTCACAGTAGCAGAAGAAAATGCCACGGCTGTACGTCCCTTCCATAGCACTGCTTCGTGACTAGCATCATATACAGATGTTTGATATCTTGCTACAAGTGGGCAGTGAAGATGGAGAGATGGCAGTTTTAGGCCAAGTTAGAGTAAAAGGAGTGTAGATATGGACAGGTCACGTCCTTCATACAACTGAGTGGCAGCCCAGAGATGGAGTGAGAGGAAGAGGCAGACAGAGGACAAGATGGAGAGATGGAGTGAGAGGAAGAGGCAGACAGAGGACAAGATGGAGAGATGGAGTGAGAGGAAGAGGCAGAGAGAGAATAAAATGGGGAGACAGAGTGAGAGGAAGAGGCAAAGAGAGAGAGAACATGATTGAGAGATGGAATGAGAGGAAGAGGTAGGGAGAGGAAAATATGGGGAGATGGAGTGAGAGGAAGAGGCGGATAGAGAAAAAGATGGAGAGATGGAGTGAGAGGAAGAACAGACAGTGAACAAGACGGGGAGATGGAGTGAGAGGAAGAGGTAGACAGAACAAGATGGAGAAGTGGAGTGAGAGGAAGGGGCAGACAGAAAAGATGGAGAGATAGAGTGAAAGGAGGAAGCAGATAGAAAACAAAATAGAGAGATGGAATGAGAGGAAGAGGCAGATGGAGGACAAGATGGGGAGATGGAGTGAGAAGAAGAAACAGAGAGAAAAGATGTAGAGATGGAGTGAGAAGAAGAGACAGAGAGAAAAAAAGATGAGGAGATGGAGTGAGAAGAAGAGATAGAAAAAGAAGAAGTTGGGGAGATGAAGTGAGAGGAAGAGGCAGACAGAGAACAAGATGGGGAGATGAAAATAGGTCTTGCTGGGATTGGATAGAACGGGCTAGGGGGTAATAGGTCAGAGAGGAGACGGATGATGATGATGATGATGATGATGATGATGATATATTGAGGTGGTTTGGGCGTGTGGAGAGGATGGAGAGTGAGAGACTAACGAGGAGTGTGTATGTGAGTGAGGTGGAGGGGGGAGGGGGAGGGGGAAGACCGAGGATGAGATGGAGGGATGGAGTGGAGTGGAATATGGGAGAGGGGGATGTAGATTAGAGGGAGGGCAGCGAAATGGCATGGGACAGGGCGACATGGAGGTGATTTGCTTGTGACCACCCCTTGTAAGAATGAGACGTCTGGCTATAGATAGATAGACAGATAGATAAGGATGATGATGATGATGAAAATGATGATGATAATAATATTGATAATGATAATGACGGAAATGATAATAATAATAATGATGATGATGATGATGGTGATGAAAACAATGATAAGAATAATAACGGTGATGATGATGATGATGATATGCCAAGCGTACATCATCATCATCACCACCTCGTAAGGAAGACACGTTCGGGAGCCTCCAAAAACCACGAGAAGACTAATATCCTCTTTTGCAGGAACAAGGAACATTATGGTGGGATTTAAGAAGTGGGGCTGAGATGAGAGAGAGAGAGAGAGAGAGAGAGAGAGAGGAAAATAAGTAGGGAAAAAAATATAACGACAAAGAAACGCCTGATAAATGGAAGTAAATCGGGCACTTAGCGATCTCCCTTTTTTGTGATGCGAGAATGAGCAATTAAGTAAGAGAGAGAGAGAGAGAGAGAGAGAGAGAGAGGCAGGATTATATATATTTGGAAGAAGGAATTTCTCTCGCTATTTTTAAAGACTTCTGAGCGAGGTAATATGTCTGACCTTAGTCTCTCTCTCTCTCTCTCTCTCTCTCTCTCTCTCTCTCTCTCTCCAGGTCCCTCCCAAAAGCTCCCCTTCCCTAAGCTGCATAAAATCGTCTGCCTTTACCTTCATTAAACTCAGAGAAACGTAAACCCAGTGAACTACAGACTGAAGATTTTTTTTTTTTTTTTTGTGTCCGACTCTGGGCATAGGCTTCACAGCCTGCTTTCAAGGCCCAGTAGCCCTCCTACGTACCGCACACCTCTACACGTCACCATTTCGGCTCTAACACCCACCGTCCATATTGAATACGTGCTAGGGCTGTCTCATACAGGACTGGTGTATTGGTATTAGCGGGGATATTTTTACGACATGTTGGCTGGTCTTCTGGTAGATCAGTAATGTCTGATTTTATGCAATTCAAATCCTTAAACTGTTCCCTGACCCAGCCGAGATTTGAACCGGGGTCTGTTAGGACCATGGAGGTAGGATTTCAATGGTTAGGACTGCAGGCCACCTCTCTACCGATTGAGCCCTACTCCTGCAGTTCACCATTCTCCTTTCTGAGGATAGGGAGTTGTTAAGGGACGTTTGAATAACCGGGCAGCTCCATCGCCCGGTTATATCAGTGCCACCACGAGAAGGCGTCCCTCTCCAGCACCCATCATCGTTCTGAAGGGGTTAATTAAAGGTATGATCACAGGTGCAATTATTATTTTTACTGATTAGGCTATAATGATATGGAACTATAAAAATTAGGCAATCTATCCATCTATCTATCTAGCTGTTGGCAGGCGCCTTAATCCCATGAGGGGTGGCCACGAGCGAATCGCCTCCATGTCGCTCTGCCCCCCGCCATTTCGCCGCCCTTCCCCCAACTCACACCTCCCTCTCTCATTTACCTCTCCATCCCCCCCCCCATCTCATCCTCGGTCTCCCTCCATGTCGCCAGGTCCCCCACCATTTCGCTGCCCTCCCCCAACTCACACCCCTCTCTCTCATATACTTCTGCATTCCATCTCCCCATTTCACCTTCTGTCTCCCTCCATGTCGCCCTGTCCCCTGCCATTTCGCTGCCCTCCCCCGAACTCACACACCCCCTCTCTCATACACCTCTCCACTCCATGCCACCATCTCAGCTAAATATTGTAATTTGAGGGTAAGAAATAGTACAGTAGCCCCGGTTTCAGCTGAAATGTGAATGCAGTGGACTACAGGCTGACTATATGGGTAAAAACAAATAATGCTGCTTGTTCATGCTCACTTGTTCAGCGAATGAGGATCTTGTCTTCTCATAAATGGTGCCAAGGTATGGTGAAGAAGCGTCTGCATTAAGGAAATTATCGGGTCTCTACTGTTCAGGTGCAATTATACAGTGTAGGTTCACTTTTAGGGTTCAAGCGAATGTGTACCCCTCTCACAAGTCTATGTGTAGAGGGTGAATATTATGTAGTGTGACGGTGTGAGGTGTGGCAGTGTGTTGTGTGGCGGTGTGTTCTGTAGCAGTTTGTGATGTGGCAGTGTGTCGTGCGGCTGTGAGTCGTGTGGCAGTGTGTGGTGTGGCAGTGTGTGGTGTGGCAGTGTGTGGTGTGGCAGTGTGTGGTGTGGGAGTGTGAGGTGTGGCAGTGTGTTGGGTGGCAGTGTTAGGTGTGGCAGTGTGTTGGGTGGCAGTGTGTGGTGTGGCTCTTATGTTGTGTTGGGTGGCAATGTGTGGTGTGGCTCTCATGTTGTATAATAGCATGGGATCTGATAGCATGTAGTTTGGTAGTGTGAAGTCAGTGTTAGTATGACCACGCCACGGTACAGTATTTACGATTTGTGTGAGAAATTTGCTTAACTCTTTCTCTGTGGCGCCTCTCTTTGATGGTTAATACAGAGCATGGTGCTGTACTCCTTTCACTTTAACCTGTCCTAGATTTTCGTGTTTTTGCAGCTTAATTCACGCAGCTCAGTGGCCGAAAAAGACAATACAACGGCTCTTCATCCTTTCCATGGCACTTCTTTGTGTCGAGCACCATATTTAGGTGTTAATTTACTAGTACAACCAAATACTGAAAATAGACAGATGGTAATTTTGAGTCAAGTAAGAATAGAAGGAGTATAGTTGGGAAAAAATACGAGATTATCAAAATCTAAAAGAAATGAAAATAGTGAGGGAATGTTGGAACAAAGTAAAATTCTCAACTGTAGACCCAGACCTTAATAAAGATGTGAATATAAGTCAGGCATTCACACACACACACACACACACACACACACACACACACACACACACACACACACACACACACACACACACACAAGGCCTAACCTAACCTAAATTTACCTGGATAAGAATAAGTGCAAAAATGGTACACAGAGCGAAAATCTTTCCTATTATGTCCAGGAAGAAGCAGGGGAGTGAAAGATAAAAATGGTAGGTTACTAGTGGAGAAGGGAGAAAAAGTGAGCAGATGGAGAGAACACTTTAAGGAATTGTTGAACGTGGAGGATGGAAGTAATGCGAGTATAAGTGGCTGGGGAATGGCTGGAAGAAGGAGGGAGGTGAGAAGACAGGAAGAAATCAGTAAGATAGAAGTTGTGGAAGCAATGAAGAAAGTTAAATCAGGGAAAGCCCCAGGAATTGATGGAGTGTGTGGTGAAATGCTGAAGCATGGGGGAGAGATAGTAGTAGAATGGATGTGGAAGATGTGCAGATTGGCCTGGGAGGAAGGTAGAGTCCCGGAGGATTGGAAGTCAGGTATAATTATTCCCTTGTACAAAGGAAAATGGGAAAAAGAAGTGTGTGGTAATCATAGGGGCATTTGTCTTCTTAGTATAATAGGAAAAGTGTATGGTAGGATACTTATTGACAGAGTTAGAGAAAGAACAGAGAAATTAGTTGGAGAAGAACAGGGAGGCTTTAGGAAGGGAAGAGGTTGTGTAGATCAGATATTCATTCTCAGATCTTTAGTGGAAAAGTTTCTAGAGAAGGGAAAGAAGTTGTATGCGGCTTTCATGGATTTGGAGAAAGCATATGACAGGGTGGATAGACTAGGATTGTGGAAAGTGTTAAGAATATATGGAATAGATGGGAAGTTGTTGAATGCTGTGAAGAGTATGTACGATGGTGCGAAGGCTGCAGTGCGTGTGGATGGTGAATTAAGTGAATTTTTCTCTTTGAAAGTTGGTTTGAAACAGGGATGTGTCATGTCTCCATGGTTGTTCAATCTGTACATGGATGGGGTAATAAAAGAGGTACAAGGTAGGGTAGTGGATGTTGGAGTGGCCCTGGTGAGAGAGGATAGTGTTTGGAAACTCCCTGTACTGTTGTTTGCAGATGATACCGTGTTGTTGAGTGAAGACGAAGGGGAGCTGCAAGGCTTGGTGGATGAGTTTGAGAGAGTGTGTAAGAAACGGAATCTAAAGGTGAATGTAGGGAAGAGTAAAGTGATGGTCTTTGAGAGAGGTGAAGTCAGTGAATGTACAGCGAGGTTGGATGGTGAGGAATTGGAAAATGTGAGTACGTTTAAGTACTTGGGTAGTGTGATGAGTAAGGATGGAGGTTTGGAGGGTGAAGTGCTTGAAAGGGTACAGCAGGGAAGAAAGGTTGCTGGTTCTTTGAAAGCAGTGATAAGAAACAGGGAAGTGAGCGTGGAAGTGAAAAAGTTACTACATGACAGTATTGTGATACCAACTTTAACGTACGGAAGTGAAGCTTGGACGTTGTTGGAAGGACACAAGTCAAGAGTGAGAGCCGTGGAAATGAGTTATTTAAGAGGAGCCTGTGGAGTCACATGGAGAGACAGGCTGACGAATGAGGATATAAAGGAGCGTTGTGGTGTGGATGTGGATGTGATAGGAAGCGTTATGAGGAACACACTGAGGTGGTTTGGCCATGTGGAGAGGATGGAGGGTCAAAGACTGACGAAGAGAGTGTATGTGAGTGAGGTGGAGGGGGAAAGAGGGAGGGGGAGGCCGAGGATGAGATGGAGAGATGGGGTGGAGAGGTATATGAGAGAGGGGGGTGTGAGTTGGGAGCAGGGGAGTGAAATGGCGGGGGACAGGGCGACTTGGAGGCGATTTGTTTGTGGCCACCCCAAACGGGATTGAGGCGTCTGGCAATAGATAGATAGATAGATTCACCCAATTTTCACTAACAGACTGACAATCCACACTCCATCCTACTCTTCACCACCTTTGATTTCATTCTTGTCCTTTCCTGAAAGATTCACTCACTTTTAATTTATAGGGTCACAGTCCATGCTCTTCACAGTCTTCATCTTCATTCCTGATATCTCCAGTTATCTCCACAGAGCCTCTAACTGTTCAGAACCTCTCATTTCATTCCAGTTTATCTCCAGCCTTCCGGGTTGGATTAAAAGAGTGACAATTTCTTGTCCACTATTTCCTTCACATCATTTACACTCCAGGAATGAGCGTCAGTCAGAGCATCATGAAACTCGGCCACTTGTTCCGGCTTCTTCTCGTATACAACTTGCCCCATTACGAAAAATCCATTGATGGTGTTGCTCTTCAATTCTCTCTCAATGTGTCCTAGTAAAGCCTTAAATCCGTCCCCTGGAAGTAGGAAATAAAGATCTGTCAGCGGACACTCCCAAGCTCCTTTATTTCATCTTTTAAAAAGGGAGCGTTGCATTTGTGTTGGCAACCAAGTATTCCTCCTTGTTACCACCACTTTTCCATTCCTGCAAATTCTTCCCCCTTTAACTGCGGCATGTACACCCTCATACCACCATCCTGTTACTTAAGTCTTGGAGGGCCCCTTGTCCATCTACACACTGAATCCGTAACTCTAGAGAGAATGTTCTTGAGAGCTCTGTACTATTCATTAACACTTCTGTCAACAGCTCCCTGTTCAGACACAACTCTTCTCATCTCATTATAGAAGGCATCCCTTACTGCTTGGCTTTTCAATTCCCATATTTTCCTTGCCATCCGCTCTTAAGGAGCACAATGTCACATATCAGTAATTTGTGTTGCTGCACACACTATTTGCTCGCTTAATTAAGAGAGAGAGAGAGAGAGAGAGAGAGAGAGAGAGAGAGAGAGATGGTGATTGTGGGACATACTGTAGTGGACTGTAGGAGGCTTCTTTGCATCTTTTCCATAGCGACATATTTTACATGGCAGTTTCTGATACTCCATCCTCCTTCTTTTGTAGGATAGGGAGGTAATGGATGTTTGTGTTACCAGACAAGTGAGCCTCCTGGTTATATTGGTGCCACCACGTGAAGGCGTCTCTTTCCAGCACCATCAGTAATAATATTTAAGCGGATATTAAGGTACAGATTAGACTGCAAAGGGGAGATACTACCACACACACACACACACACACACACACACACACACACACACACACACACACACACACATATACAATCAATCAAATTTTCAACAAACTACACCATGGGGGGAGGGGATGATAAAAAAAATCAAAACAGTATATCCCATTGGATCCCAGGGGTGCTGGGCGAGGCATGGCACTGGGTGGGTACTAAGCGTACCGCCCTCCGCCTATCGGCTCATAGTCGCGAAGCTCATAGGTCCCTACCCGGGGGTTCCCTACTTCATAAAGACTTGAAAAATCCCAGTTCTGTCCAACATTTCGGACACTGGGCTCCAATGGGATATAACATTTTGTTCATCCTGCTGCCCTCATCAAACCTATGGACAGAGGCGTTAGTATTACTGATGATTTAAATGTGGGAAATATAGGACTTTTTTTGTGTGTAAAGTGCTGGTGGGTGATTTTTTTTTTCTTTTTAGCTTAGTTTGGGTCTCTCGTTCTATTTTCTTTGTCTCTGGTGTTGATATTCTCGCTGTCTCTCTGTCTCTGTCTGTCTGTCTGTCTCTCTCTCTCTCTCTCTCTCTCTCTCTCTCTCTCTCTCTCTGTTCGTTTATGTGTGTGTGTGTGTGTGTGTGTGTGTGTGTGTGTGTGTGTGTGTGTGTGTGTGTGTGTGTGTGTGTGTGTGTGTGTGTTTATCTGTCCGACTCAGGGCAAAGGCTTCACAGCCTGCTCTCAAGGCCCAGTAGTCCTCCTACATACCATACACCTTTACACGTCACCACTTCGGCTCTAACACCCACCGTCCATATTGAATACATGCTAGGGCTGTCTCATACAGGACTGATGTATTGGTATTAGCGGGGGTATTTTTACGACATGTCGGCGGGTCTTCTGGTAGATCAGTAAAGTCTGATTTTAAGAAATTCAAATCTCTAAACTGTTCCCTGCCCCAGCCGGGATTTGAACGTGGGTCCGGTAGGACTGCAGGCCACATCTCTACCGATTGAGCGTGTGTGTGTGTGTGTGTGTGTGTGTGTGTGTGTGATGAAGTATTGTGGATCCAACGACGTCCATTTATTCTGCTATTGCTGTTTCCAGACAATTTTATTCACCACTACCACAATCACCACCACTACCACAGTCACCACCACAACCACCATTATCACAATCACCACTATCACAACCACCACTACCACAACCACCATACCATTACCACAACTACCCTCACCACCATCACTTCCACAACTACCCCCACCACCATCACTTCCACAACAACCTCCACCACCATCACTACCACAACTACCCCACCGCCATCACTTCCACAACTACCCCCACCACCATCACTACCACAACTACCCCCACCACCATCACTACCACAACTACCCCCACCACCATCACTACCACAACTACCCCACCGCCATCACTTCCACAACTACCCCCACCACCATCACTACCACAACTACCCCACCGCCATCACTTCCACAACTACCCCCACCACCATCACTACCACAACTACCCCCACCACCATCACTACCACAACTACCCCACCGCCATCACTTCCACAACTACCCCCACCACCATTACTACCACAACTACCCCCCCACCATCACTACCACAACTATCCCCACCACCATCACTACCACAACTACCCCACCACCATCACTTCCACAACTATCCCCACCACCATCACTACCACAACTACCCCCACCACCATCACTTCCACAACTATCCCCACCACCATCACTACCACAACTACCCCCACCACCATCACTTCCACAACTATCTCCACCACCATCACTACCACATCTACCCCCACTGCCATCACTTCCACAACTACCCCCACTGCCATCACTTCCACAACTACAAGCAACGGAGCCTTATCACTACCACATCAATTTTATTGTTACCAAACGCTACCACAGACAAAATTACCACCAGCGCTACTAACAATACCATCATCACTACCACCACCACTCCCACTCATACTACCACAGATACAAGCACAGCTACTACTACTACTACTACTACTACTACTACTACTACTACTACCACCACCACCACCACCACCACCACCATTATAAACAACTACCACCATCACTTCCACTACCACAGCTACAAGTAACAATATCCACTGCACTACCACAACTGCCACTATCATTACCATAACTCCGACCATCACTACCACCATCAGTGCCACAAATACCATCACTACCACACCGACCCTCTAATCAAGTCACAAATACTACCATACCGTTACTATCGTCACTACCACTGCTACCACGACCACAACCACCACCATTAGCCTACCACAGTCACTACCACCACCACCATTACTACAGTCACTACCAGAACTACCACTACCATCATCACAATTATAGGTACAAACACCACAATTACAACGGCAACTACCATCACTACCACAAAGACCATCATCGATCCAACCATCACTACCACAACACCATCACCACTACCACAACACCATCACCACTACCACAAGAACAATATTTTACCTGTCACAGCCACAAGCAAAACTCCCACTGCCACCACCACCACTACTACTACCATTGCCACAACTACAAGCAACGGAGTCACTACTACGACTATCATCATTACCACCACCACCACTAATCCCACTATCACCACCACCACTACCATTCCACAAGCACTGAGACAAGTACAAGTACCACAACTACCACTGCACCACCTCTGCTGCTCTCAACACCCACCATCATAGCCAGTACTACCCCCATCACTACCACCACCACTACAACCCCAACTACCACCACCCAGCAGTTCACTCTCGCTACACTGACCAGGAGTGACCGCTCAGCACAGCACCAGTTACCCCACTTGATAGTTTCCATCCCATGCTAACTGCTTCCGTCCCTCTCTGCCAGTCCCATCGGCGTCTCTGTGGCCTTGACTAGCCAGGAGGGCAGTGACTAGTCATTCCTGGGTTAAGAATAGCTAGAACCACTCATTTTCCCTGCCTGTTTGGTCCTAGATAGCCATATGAGAGGTCTGAGGTGTTTCGAAGCTTCAGAGAAAACGAGACACTGCTTCAAAACAGATTTTAGGGCAGACTTGTGAATTGTCAGTGCATGGAACCGGCAGGCTAATCTTGACATAACCATCGCCATTCCTGGGCCATTAAGTACTGCTCCTCTCCTCTCCATGGGACAACTGGCCAACTGCAGTTATCCTCTCTTCTTATGTTCTTATGTTCCATGTTCATGCCGAAGCTGTGATTACATAATACCGACCCTCCCGTGAATGTGGAAGTCGGTGTCGCACTCTCGGACCCTAACACTTCTTCCTTAGCGATTTATTTTTTTATATATGGTTGGTTAATATCCCTTCACACGTTTTGTATCTAAAGTGAGGTGATGATAGAAGAATTTAAGTAACAACAGAGGAGGACATAGCAAAATAAATCACGTGGGAAAAGGTGTTAGGGAGCTTCCTTACCCGACGAGAAAAGGGCCTATTTGGCATAGAGGACACCATATCACCTATTCCTTAGCGATTTATTTTGCATATTATACCTTAGCATTTTCTTATGCTGTTTCGTTTCAACGTTGACGTAGTTTTCTTCAGTAACATTGGAGATGAGTGAGATGTTAGGCCTATGTATAGAGTAAATCGCTAAGGAAAGGTGTTAGGGAGCTTCCTCAACTGAGGAGACAACTGGTCACGGACACGACAGCTTTAACCCACCCCGTCCCGACCACTTTTTGACCACTGGTACCCCCCAATCCCGACCATTTTTGACCCTTTTTTTTTTTTTGCTAAAACTTTCGCTTTTGGTGAGAAACATCGAAAATTCATAGAGAAATCGCTCACCTGAGGTTTAAAATACTCATTACAGGTAGGAGAGCCTCCTTACCTTACTGGGTTTTCTATCAGGCTGGCACCAAAGAAAACGAGTTCTATGGGAGGATAACTATTTCACATCACTCATAAACGGTATTTATTTATTTACTATTACGAATTTATATGTAGTACAAGAGTATATTGGTTTTCAAGCAGTAATATAGGCATTATAAGCATTGTTTCACTCACTAATACCTGACCTTTTTTTGCCACATTACCTGATCATCATTTCTAACTGTTTCTTCCCCTAATGCTATGTAAAGTTTGTCCTCCACATTGTCATTGATTGGGGAATCACTCTGGCCCTGAATTTCGTACCGTGGCATGACACGGCTATACTGGCCAGGTCACTGATAACAGGTGAATTGCTGAGAAAAGGGCATGCAGGGGGGGGGAGGAGGTCATGCTGGGTAAGGCATTGTCTCTGCCTGGCATCTTGTTGAGCAAGGTGTCCCGTGTATACGTACCAAAAATGACTCGCGAAAATTGAAAATTGTGGAAATTATGAACCTTGCAATTGCAGGACGTTGAAGTACGTCCTCGGGATTAGCTGTGACAAAACGTGAGGACGTGGAAGTACGTCCTCGGGACGGCGCGGGTTAAGCCAATCTAGCGGCTCCTTAACACCTCCTCCTAAGCGATACAATTTGCTTATTACTCCTTTAGTATTCTCTTCGGTATTATTTAAATAATTCAGATACCAATATACTCAGCATAAATAACAAACAAATTGATATTATTGTTGTAGTAATGGTAGTAGTAGTAGCCATAGTAGTAGTAGTAGTAATCATCATCATCATCATCATCATCATCATCATAATAATAATAATAATAATAATAACAACAACAGTAACAATACTAAAACAATAATAATAATAATAATAATAATAATAATAATAATAGTAACAAAAAAGCACTCAGAGAGCGCATACGTCCGCCAATGCCATTGCCATTCAAAAAGATCCGGATCTGGATCCGTGGAGGTAGGATCAGGATTCGGATTCACCCCCCAATTTATTCAATTCATTCCTGGTCCATGGCCCACCCGTCCACAAAATTTCACTGAGAACTTTTGGAGATATCGTGTGAACAAACAAAC